>NW_020799095.1:4203039-4280946 GCF_003259725.1 Athene cunicularia
CCCCCCCCGTTTTTGCATAATTCTAAGAGTTAGTTGTAATTATCTGCTGTGCAGAAAAAGCTTACACAAACTGGAAAACTACAAATATATGTAGTTCAGACTTCCTACAATGATCCATTTCTGCTCTTCAGTTCTGTTCTAGAGCAGTGCTCAAATTATCCTGAGTTTTATTTCTGTATTTAGATGTACCAGTTCTCTGATGTCAGAATCAGTTCCTTGCTGTACGAAAGGCTATAAAGCATTCTCAGCATAAATTGTGTTTGTAAAGATGGTTCACCTTATACATTAGAGCTTGAGTTTCTAACTAGGTGAATTACTTGGCAGATATGTTTTGTTTATCTGCACATGTGAAAATTCTGAAAAGATCCTGTATGATGTGGGAATCAGAAACAATGATTTGGGAATGGTCCAGATTTTTTTGGAGAGCAATACATTGTATAAACATCCTTTGAGTTCAGATTTAAAACCCTTCTGGGAGCTGTACGTTTTCCTTTGGACTATCTTATTTCTGATTATCTTCCTCCAAAAGAATGACATCACCTTTTGCAGGTTGTAAATATTCTCCTGGTAGGTCCCTGCACCAAGGTGATCTAAAGCAAATCTGACCTTCTGAGTTAGTCTTTCAAGGCATGACCCTAGTGGAGATACCTGTTCTGTGGAAGTTGGTTTTCATCTTCCAAGGCAGAGATCTACATTAATGTTTAGCAGAGCGCAAATATGCAGGTCAGCATTTGCAACATAGAACTTCTGTAGACAGTTGGGCCAAAAAGTTAGGCTCTGCTTCTTCCAAAAGCAGAAAACTCATCAGTAATCCTAGGAAAATGTTGATGTTTGAACTCCTTTAAAGCCGATCTTTTGTTACAATGCATCTTTTAAGTTAGAAGACTCAGCTCAGTATAAAACCTCAGGGCTCAAAAATGTCTTTACAGCAATGTTTTTATAGATCTTTTGAGGAACTGGAGAATCTTCCTTCAGTTTCCTAATTTTCCAGATTTAGGACATATTCTCCTATTTCTAGATGCCATTATTAATGTTCGGGGAGGGGTGTCTCTCATATATGTATCTTCATACTTTTTAAATATGTTATGATAAAATTATGTATTATTAATTTCAAGTTTCCAGTCTGTGTATAGTGCATTTCTGGTTCTTCCAAAGCTTTGTACAATGTCTCCTTGTTTGACACCCATCGGACAATGTGTTTAGGCAGCTCTCTGAGGTCTCTACCTCTTAAGTCCTCTTGACTATGTAGACTTCAGGCACAGTTTCTTTGCCTTCTAGATTAACACTTTTGGTGTCAGACATGGGTGCTCTTATTAGAAATAGGGCATACTTTCTATTTGTTTGAGACCACTTTTCTTTTCCAATCCTTGAGGAGCCATATCCAAGAGCACCCTGCTACCGATACTCTGCTTTCTTTACCACTGGTACTAAAAAAAAAATTAGTGTAAGCCATTAAAATGCGTATTTTTGCAGGTTTTCTAAACCAATCACATTTACTTCTGGACTGTAGAAAGGGTATATAAAGTCCCATCCAAAATAAGAAACACAAACATCTGGCTGTCCACCTCAGGTTTTCATGACTATCGTACGTGAATCCCCCTGTGTTCCTGGTTCCCTTCTTCTGGTCTCACCATCTGCATATCAAAAGATTTCTGTCTCTGTTGTGAGTGGGAGCATGGACACATAATCCTTTCATGCCTTCACATCCATCTGCTGTGTGATTCTCTCACTTGTTATCAAAACTCTTGCTCAGATGATGAGAGTTCACTGCCTAGTAGCCTCTTGCTTAGCTCCCTTGAGCCAGGCTGTGAGTAAGAGGGCATCACCTGGTCTGCAGGAAGCAATTATTCTCCTTCGTAAGAGCTGCTTTCTTGCTGATGGTTCTTTGCGAATGACGGTTACTAACAGGCAGAGACACAGGCACTGCTTCTTTTCTCTTAATGATGTTAACTAATGAAAAAAAACAGCAATGCTGTGTACACTCAGACTTCATGCAGTCAAATTAGTGTTCTGAGTGGCTCAAAATGGGTCCCAAGAAGTGTCACACTTGTTCTTTGCAGCATGGATTTATTTGCATGTTTAAGAGAACTGCTCCTCTTCTTGGTTTTCATACTCCCAATTTGACTGCTGCTTTAAAAAAATAAAAGCAAGAGAATATATTCAGACTCTCAATCCAGAATTATTTTTCAACATTCTTTACATTTTCTTTTGAGTTTATTGTGATGCCCAGTTGAAAGGTGGGGTTCTAACTAGACTATAACTGTTTGCATCAGTTTCAAATATAATTGTCTTACTGGAACCTGAAAAGTAATTAGAATTAATTAGATATGCTTTAAGATTTTCTTTTAATGTACATTACAGTGAGACTTGAGGAAAAATTATTAAGGTCTAATCTACCTGCAGTGCCCAGTACATTTGTCTCTGACTAGCGTGTATTGGCATTAACACTAATGTAAAAATGGAACAATGCTTCTGATAACATGACAATTGCAACAGAAAATAAAAATCTAGGCTTAGTGGGCAGACAGAACACCCATCAAATAGACTGAAGCTTTGCCAGCCCCAGGAACAGTCCTAAATAAAATCTTTATATTTCAGATGGCTTACTTTGGAGGGCACATTCACTGTTATGTGCTTTAATGTCAGCAGAACAAAGCGTAGTTTTGTGGAAGCATGATAAAGTTGATGATAGATGTATCCTTTGGCAGGCTAAAATCACATCTCCTTAGCTGAACAAGTTTTAGTGTAAAACTTTTCAAAGTCTCTACAGGGGAAAAAAAAAACCTCACCCAAAATTTGGCAAAACCTTGGGACAGTACTTGAGGAAAAACAAGTACTCCTAGTTAGTAACTGAGCCCCGTGTTTGTATGTTGATGCGTTCAGCTGTAACAAAACAGTTGGTTTCAGGACTTAGTTGTGGAAAGATAAAGATATAATGCTGCTTAGCCATCTTGTTTTGCTTTCAAGCAGGCTAAGCCATCTGGTAAAAGGAAGCTGAAATATCCTTTAGGTAGTCTGCTGCAGCTTGGAGCTTTGAGTATACTTTTGTGAGAGTTGCATATTTCTGCTGTCGACGTCCTTGTCTGACATTAGAGGGAACTTGTACAGAATTTGGAAGCTGTGAGCTTGTCATGTAAATGCTAGGAAATGTGTTTTTCCTTCCGAGATAGACTTGTATAGGAAAATTTACTTGCTGTGTGGTAGAGCAGATAAGATAGTTTTAGCTCTGCCCTGTGCATGTTGTCTTCACGAGACCCATATGGGTCTTGTACTGCTTTTTTAAAAGTTCCCTGGTTTTTAAGTGATTGTACTTAAGGAATTTACTGATTTTAGGTAAATAGCAGGGAAGATTATTTTCCTCAGCTGTTTGTACTTGCAGAAGATGAAATTCCTTCCAAAAATGCTTTCTGATCTATTCCTATTTTCTTCTTCCTCCTTCTCCCACTGTCTTTCTGGTTTGTATCCTGTCTCTGATCTCCTTCTCCTTACCATGCTTTAGCATCACAGTGGATCACATATACCATACCCTTTTGCTTACAGTACCCACAAAGAGCAAGGGCAATAGCTTGGATTTTGCACAAGAGCCAGGAAGAGTCTTTGGTTTATTCAGTTGTTCCCTAGCTGGAGGAGGAGAGAGAAATGTGCAAACTGGTTGCTTTGGCAGGTTGATCTCTGCTGGGTTTTTGCTATGCTGATCTGTCTTAATTATTTCTGAAGTATGCACTGTGAAGAATTTCAATTCTGCTAGACAGAATAAAGCTGTACTTGCATAACATAGAGCAGACTGCAATACTGCACTCAGCTTTAAGTATCTAAAAATGGAATTGTGAAGAGAAGAGTAGGGAAAGAGAGGTCTATTAAAATGGCTAACTACAAATGCTAATTAGACAATCTTTTCTAGCTTTAAGTAGCCTCGGAAGTGGGCGTGTGGCTACGTGCCTGGAGGACTAACCTGTGTTTTAGGAGCTCTGGATTCCAGTTTTAGCTGCCCACCTGATTGTCAAATGACCTTGGAGAAGTTTCCATGTCTCAGGTTTCCCCTGAATGGATTTAATGATGCTGAGCTCTAGGAGGTCAGTGGTTAAAAAGTTAAATGCTATGACTGTAAAGTACTAAGTATTATTAATGTACTGTTATTATAGAAGTTATACTTGTTATTATAGAAGTTATGCTGCAGTCAGCATGGTTAAAACCTTTGCTTTGTGTGTTGCAGTAGCACAGAAAAGTCAGCACTTGGATTCTTGTAGGGAATGAATGAGGATAGAATATCACAGCTTTATTTTCGATGTTGATATGTAAATGCTTGCCTGTGTTTGGCCCCGCCTACCTTTGGCAAGTCATAGTAAGAGAAGTTATCAAACATTTTCCCTAGTAGGAATAAATATTATGTAAATAGTGTGCAAAAAATACTGGGACTGCTGAACTGGGAGGAGGGGAATATGACAGGATATAACACAGTTTTTCCTCATAATAAGCAGCATAAAAACTTTTGATTGGACTTATTTAGTATTTCAGTTTTGCAAAAGCTGAGGAACCTTCAGTGAAGGTGACAAATTGAAAGCTAATAAATATACAGGATTCTTCAAGTATGGGCACTTAAGTGGCAAGTGAGAACACCGTCCCTTACAGTAGCTGAGATAGGAAATCTTAAGTATCAAGCAGAGTTTAGGGAAGAATTTCCCTTGCATCAGTTCTGTAACTGAGACTTCATATGCTCTGTGCCCTGTCACTGACTACTGTTGCAGGAGCAGACTTGGAGGGCAGTGGACCATCCTGTGTTGGGTTGGTGGCAGTCAGGGTTTGTGGTGGTTGAACAAGGGAGAACAAGAGATGGCAACACCTAATTAGAGGGCTCAGATTTACAAATACATGAAGTAATAAAGGTTTGCAAGCCAAGAATTTTCTCCAGGAATCAGGAAAATCAAGTTCTGTCATGTCAAAACCCAACCTGTGATTCTGACTCCTGGGTGGTTGACTTCAGTAATGCTTGTACCTCTCTTCATTTTTCAGTATAATCTCAAATTTATACACCCCTTATTAATAAACTAATTCTGCCTAAAGCAAGTCCACTCCGACTAATTCTTGGTGTCAGTAGTATTACTATTCTTATTTTTAAAATGTATCAGATGTTTATCTTTTTTCCTGGAGAAGAAAGTGATTCTTTCCTTTCATACTGCCTTGTCAATGATTTGACATTTTCACATGCTTGCAAGTTGATCATTCCTCTGTGTTGTGATGGAGTTGTCTTGGTTGACAGAGGGGATGAGGTTTGCCTTTCTGACAACACCTCTCCTATAGAATAGTTATAAGTAAACTGAGGCAACCATTAGAACTGATGATTATAATAAATTCAACATGTCCAGTCAGTTTTGGAATCTAATAAAACCCGTCTGATTACCGCATGCTTGGTCCCTTTTTTTTCTCCCCAGCTGGTGCTGCTGCCTGCTTCTGGGTGACCCTTAGGGTGTTTCTCTGATCCTCTGCAGAAGGTCACAGTCCAGCTCTTTTTGCTTTTCTGAGAAGTGAGAGCATTTCGGCTCTGTTCTTTGTTAACATTAGCTGAAATGCAAGACTGTGCTTCAGAGCAGGAGCTTTTCAGTCAGGCTGAACTGTAACATTCAGGAGGAGACGTTTTCTGCCCAGTCATTTTAGACCCCACTGTCTGCCTCCCAAGCTCGTTCGGCAGCATTGAACTATCTGCTGGCCTTGGGGCATGCTGGGACGTTCCTCAGCTACAGCAAGCATCAGCCTTTCCTCATCCTCTTCATGACCACTCTACATTTACTTGCCCGACAGAGGCTGATTTCTGATACGTTTTTTTTACCTCTGGGCTGTGTTTTTAAAATCCTCTTAGCATAATGTTGTTTGGAAAATGTTTTTCAAAACAGGTTAATCGGAAAAAGCTGTTACGTTTTTTATTTTAAACAACATTGAATTAGTACCCGTGAAAGTCCCCTTGGAAAAGTGAAATTTAAAAACAACTGATTTTTATTTTGAATAAGAAAACCTTGTGTAAGTGGAGTTTTTCACATCTTCTCATCTAGATCAGATGTTCGAATTTTGGATCAAGTCAGAGTATCTTTGTATATCATTGCATTAGAATTTCTTCTTCTAGTCTCCACTAATGGCAATTAGGTAAAGTTATTTTTTTAACAGGGAAAATGTTGTCTTATTGTGCCGTATTACTTTTTTCCTATCATAAAATGCATGTAATAAAGCAAAAAGTCATGCTGTGGCTAACACTCTTAAGGTAGCCTTTAAACAGAGCAGAACGCACATTCATGTAGACATGCTATTGAATGTTTTTTAATTATCGATAATGAAAGATTGCTGCTTGGCTTGATACATGTTTGTTTCAGAATTTGCTGAGTCTTCAGGTTTTCTCCTGCTGTATTTGTGCAACTGTCAAGCTTTGAAGTACAAAAATCAGTCACTTGCTCCAGCCAACACTGATGTTGCCACCTTCAAGAGTGAAGTCGGCTTCTGACCTGTACTTTGTTAGTCCTGAGGGAACATGCTGTGTGCATGCTCTTTGTTTTTTCTGATTGGGAAATGTGACGTTAAAGGTGCTGGATTTATAACGTTTGGTGGGGCCTGCTGTGAATTTGAGGAACTGGGCATCAACAAGGGAGGTCTATGTTGTGAAGGAGGAGTCTTCTCCCACCTGGAGGAGTCTTCTCCCACCTAAGCATCACATTATGTTTAACTCCCATACACTCCTCACAAGGAGAGAAAACTACTTGTACCTGTATTGTCTGCCCCTCTGTTTCTGTCATTATAAGCTGTATATAAAGACTATTTCCACAGTCCACAGGTAATTCAGATTTTTTTGCCAAATTGTATTATTTTTATCCCACTTCCTATGGACCAGAGACCCTCTGGGCCTCTTCAGTGCTTTTTTTCCTCCAGTTATGTGTGGGTACCCTTAAAGCATCATAAATGCTGTGATTAGCACAAAGTTTTTTTCTTGGTGATAAAGTTGGAAATCCTCCAGACTTGTAGACACTAGCTGTGAATGGCAATAACAAATGTGTCTTTCCTGTAGCTAATGCACTCTGCAATCAGGAATAGTACCCTCTTAAAAGGTTCTTGCGTTAACAAAGATGTTAAAGTGAGAATTTAATTTGTTATTTTTGAAGAGCTTAATCACATCAATAAGTCGTCCCTCTGTGCTCTTATTCTTCAGACCCACCTCTCACATGAAATAAATAGTGAAGCACTTACTACTTACTATCTTCAAGAAGAATCTATGAGATCATACATTTAGATATTTCATCAGGCAGTAACTCAAACTGCTTTTGTGACTTGGGGGAAAAGGAAGGTGGAAAAAGCAATTGCCCTGTCTGTCTGTCAAAGACAAGGTTTTCTAAATCTGTGTGCAGAGATAAGTACTTGTACTTTTTTGTAGTAACACATCTTTTCTGCACCTAGGTTTTTGTGAAGTTTTACTCCAGATAAGCACTGTTGGAGCCTTGCTAGAGAGTTAATTACTATTCTCACATCTTCCGCCCCCTTCAGCTTTCAAAATATGACCCTACGCTTGTGGATGACAAATGCCTGCCAGAGTTACCTGTACTGAAAGTATGTTTCATGGGTTTTCCTGTCCTACATCACACCTGCTTCTTTTGATATAGCTGTCCAGGCAAATGTCTTGTTCAGTTTAGCTCAGGAACTAATAGATTACTCTTGTATTTATTTTGTATCCACAAGTAAAATCATGTTAACGTAGGGGGGAAACCATCTGTGACCTAAAGCTGTTTTTGAGTTTCATCTCCATTCATTTCTTGCAGAAACAACTTCAGAAATGAAGATCGAATTTTGACGTAATGCCTAAATACAAGCTGTCTAAAACCAGAACATTGGTTGAAGAAGTTGTGAACCAGTTGAAAGTTCTGTTTGATCATAGCAAAAGAAAGCTGCCTGTTCGTTTTCAGATTACTATTGGATTTATAGTATAACTGGGAATTACTTTGATAAAATGTTTTCATCAGGAAGCTGCTGTAGTAAAAATGGAAATTCTTTACAAGCACATACTTGCTTTTTCTGGAAAATGATGAGGACCAGCATTGGAATTCTGAAAAGGAACCTGTGAGGGATCACATTTCAGTTGCCTGAAATGTGGAAGCTGAAGTTGAAACCTTTCCTCAGAATCATACCAAATATGTCTTTTGTTCTCTCCATAGCCCCCAAAATATTTAAAACTCATACATGTTTCTGGGAATGAGCATGGTATGGTTTTACAGTTTGACTTCTGTCTCTTGATTATTGGATGCCAACAGGGAGTTGCTAATACTTTTCTGAAGTGGTTTTGTTAGTCCTGTGATTCAGGAGCTGTTCTGTGACCATGGTCTTGCATCTTCAGCTGAACACTTTTGCTTTGGGAAGCATCTTTGTAAGGTAATGAGGTGGCCTTTGTATCTGGATCTGTAATACTGCTTGCCCTGATCATTTTGATTTGAAATTTAATGTGCTGTGAAGCTTGTTATAATTCAGCAAGCGATGCTTCTTGGCAGCGTGTGCAAGTCAGATTCCATGCTGGTTCTTTTAGGCTTTATTTCTTTCTGTCCATTGGTGTGAATACTGAGGGGTGCTTCTGGGGGCCCCATCTTGAGAGAGACTTCCTTCTCTTTTCATGAAGCTCCCAAGAGATAATTAGTGGTGAATAAAAGAGTTTGTTCATTTAATTAAGAAATACTGTTTTCCATCATCTGTCACACTCTGAGGTTGTATGTGAGGTTAATAGGGTAATGAAGACATCATGGTTCACATTGTCTTCAATTTGCTGACGACAGATTTGCTTTGTATTCATGTTTTATACTGGCTGGTCAGTGTAGTGGCTTGTAGAATAGTGCCTGGATTATGGGAACTTGAATGCTTGTGTGATAGAGGAAATCCATGTTAAAGGATGGTAGTCACAGTTGTAATTTTGTTTTACTGATGTGTTTGCAGGGCTTTGTAACCTTGGAGACTTCTTGTGTTCTCTGTATCTCAGGTAGTTGCAGTTATCAAAAGCACTTCAATCTCTGCCAAGAAAAGAAATGAATTAATATCTGTTAGAGGCAAGGAAGAAATTCATGATGACTTGTCCCAATCCTGCAAACTCACCAGTAGCCAGGCCTCTATGCATACTTCTGATCAAAAATGCTTTTGGAAATTGCCCTGAGGGAGGAAAACAAAACTGTAGAGTGTTGTACTGTGAAGAAGTGGCCACTGTGAACTACATTTTGAATGCCTGAATCTCCAGTGCTTTGGAAATCCTGAGCCATTTGTATTTTGGGGGTAGTAATTATGTTACATGTTTAAAAAAACCCACATTGCAACTGGTGTGTCTCAGCCTTAGGCTCCGTGACCTATGTCAAAATTCCTTGTGTTTTGTTTCTAGGATCAAATGGCTGTTGGATATAAGGGAATTTGAGGTTAATATTTTAGAATGTGTCTGTATCAATGTTGCCTCCTGAAACTGTTTCTCTGAGTGTAGAAACTAGACCACTCACACAGAAAACATACTTGTCTATGTTACTCCTAAACATGGTGTGGAATAGTCGTTGTTTTTCTCATCAGGGAAATTCTAAATAGAGATTGATTATTTTTGGGAAACACCAGCTTTCAAAGCAGCTTTACACAGCGTTGTAGTAGAGGGTTGGTTTTGAAACCTGCAAAAGCATAGTTCTCTGAATCTGTTCTCTGGAGTACATTTAAACACCATACTTTCCACTTTCAAAGTTTTCTACCTGCTACCAAAGAAGGTGGTTTTGGCGAGAGGAACAGCAACAAAATAGAGTGAAAGGAGATTGACAGGAAGAGCGGAAGCAGGAGGGTGGGGGGAACAGCACAATTATATTTTGAAAAATTAGTCATGTAACATGTCATCATAGTTCCCAACTGGCAATTAAACAGCACATATCTGCATAAAGGATTAGTAACACTGCAGGGTAATGTTCAGGATCTTGAACAACACTTTCAGTATATAATTTGCAAATTGTTTGACAGATACTTGCCTCACACACACACACCATACGCTACTGTATTCCAATACTTAATATAATTAGTCCTAGCAAAACCAGACCTCCAGCTCCATAGCTAGCTGGCTGTGACTTTACAATATGCCTGTTGCATGGACAGATTTTTAAAAATAAATAAATAAATAAATAAATAAATAGTGACAGCCAGAAAAATTACACGACTTCATGTGTCAGGGTGCTGTGCCAGCCACCTGCTCCCAGGGGCTGTAGTGGCTGTGGCTCCCTCAGGGCAGCGGGCACCTCTCTGGTGATATGGGAGGTCCGAAGTGAACCGGGGCAGGTGATTCCCAGCTGGTTGTGTAGGGCTTGCAAGGGCAGCACTGCTGGAAGCTGAACTAGCTTGAAGGCTGTTAGCAGGTGTGGGACACAGCTACACTTCCCTGTACGCCTGCTCCTTAGGATGGTCTCTGGCAGTGAGGTCACAGAATAATTCAAGTTGGAAATAACCTCTGGCGGTCTCCACTCTGGTTCCCTTCTCCAAGCAGGACCAGGAGGAGTGGGCTACTCAGGGACTTTTCCTGTCAGGTGTTGAAGGTCCTCAAGGGTGCAAATCCTGCTGCCTTTCAGGGCCCCCATCCCAGTGTTTGACTGCCTGCATGGTGAAAAAGTATTTCCATATATCTAATCAGGATTTCCCATGTCCTCCCTTGCATCCACAGCCTCTTGACACTCCTCAGGCACCTCTGAGGAGAGTCTGGCACTTTCTTCCCTAAATCCTCCCACTAAGTGGTTGTGAGCAGTGGTTCAACCACCAGAGCCTTCCCCTGGCCATACACTGTGCAGTTTAGACAACTGTAGATACCTAAAAGTTGACTACTCAAATTTATTCATGGTTTTTCTTTACACATAATAGCCTGAGAAAAATGCAGAGGTAAATTCAAAACCACGTACTTCGAGCTCACTGTAGTGATACCACTTTTGTGGTACTTGTTTTTAGCGACAGCTCACTTTTGATAGTAATAGTAATGGATACCAAATAAACTTCTCAGGTGTTCAGTGTGGATTAGCTACAGTAATAGCATCTAGAGTAATCTGGATGGACAAAAAATAAGGAAGGAGTTTCAGGACAGAAATCCTCTTTGATCTGAGATAGCCAGGGCTCTAGCCCTGAAGGCTCTTTTGAGTGCTTTATTTAAATCTGCTGACTTGCTAAAGGTATACTGAGCATTGTGTTAAATGAGCATATATGTCAACTCTTGAAGGCCTGCGCAGAGTCTGGCAGCATCCATCCCTCTGCTGTAGTTGCTCAGATGCACCAGTTACTGATACTAGAAAGTCATGTGAGGAAATTACTCCCTCGAAATTCTGAAAGTCAGAATTTGGCTCCCAGCTTTCCTTCAGATCATCTCTGCCTATGGACAGCTGAGTTAAACTTTGCATGCCCCAGATCTTTTTTTGTGAAATATAGATGAAGATGGCAATTCCTTTATGTTTAAGTGTAGAGCTTCTCAGAGCAGGACCACCTCTAAATTCTGCTCTGATCTCAGATACAATACAGCTGATGTGTGCTACCAGAATGCAAATACAGATCAGCACAACTTCTGAACTCTTTCTCTTTGTATAACTGGGTGCCTTCCAGTATGCGGTTTAGCCGTTACATGGGCTTTGTTAACTTTTGTCACACAAAGATTCTGCTTCTCTCCGTTCAAATGTTCTGCTCCAGTTTTTAAAAGGCACATTAAAAAGTTGCTGTCCCAGCATTACCTAAGCTGGAAAGTGTTAGTTTTCAGAATTACATTTAAAGTAGAAAGTGTATGTATGCAATCTCATTGAAAAAGCCAGGCAATGGTTTCTGAATTGTGCTGAATCTTGTGAGCTGTCTCATATTTGCACAATTTTCTTTTAGGTTATAAAGCCATCATCATGACTTCTATAATTATTTGGACACCTCCATTTTCCTGGATGATTTCTGCTGCTGATTCTATGCCTTTAAAATGTCTTTGGATGGTTTATGAAGGGTAGAACTTCAAATTGGAGTATTGCTTTTGTGTATATTTGGAGGCAGAATACACGGATCCTGCTACAGAGGAAAAGAGTGCTTCCTTCATGTCTCTCCATGTCTTATATAACACATATGTAGAAGAGCTTGTAGATAGGTTTGGGTTGGGGTTTTTTTATAGTGCATGGAGGGAGTAAAGGTTTTTATTACTTTGTAGGTGACAGAATTAATCAGGTGAGGAAGTAGGAGGCAGACCTGAATTCTGCTTCCTACTCATAACTTGCTCACCATCTGGTGTTGAGGAGGTCACCCTGCCTTTCCCATTTTTCCTCCATTATGAGAGACAAATAATCCCAACCTTGATAAAGTATGTTCATGTGAGCTCTGTATAATTTTGGTTTTGGTTTGGGGTTTTTATTTTCACTTGAAATTGTACAGACCTAGAGTGTCTGAATAAAAAACATGGATATGACAGGCTCCATATGGGAAGTCAGGGTTTTGGAAGGCTCCAGGCTCTGATAATCTTACTGCATCTTAATAAGGAACAACAGATATACCCGGCGAGACATTTTAAAGCTTTTCTCGTTCTGAATCCTCTGTAAGGATCAGTCCAGAGTCTCATCTCATTTATCAGAAGTAGGGTATCACCAGTCTATGTTTCTCTGTTAGTCTTAATGTGTGTCCATGTGTGCTCTTCAGCCTGCCTGTTCTTGGCCAGAATATGAGTTTGAAGAAGGGCTTTCCGAGGCAGAAGAGTGTAGTTACTCTGTTTTGCTGGAGAATGGGGTAAGCCCACAGGTTGGTACACAGTGCGATAAGCATCAGGATAGCTCAGAATTTGCTTCCCTATCCACTATAACATGGGGAGATGTTGGGGTGATGGGGATTACAGAGCTGCGGTTTCTGCCATCAGGTCAAAAAACCCCATAGACTTTTAAAAGTTGATTATTACTGCTGTGACTGCAGTGGTGTGTTTTTCCTATGGTTGAGCAGTGCAATTGAACCTGAGAGACACCTGTGGGAAAAGTAGCCCTTCCTGTCCAAATAATTGTCAAGTGAAATCTGAGGAGAGCTCTCTGGCAAATTCTCTTAGTTGATAACATAGCAGATGGGAAATCTTGATCAGAAAAACGCCAAAACAAAAATATAGCCTTGCATTTAGTGAAGGGAAACACCTCCTCCGTAGTAGCTGTCTTTAGATACTAGATTTCATGGCTTTAATTTTTTTTTTTTAATAGTGAGGCAAAAATCTAAAGACACTGCTTCTCCTAATTATCACATAGATTGGGATTATTATATGCCCTAATTAACAGACTGGTTAAGATTAGTGTCTGAAGCTAGCTGATTTGGTTGAAATTGGACAGATGATATAATAAACTTTGAAAATTCTTTTCTAAAGAGATTTTTTACAAGTAACCTTGTCCATTGTGATGGGATTTCTTAAATCTTAGCAAATCCTGTTCATGGAATCAGCTGTGGGTGTACTAATACAACCAGCAGCACCTCCTGTCCTTTCTCTGGAGACTAGCAGATGAAGCTTGCAAAGAAGATGCATCTGGAGGACCAGGGGCAGGAATAAGATTTTAATATGAGTGAGAATTGAGATTCTGCAAGTCATTTCATTTTAGCAGAGACTGTAGAAATATAGTGAGCTAAGATACATCCAAAGTGTTTTGTCCTGCATGTTAAAAGTTCCATTGTTATAAGCTATGGAAGATAAAATCAGCATGTAGCAAACTTAACGATGCCCTTCCTTTGTAAGATCTGGATCACTCTGCAGAGGTGCTGTGTGTGCTGAGGGAATTGTTATTTAAGCAGCATAGATGAAACCTCCCAAATTCCGTTATTTATATTTTGAAAGAAAAAAAAACCACAAAATCTGGTGAGAAAAAATTAGCTTCTTAAGAGAATGCTTTTAACTGGGACTTTGTATTAGTTAGAATTTCCTCATTGTAGGAAGTTTCTGTTAAGCCAAGCCAGAAAGCATAACTGCCCTACCATGCTTTTGTGAAGGTTTCCTCTAGCTAAATATCTTTGCCTGTGGTAACAAAGATGCTGGCAAATCTAAAGAGAGTTGGGGTGGGGAACCAGCTGCTAAATAGCTTTATTGCTTTTCTGTGATGTGACTTTTCCTAATCTCATCAGAACAGCAACATATTGGTTATTTGGCTTTTTTCCCTATTTGACATATATATGAGACAAGTGGAATTTTTTTTCCTTTCTCCATTTAAAATGACTAGCTTTCACTAGTGTACCATCCTCCTAGATGGAGTAAAATGTTCTGTGGTCCCAAAACAGGTACAGCAAATCTTCAGAGCCTCTGCACTGGCAGAGTGCTCTTTCCAGTGCAGAAAGACTTCCTCCTTCCAAACACAAATCTCACAGGTCTGTTCTGTTTTAATTCTTGCTGAATAATTGTCTACAGATGCTTCTACAGATTCATCTCTGATCTGAACACTGCCCTCAGAATAAATGTAGCAGTTACTGCCTTTGAGAGTCTGCAAAAAGTAAAATGATTCTGCCGTTATCCTTACTGTTGGGATTTATTAAGACTGATGCTTTTATGAATAATAATTATAAAATCTGCAGTGTCATGGGATATTGCCATGGGTCTAAAATAAATTCATTCAAGATGTTTTTTCCTATGACATGGAACTGTACAATCCCGCTTTCTTGTGGAACAAATTCTTACGTCTGTTTGCATGTGATAATTTTTTTCCAGAGATAATAAGCTCCTCCCATGCATTAAAGTTGCCCAGCTTTCTATTATTACAACATTATCACAATTTTTGGTTATTTTCTTCCACTTACTTCCGTTCTCATAAGTATACATTGAAAGATCACAAAATACTTTCAGCCTTTTAACTGGTTTAGACAAAGCCTCTGCAAGGAGTCACTTCAGGTTCTGTGTTTCATTTGGTGACAAGAATTTAGTGTGTAAAAGCCCCGTGTCTAAATGGCTTTTCTGTGTATTTCCAACCTGTTTGGCCTCATTACAAGGACATGAGAAATGCTAATTTGGAATATTTAAAAATCCACAGTGGTGCTGTCGGAGGGAGGAAAAACCACCCTGAAACCTAATCTGCCTTTCAGAGTCAGCATGCGTATGTCTAATGGGATCATGTGGTCCTGGTTTAGTTTAGATAAATAAATAGTCACTGACATAATCTGTGAAATGTTACTTGATATTGTTATGCCAGTATTGTTTGTGCTTCCATAATTGAAGCTAAAATGAATTTAATATTTGAAGCAGAACTTCACAAGAGGGTTGTTTCATATTACTGCTAGGATTAACAAATATATTTAGGGGGTTGAAGTAAATATTCTGAATATTTTATAAGTATCTGGATTAATTTGAATGTATCTAATTTCTAAATAATTTCTGTCTGTAATACAGTGTAATGACAGAACAGGTCAGGCTGTTCCCATTTCACTATAAATCACTGAAACCTTTTGGTATATTTGGAGAATTTGCTCGTAGGTCATGATTTTTCAGTCCATCTCTATAATTAAAAGTTTCTCATCAGGGCATTAAAACATACTGTTTCACTTTCACAAACTCTTAAAATCCCTTTGCTGTCTCACAATTACTTCCCTATACTCTTAAGTTCAGCAGGACAGTCTTAAAATACATATTACTCACTGATCTCTTAAATGGGCTAAATCTAAGCCCTTCCTGGAGAAGACAGTGACTTTAAACTCTCCCTACTGTGTTCAGTATTGGTGTATTCATGTTGCATTCCCAAATTAACCACAACTTTTGCTGTGTCACAGTACAGTATGAGTGGGAATGAATAAGGTTCTTTAAAACTCTTTAAAGTCTAACCTGGGATTGCAAACCTTGTAGAATTACAGGCTGTGATTGTTACCACTTTTAGTTGTTTAATTCTGCTTTACAGTTACATACCTTAATATAGCTGCATCTGTTTGAGATGTAATTTGACCTTTAGTTTGCTGGATTTGCAATAGCTGGCATAAATTTACAGTTTTTTGGGTTTGGGGTTTTTTTTAACATAAATTTACTGCTACAGACTCTCAACTGCAATGCATGATTGAAATAGGCTTAAAAAGTAAAACCAAGTGTTGAAATTATAACAGATAAAAAATCCAACATTTTTTGAGACAACTTTGATGGCAGTTCATTTCCCAGTAAAAATACTAGGAATTCCAGCTCGCAAATATTAGTCCAGGTACTGAGAATACTAAAGGCAAATGAACGAGCAACTGTATGCAAAGAAAAATGTAATGCACTCTCCAGATTGCTTTTTTTAATGCATGTGTGCTTATACTGGATATCTGCTATTTAAAACTTGAGCCCTTTTCCTAGAGACCTTCCATTTGTCTTTGGTGTCAAACATTTCCATGGTAACATTTCACTTCTCTGTTCTCACTTTTGCTCGCTTTACCTTGAAATCTATGAATTGGTTATTATTGAAAGAAGATACAGTTCAGGTTGATCATAGTAGTCTTGGATATTTTTACCGACATTATGTTATATCAGCTAATGCAGTAGATTTATTCTTTGCATCAGTGGTGATCTAGTTGTCTTCTTTGCTTTTCAGTTTCTTAAAAATATTTTTAACATTCTGTAGAACCTTGAGGGCTACAAAAAGAAAATTACTGATTGGTTAAAGATGATACAATGCTCTAACTAGCTCAGTGACACACAAAGGTATTTGAAAGAGCATTTAAGCTGCAGTGGAAAGCACATGAAAGGTATGTATTGCAATGATTAAGAAGACTGTGAAGGGATAACTCAGACATATGCATTATAATTTTTTTTTTTTTTCGATCTATGATTTCTTACTAGTTTGTCGATTATTGTGGTCCCACTGCAGGAGTGAAGAAAGGACTGTCTAGAGGCTGAAGCACTTGCTTCATTTCTTTCAGAAGCCAGGAGTGATGTGGTCAATAAGCCAAAAATTGCCCTGGAGGCACAGCTTCTATATTCCTTCTGCAAAGAAAAAACCAAACCAAAACCAGTCGTCCCTGTGTGCTACTAGACTGAGACCTACGTGCATCTTTAGCAAGGTCAGCATGTTTCAGCAAACCTTGCAGCTTTTTGGCAGTCGAGGCAAAAGGAGTTAGCAGGTGGTTTCCTTTGGGAGGCAGCGTGAGAGGAAAATGAGATGCTTTATTGGTTGTTTTTCAGAGATCTGTCAACAGCAGATGACTCAGGCTCTGCTCCTACCTTTACAAGAGCGTGTGCTTTAGTGAGCGGATTTTATTAATATAGAGAGCATGTTAGCAAAGTCACACTATTCTGCTGTGTTTCTGTAAGCTTCAGTGTAGTTTGGCAAAGATATGTGATTTTGAGAAATCTTGTGTTTTTTCAGAGAGATGCACAAACTTTCCAATGTCTGTTTCAGTTGTCCTCCAACACATTCAGGAGCAAAACATTTCAAATAAAAGATCACAAGATAAATGTTTTCATGTATGTGAAAAGTATGTTGTTTAGTCTCATCCTTAGAAACTGCAGAACAACTTTGATATTTTTTTCAAAATATTTAATGTAAGGCAAATCCCCAGCCCAACACACTTAATTCAAAGGAGTTCAGGTTTATCGAAGTAATGAACAACAGCTGGAAATGTGTCAGGTGATCTTAAGAGTTACAGTAAATTATAAACAAGTTGACAGTACTGGTAAACCAGTATACTTCAGACCTTACCTGCCCACCTTCTGACAAACATGTAATTAGCTAATTTAATACGGACACACTTCCTACCACGGATTAGTACTTTAATTTCTTACTGCGTATTTTCATAGGTGATGCTAATAAATCTTTTTCTGATCATTGTACCCTTTTTGTGATTAGAAGTTAATTCATTACAGGATATGTTTATCTTTCCCTACACTTTAACTGGTTTCAGCAAAGGAGCCGCCATATAAGGGTGTCATGCTGCCTTGAAGCCATATTACTCTCTATTGTAATTCTGCCAGTTTTTGTAATACAGTTTCATTTGCTGAGAAAGCATTAAGACACCAGCAGGTGCTGGGAAGCAGCAGGAAGCAAAAGCCTTGTTTCTGTTAAGAGCACTTTTTTTCCCTCATTTCTGTTTGCATACTGGGGATCAGGGATTTATTCAGGGTTATAAGATGTGCTCTATGAAAACATCCATGTTTCTCATCTGTAAAGGTATGGGTCAAAATATTTTTTTAATGCTGGTATGAAGGTTTTCTTTCCTGTTGGAGGTGAGTTTATATACAGGTATAATATATAATCTCCTATCTACAGGTCTGTGAGACAGGAAGACCTGGTGCTGCTTGTCTGGCTCAAAAGCTTGGAGTCCATTGCTTGCAGTGAAGCCATGTGTGTTCTGGTTGGGAACATCCATCGAGGCTTTGGTAGAGCAACAAATTTAATTCTTGTCTCATAGATTGTTCCCCATATTGTCAGAGTGCAGGTTTTTCTGTGTGGAGGTACTGTACTTGGTTTTATGTTGCCAGGCATGGTAGAGCCTTAATATTGATGGACTTGCTGTAGAAATACTGTGTGATATTCAATAGAAAATTCTAGTGCTGATTTCCTTCAGGTGTGGAGGGTAGCTTGCTTGCTTCCTCCCAGTCCTCTGTGGAAGTTTCCTTTAGAGTCTGAAAATCAAGTTATAACCTTAATTAACACAGAGCTGGGAGTTGTTCCAGCATGGATTATTTGACAATGTGAGCAAGGCTTCTCTTGTCATTGCAAGCCAGGCTGAGCTCAGGATCATTTTACTGCTCCTGATGATCAATTAAGTGTTAACCATGAAAGGGAAAATTTAGTAGTGGGAGAGATTGCTTTTTCAGGCTTTAAAGGTGACATTGCAAACAGTGAACCATATTGAAGTTTTAATTAAAAATATTGTCAACATGTCTTTAAATTTTACTGTCTAGGTTATCAGTTGCAATCATCTTTTTCTAAGGAAGTTTAATCAAAGAGCACAAGATCAATACTACCCTAATGTGAAAATAAATTAACAGGATTTTTTTTTTTCATGTTTATAGTACCATTATGTAAAAATTTAAAATAATAAATATTTATATATATATAGTATATATATTTAGATGAAATGTAGCTTAAAAGAAAAAAAATGGTTTCATACACGTTCCAAAAACTTTTCATATATTATGGTAGCTAACATTGAAGCTTCATATCAGCATTATCTAATGAAACATGTCCTACATAAATGCATATTTATATTGTTTCAAGGCCCAAGGGATTGATATTGCAATATATATACACCATAGGAGCATTTTAAATAACAATCAGATGTGATATCTGAGCTATACTACTTCAACTTGCAGGCATATTTGTTGGTTATTTTGGAGCCATTGGATTTAATAGTTTAAGTGCAAAGGAGGCCTGCAGTTTGAGATGTATAAAGAAAAAAATTCAATTTTGGTTTCTCAAAGACCTCTTTAAATACTACAACCAGAAGAATAAGTAATTTTTCTTAAGTGTCTTGCATTGTTCTGCCAGAGAAAACACAGTTGGGAATCTCAACATTGTTAAAACCTGTTTCAGTTGTTGCACCATTCCTTTATATCTGATACTTCTCTTGGGAGAAGAAACTTTATTGAAGTTAACTTTTTTTTTTTTTTTTATTTTAAAATACTAGTTGCTAAAGTCTCCAAGTTATTGGGAAAAAGAACTTCATTTGAATAATCTGGAAACCATGGACATTTATCCACCACATTCCTGTCCTTTACTGTCTTTCTCTTTGATTCTAATGGCAAGTTAGAAGGTTGCCTTTCTGTGCCATTTCTGTGCCATAGTTCTTTATCTCACTTGGGACGTTATCTTACGTAAGAGCCTTTTGTTTGATTAAGCAAATTTCCCATCTGTGGTTCTTATTACCTATGAAAGGTTTTGCTGTCCTCAAGGGTGTTGCACTTAATTTTATTGGAAGCGTACAACAGAATAGCTATATGTAGTTCTTACACAGGACTTTATACAAAGTATGAAACTTTACAGCTTCATACATGTGTTCTGTTCTTCTAGTAGAAGAATATACAGTCATGTTCATCTTTTTAAGAATTTCCTATGATACTGGACAAAACAGTTGACCTACAGGTATAACGGAGTATACTTAGCTATGTTTCAAACCTGTTGGAATTAGTACTTTTCTGAATTTTTCCTATCTTGGTGGCAAATTGGGTTTCTGCCTAGAGTAACTGCATTTTTGTCTTGCTGGAAACTATTCCAAGAGTGCTGCATAACTGGAGACCATGAAGAAGTATATTTTTATGTAAGCAAGTACACCCATTCCTGTGCTAACTCGTCTATAAACTAGCCACAATAGTCTGATTTGTAGCATAAGAGAAGCAAAATTTAGGTTTTGGTTTGATTGTTTTGTAATGGGAATTTTTTGTGTAAGTCTCTTACTTGCTTTCTTTGGTTACACAACAGTATTGACTTGAAAGTAGCAAATTTTCAGGATTTGAACTGTACTGAACTAAAATCCATGTGCAATTTAAGTACATGGTGGACTTCAGAACATGAAGAAGGGAAACCACAACTTCATTTTTCTTCTTTTACTACTGATCTGTGGTATGAATGTAAGCTGTTTTGGAAATCCTCATTTTTTAAACTTTGCCACTTTACTAGGGTTTTTAAATTTTTTTGCTCCTGGGAATTGCACTAAATTAATTTCCTGAGCTTGATTTTTTTAAACTCTAGTTTACAATGTTGTGTTCTAGAGTATCTCTGTGCTGTAAGGATTACAGTAGGAAGCCGAGGTTGCCATAGCCACAGGTTTTAGTGTCTGACTGTTGAATCTTAAGACCAGTTCCTATACTCACACTGTCATCATAATAAAGAAGTCAATATTTTAGCTTGTAAGATAAATTATTTTAAAATATAGTCAGATTCTTTGAGGAAAAAAAAGAGCAAACCGTTCAGGTGGGGGGATCTTCTTTCTGCTGCCATCAAACAAAGCTCAAGTATGAATCCTGGGGATTTGCTTGTAGGTGTTGGTCTTAAATAGATAATGTCCTAACAAAAAATGAGAACTCATAACTGTTTGGGTTGCTGCAATAATAGGAAGTCCCACATCCCTTCTCCAGTATCACCATCCTAATTCTCAAACACTAGAAACTGCTTTCAGAACTGTATTTATGAATCAGAGGGGTTCTAAGTAATTTTATAAGTACTGCTTTTAAATTAGTACAACTAATCTTAAAAATCTTACCAAGTCTTTTGTATACATTTAAGAATTTTAATGTCTTTGATTTTAAAAGGTACAGTATGTTTTAAAAAGCACAGCTGCAGAACTTGTATTCAGAAATATTGAGTATACATTGGTTAGCTACACACAGAGATAATTAATTTTTTTCCATTAAAGTGAATCTTTTTAATAATCTTCTTGCTGATTTAAATGTGAAGAGGATTCTCATGGAAGAAGTTACAACCAGTGATACTTACTCCATTGATATTTTCTAATAGTACTAGTGAACTAGTTTATTATCAAATATATGGAAAAAGGGAGTTCTTCCTCAAAATAAAAACCAGCATATGCATACAAGTCTGTAAAATCTTTATTTGTAGCTCATTTCCTTTAAGAAATTATAGACAATTGTAAGCATAATTGTTTTGTAACTGAACTTCCGACTTTATTCTCTGTCTTCCTGTATTATTGAAAAGGACTCCTTTCCCAAATAGTGTTGGAAATGTGGATATGTGAAATTATGAAATTGCTTCTGCCATCTACCTTCAAATATGTTTTGTATTTGGATACCCTAGAAGTAGATAGAAAGAAGACCATATTACAGACATCTAAAATTACTAGTTTCTTGCTCAAGTCATTCTAAAAATAGTGAAATTTTTCCTACTTCAGAAAAATAGTTTTCTTACCCTTTTTTCCCAAGAGAGGAGCAAGTACTAAGTATCTTTAATAATGTGTTGAAATCTGTCAGTTTATCACTTAAGAAAGTTACAATGCTTGTAACATTGGTAAGCATTGTGTTTAAGATATTTTCCTTTCTTCACTTGACGTATGGTATTCTGACACATTTCAGTGTCTGAATGTGAGTCTATCTTCCCTGTATGAACAGTAGATTGCAATATCTTTATTAATTGCATTGTGTCACTCATTTCACAGATTTCGCTGGGGTTTGTGCCAGATGTGATTACATCTGTTAAAGTAGTATACTGTGCTTTCTATAATGAAGTCACAGTTACATACTTCCTTTCAATTTGAGTTAGTTTCTGCATTTTGACTTCTAGTGGGAAGGAGGTGAATGAGTGCAGTTCGCATGCTGAAAGGTTAGAAGTAGTGGAATAGCACCTGTCAAAAGGACACAAGCTATAAAGGTCAATTAGCACTGCTTATTAAGGAATTAATTACTTGTCACACTTGTCTTAAGACTAGCGTTATATTCTTTAATTTGATTCAGTCTCCTGGTGGCAGAAGGAGAGAAAGCACACTAAGAAACCATGGTGAGGTATTTGCATACACCTGCACTGATTGTAGTTTGATCACTGCAAGCAAACTGTGATGTTTGTGTACTGAAGCACCAGCAAATCACAGAATCATTGAGATTAGAAGCAACTTGTTGGGATCATCTTGTCCAGCCCCACTGCTTAAGCAGAGTCAGCTAGAGTAGATTTTCCAGGAATATATCCAGTCAAGTTTTTAATACCACCAAGCATGGGGACTGCATAATCTCTCTGGGCAACCTGCTCTACTGTTTCACCACCCTCAAAGTGAAAAAACAGTGTTTTCCTATGATTAGATTTGTGTGTTTTCATTTCTGTCCATTGTCTCTTGTCCTGTCTCTGGGCATTACTGAGGAGTCTGACTGCCTCTTTTTCATTCCCTCCCATCAATGTTTATACACATTGATAAGATTCCACCACAAGTCTTCTCCAGTATAAAGAGTCCCAGCTCTCCCAGCCTCTCCTCATCTTCCATAGGTGCTCCAGGCCCTTAATCATCTTTTTGGCCTTGCCTCAGACTTCCTACAGTAAGTCCATATCTTTCTTGTACTGGGGACCCCAGAACTCGACACAGTGGTCCAAATGTGTCCGCACCAGTGCTGACTAGAGAGGAAGACCAGCTGGTGATGCTCTTCCTAATGCAGCCCAGGATGCTGTTTGACTTTTTTGTTGCTGCAAGAATATGTTGCAGGCTCATGGTCAACTGCTTTGCCACCAGGATCCCCAGGGTCCTTCTTGGCAGTTACCTGTCAGACTGTACTTGTGATTGGGGTTATTTCTTCCCAGGTGCAGGACTTTGCATTTCACCTTGTTGAACTTCATGAGGTTCCCCTCTGTACAGTTCTCCAGCCTGTTGAAGACCCTCTGAATAGCAGCACATCAGTCTGGTGTATCAGCCACTCCTCCCAGTTTTTCATGATCTGTGAATTCACTGAGGGTGCACTCCATCCCATTGCTCAGGTCATCAATCAGATGTTGAACAGTAATGACCCCAGTATTGATCCCTGGGGTACAACACCAGTGACTTGCCTCCAGCTGGACTTTGTGCCACTGATCACATCCCTTTGTGCCCAGCTGTTCAGCCAGCTTTTAATCTACCTCACTGTCCACTTAACTAACCCATGCTTTCTTATCTTGAATATGATGGGCTTATGGGAGAAAGCATCAAAACTTTACTGAAGTTAAGGTAAACAACATCTACTGGTCTCTGCTTGTCCACCAAGTCAGTCACCTCATTGTAGAAAGCAATGAGCTTGGTCAAGCATGATTTCCCCTTCATAACTCCATGCTGACTACTCACAATAACCTTTTTGTCTTTCATGTGTTTGGAAATGCTTCCCAGGAGGATTTTTTTCTGTCACCTTCCCATGAGTTGTGGTGAGGCTGACCAGCCTGTAGTTCCCTGAATCTGCCTTCCTGACCTTTCTGAAGATCAGTGTGATGTTTGTTCTCTTCCAGTTTGGGGGACCAAATCTGTGTATACAATACCAAGGAGCTGTGTTCAAAAACAGAACTGAAAGAATTGTGTGTGATTTGGTTCTGAAACGGATGGAATAAAATATCAACACAGTCAGAGTACGTTGTCCTTGTGTCAGAGCGCAGGTAATTGAATTCCTCCTCCTGTTCCATGAGGACAGCATGTGTGTCTGTTCCTCCTGCAGAGGCCTCCAAGCACTGTCATACACTCATTAAGGTTTTCTGAAAAACTGCTTCAGGTGCACACTGATGGAAGTCTTGTTTTGCATTTGTGATGCCTGAAGTAACACTGGTGCAGCCTTTATAGACATAGATATAGGTCCTCTGGAAAACTTTAACACATTTTAAAGTGACATTCAAGGGATATGAAAACCTGTGCTTTAAAAGGACAAGTGCCCTGCAGCTTGGAGTGACATACAGAGGAGCCAGGATCTTGGTCAGTCATCAGCAAGACTCCATGTTTGGCAGTGCCAAGTTCTGCACAGGAGAATTTACCCTGCCAGATTGAGAGCTACTGCAGACACCCTTATCATCCTAAATCCTCTTGTGCTATTAACCCTTCTGCAGGGCCAGATCCTTTCATGATCCCCAATGGTGTCTGCCCTTAGCTGCATTCTTCAGCTGCACTTCTTGTCCAGGGTACCTTTACTCTGGTAAAGGTGCTGATGCAGAGAGCCTTCAAAACAGCAGTAACTCTTGCGTTTAATGTCAGAGAAGTAACTGGTAATCAGGGTGTGCTCTCCAGACCCTGTGTCTGGGGGCCTTGCTTTCTTCTCTTAGCAAAATTCTCCATGGTATTGTTTCTAAAAGTGCTTGTGTGGCCTCGATTACAGCAGCTCAGTACAGAGACATTACCATCATGCTTTATTTTTAAAAATGACAGCAGCAAAACAGAAATACCAATTTAATGTCACATCCACCATGGGAGATTCAGTCTAGTGGAGAGAACAATGGGCTGACAATCAAGGAGGTCAGCCTCTATATTTGGTTTGCTAGCCGACTGGCTTTGTGGCCTTGGGCAAATTGCTTTCACCTCTCTGTGCTTCTGCTTCCTCTCCAACTCCCTGCCTGTCTTTTTTATTTAGATGATTAGCTCCCCTAGGCAAGGAATGCCTCTTGTTTGTACAGTTCTCTGGATTTCGTTGGAAGCCTTGGGGTCTCCAGCCCTGTAACAATAGTGATTCATATCAGTTTTACCACTTATCTCTGATATACAGATCTGAGGAGCCTAATCTTCACAAAGGGATGGATGTTGCTGGCCCTTGTGTTAATAATGTACAATAGGGAGCTATAAAGACAAGGCTCTTCTCTTTTTCATGTGTCAGACCCATCACACCTCCAGGGCTTAGATCAGGACTCATACAAGTGCTGTTCCTGCTCTGTGACACTGGTGTCACACACAGAGCAGCATGGCATGACCTGTGCTCATGTGGGTGGCCCAGGAGCAAGACATGCTTGTGCTCAACCA
The DNA here is from genome assembly GCF_003259725.1 of Athene cunicularia. Taxonomy (NCBI): domain Eukaryota; kingdom Metazoa; phylum Chordata; class Aves; order Strigiformes; family Strigidae; genus Athene; species Athene cunicularia. The sequence continues at coordinate 4,228,363 of NW_020799095.1, forward strand.
GCATACAGTCTGTCAGCCAGCCAGCCCTTCATATCTGCCAGGTAAGCTCATGCTCAGGCCTCCAGCCGTGTAGCAGGTTTAAAGTAGTCGAGTCCCTGTGTCCCTGGCTGATCTGTCTGCACTGACATTTGGAGTTGGAGATCCAGAGCTATGTGAGATAAGAGAGAGAACAGTCAGGATTGTCCTTACTCAGGGATGTTGGAGCTGTGTACTGAGTTTGCATGTAAAAGCAAACCAGGATACCCGCTGTTAACTAGCTGTTGGAAGGCTAAAGGGTGTCATGAGCTCATGGTTTTCCCAATCCTGACTTGTTAGAGGTCTCTGTATTCAGCCTTGAGGGAATACTCTTGAAAGTTTTCAGCAATTGAATTTGCCTTTTTGACATTGCTCTCACTAGAGTAGACACTGTCAGTGCAATACTTTGGCACTGCCTGCTAGGCTGACATCTGTGTCTCTGTCCCCTCACAAGCATGAGCCCCTTCCCCTTTCCCATCCACAAGTGTCCTGGCCGGACTCTGTTGTACACTAACATTGCACTCTCAGTCTGGCTTGCACTGCTTGCTCTTCCTTCCTAGTAAGTTGTCAGCAGTTTGTATTTAGTGACAACATGATGTTGTTAAGGGGTTTCTTCTTCACATGCTATGTGGGGTTGCTGGCAGTCGTGATTTTGTTATGGATCTTGTCGTGATTTCACTTAAAGCTTCCGTTTCCAGAGTGATGGAAAGCTCAAGCTTTCCTTTTAAAAATAGTCGTGATGCTTGGCTCTTTAGAACAGAAAATATGAATCTTAAAGACTAGAATATTGAAGCAATAAATAAAAATATATCAGTTTGCTCTGAGTTTTTAAAAGACTGGGAACGACAGTACTAATTACCTAACGTAGGAAAGAAATGATAACCTGCTGCCACCCACTGTCCATGCCATTTTGGTGATAGTGAGCACCCACCTCCCAGCATGGAGGATACACTCCAATGATGGATCTGTATCTCATGTCTTGTTGTAGCAACAGTATGGGCTGGGACATGTTCTTCTTCCAAAGCATAGTATGAGTGCAATGATTTCACCAAATACATGTACAAAATAGGATGTGTCAATGGTTTCTTAATTTGTATAGTAATTAGCATATATAAACCACATGGGGGTGAAAATTCTCCCTGAGAGAAACTTCTCTGAACTATTATTACTAGCTTACAAAGTATAGTCATTACTATATCGTTGTGAATACTATTAACAGAACAATGCTTTTTTAAAACAACTAATTGTAAATAATACAGTTTTATAATGGTGGGTGAGGGAGATCTGGATTCATATCACTTGGAGCTGGTAATCAAAGTCAGCAGGGACAAGAGGCTGTAGTAATTTAAGAGAGTTTCCTTAAAAAAAACCTTCCAACTGTTAGCAATATATGTATGAGAGCAAACATTTCAGCTCCTGTTGTTTAATGCAAAAGGTGCCATTTGCAGGCATGTTCTGGGGCCAACTGAGAGATTGCATATGGGGATGCCGAGGATCCAGCCCCAGGGAGGTGATGCGGGCCAGAGGGAATGGCCAGCACTGCACACTGAACATCAGCTCAGCCACTGGAGTTTCCAGGGAGCTGCAGGAGGGGATCCTAGATAAATAGTCCTTGTGCAAGGTGTGAGGCTCAGCAGGTCTTTTACACTCTGGTTACACGATGGCTGGATGAGCCTTGCGCACATCTTAAGTCTGATTTCCTCTTTATTTCTAACACGTGCTCTGTAGATTTGCTGGCAGTTTGTACATGCAAACCAGTTTTTCATTTCAAACCAGTTTTTCACTTAAGTTACTGTTCAGCAGTGGACCCTGCAAGGGTTAATGTCTTAGTTGTTTGTTCACCATCAGAGGAGAGAAAATATTAAAGAATACAGTGGGGAAATTGGTATCTGTAAATTCAAAGAATAATTTAAAAGTAGCAAATGAGTCTTGAGGGAGGGGTGGTAGAGCAAGACTGATTCTGCAACTAGATTTTAGGCCAAAGATGTTATCACACATAATATTGCTGTTTGTCTCAAAATGTACATCACGTTACAGGAGCTACAGCAGGGAGGTCTTGATGTTGCTATTGGAAACTTAATATTGCATTCCTTAACCTTGGTTATTTTAGCCAACAGTCTGTGTTAGATCTCACTTAGTATCTCCGAGCCTTAAAATCTGTGGTGTGCCTATCCTCACAAGACCCCACTGAAAGAGGGATATACAGCATGCCTTAGCTGAAGAGAGAAGCAGCTTCCCAAGCATTTTCTTTCCTTGCTTTCCCTCACACCCCCTCCTTCGCTTACACTAGCACTTGAGAAATTCTCTTGTTATTCTACTGCAGGCTGTTCCACCGCGAGCAAGCTGCATTTGCTGGGGAGAGAAGCGCTGCTGAGAGGAGCTGCATACACTGCGCCTTCCCTTCAGCAGAATCCTTCTGTCCACCTGCATCTTAAGAGTTCAGTTGCGAGAGCTGGGAATGGGGGGATTTCCGTTCCCCCTGCCCACTGCCTTCCATCTGAAAACCTTACAGTTCTTCACTTAATAATGAAGAACATACATGTCATGAATAAAATATTAGTACAAAGTGGGAAATATACTTTAGGGGTGTTTATCCTGAAAGGAGTATGAAACAGATGAGGAATAGAACACAGTAACTACTCCAGGTAAATCTGCTTATTGCTTTATTTCTTATCATTTGTAATGATGATACCCATACCTTTTTTGTGCATGATACTACTACGAAATGAATTCATTCCTTGTGTTGTGCATCACTGTCCTTGCAATGCAGTTCTTTCAGTTCATAACATTAGTGTGTGATTTAATCATAGGATTGGGAGTACCTTACAACACTGGATGCTGAGATGCAGCGAACATGACAAAAATTTCAAGTTTCAGGTTTTTAAACTTGTGACAAATGTATCTCTGCACAATATTTACCTGGATTAGTTAGGGGGAACTTTGTTTTTCCTAAAGATGTTTTGATTTATCTTTATATTTTGAATGACTTTAAAAGACGTTTTAAAATAGCTTAGTTCCAAATACAGATTTAAAAAAAAAAAAAAAAAAAGCAGTGGAGAGGCTTACATGAATTAAATAGTTTTACTTTTTAAATTTGTGAGTAAATACAAATGTTTAGTCAATGTTTACTGACACTGCTGAAATCCCAAGCAATGCAGTGCTGTGTGGCTGCATAAGGAAGTGGGCACAACCATGGCAGTAGTTTCCTTGGACAGATAGATATGCTGAGAGCTCACTGATGCAAAGTAAATTATCAGTTGGTTTAACGATCTGCTTTGATGATCCATAGTGTTCTCTAACCGAGGTAGGACACATTTCCTTCAGCATTGCATATATTTTTCTTTGTCTTGACAGTGTTTTGACAAAGATTCTGTAGTGATCCTAGAGCTGTTCTCTCTTAATGCCTTTTAACTGTATTCCAGGAAAGCAGCATTAACATTAAACACTGTTTTCTACTGCTGCAGTCATAACATCGGGTATACAATCGTCAGCATGAAGTCTTACCAGATGTATCACAGCATCTGTGTTGTGACGATAGAGCAGTGATATGTTATCCCACTAATGTAGGGGGAATCACAACTTCTGAAGTGAGCAGAAGCTGAAACATTATTCCACTGCATATACTTAAGCGTAGGTAATGAGAGGATAATTCTGTGTTCTGTCTTGCCAGCTGCAACAGCTTCAAAATCTTGGATTTTATTTTTTTTTTTCAGGATGGGTCAGCAAAAAAAGTTAGGCATGTTCAAGTTACAAACTGGCTTGGGTCACTGTGAAACATATTCCTGCCCTACTGTAAACACAACTTTAAGGGATGTAATGTCTCACTCACATGTATAATCAATTAAAACTGATACAGGGCATGCCATTTGAGACTGTACCTTGAGCTTGCTGTTGCTGCTGAGTTGTTCCCATCTCTGTTGCCTGTGCTATGGAGATGATCTACTGTCTGTGCCCATCACTCTCTTTCTGTACTGTTCATAAAAAATTGGGCTGTGTGAATAACTGGTAGTTATTTGTGATTCTGGAGGCAACAGACAGCATAGCTCTGGCTGTCAGTAGAAAAAGTATCAGACTGTAGCCCTGGGATCCCAGTTTTTATAATAATAAAAATTTCTGTGGAGTTTCCTCGCTTGATATCCAGTTTGGGAAAACAATTCTGACCTAACTCCCTCCTTTGCCAGGAGACTAATGAGAAATTTCTTCCATCCCAACTAATGCTTCTGCAACTAGAAGGGAAGGCTCTTGTAATGGAAAAACAGACATGAGTTGCTAGATAGTGTGTGGCAAAAGGGGAAGGCTGAGGGAGAGACCGAGAAAACAGCTGTATCTGTACAGGTCTGTACCACAATAGCAGCAGAGGGACTTCCTGAAGGGACATGAGGTCTGCTTATTTGTCCATATGAATTTCAGCTCCTGGGTGGGAGCCACAGCAAGGTATGGGAGTTTGGAACAACCTGCCAGCCGGGGACTCCTGCCTTACCCTCCTCCCCAAGTTTTACTAAAATAATACTTAGCACGCCCACTGGAGTATTTCTCTGACTGTCATGGCTCTACACAATATGTAGTTGGGTATTGAGTCTATCTCAAACAAGTGACTAGACACACGGATGTAGCAGCAGGTACAACTAAAAATGTTGTTGTCTTTGCACTTTTACAAGCAGCTCTGCAGGTGCAGGGTAACACATGCACCAGATTTTAGATGTTTTAATTGCGTGCATTGACATACTTGCTGAATGTCTGAGTTGTCAGGGGACTGTTAGATGCAGTAAAGAGCAAAAGGGGTTGTGCAGTGCTATGGAAAGGCAAAGATAAAGCAGCATAATGTGGAAAACAAAGATTCTATTGCTGGTAAGTTACAAGCATGGATTTACTCTGGAAATGGCTTGGAAGTTCCCAGTGATGCAGGGTGTGGGCAGGTGTCTGTGGGGCTTAGCTCTCACATGTGCTGAGCACTTCTTTCCACCTGTTCCTTTCTTCCCATCTTACTGAGTGACCTTTAGGAGCTTGTCCTTCACAACTGGTTGCATGGAAAGCATAACAGCCCCATGGCCGGTAGCCAGGTCAGTCAGGTCTCTGTTGCTGTGTCATTACCCACCATATTCTGAGGGGTGGTTGGACCTGGCCTCTGCTTCCCATATAAAGCTTTCCTTGCTGAGCCTTTAAAGATCATGGCAGGCTTCTGGGTGTAATTTCTGAAGAAGCCCACTGAAGAGAAGCAAAGACTACGGGGTTTCAGTTTCAAGTGCTGACATTTCCCTGTGGAGGGGAACTGAACCTCTGGCCCTGCTCCTGCCCTGGCTTCCATAGGAGGAAGGTGAAGTCTGTAATTGCATAAACTGTTGCTCTCAAAATTGCTCATTGTGGTTAGTTCCCCAGTAACAACCTCTCTTATCCTGTGATCATCGTAAGATTATCGGGGAATTACAAAAACTAAAGGTAGTTTTGTGGCTTACGCATTATTATTTAAATATTTCTTATTTAAAGAAAGAAAATCTCCTTGGGAATCTTAAAATTTACACAAAGTTACCCCATCCTGTAATTATATTTCAAAGACAGTTACTGATATACATAATCTTTGAATACCAGTAAAATAGCAAATGACAGAGGTGCTTTTTTAAAAATACTGAATTGAAAGTGAATTTTGAACACATTACTGTTATCTGGAAAGAAATAGCAGAAATATTTTGTGGTTTTCTTATGCTTTCCCATCCAGGAGAGCACTGAACAACCAAAAGCCTCAATCGGTAAAACCATAGAGTGCCATATCCCATTGTATACATTTGTAAAATGATGAATTCTTATCAAGGACAAAGTGTTTATACGATGGCAAACTTGAAGTGCCTTTCCTAGTCTCCTTTCAGTGGGGTCCTCCAGTATGCCTCCAACTGATAAAACAGTCTTTTTACTATATACAAGTTTAAAAATATAAAAATAATTTTTATATGTATATCAGAAGATGCTAATTGTGCATTCATATAAACAGCATACTATTTAGTGTGTGTTAATACAGCAAAATACAATTCATTACTACTTTTACCTCTTTACATATATATATATATATATGTATGAGAAAAAAACATGGAAGGGCAGTCATTCTGATGGTGTAAAATGTAGGAGAAGAACCCATCCAGCTGGCTAGATATGAAATCTTATTTTAAGCATTATAGCCATTTCACAATAGTTGACAAGATAAAAACCTGTTAGTTAATTTCATTTATAAGAGCTGAATAATAAATGTGAAGAAATGAAGAATAAGCACTTTCTCAGCACTCACTCAAGAGTGATGCCAAGAATACAATTAGCTTTGTTGCATTGCTCCAGTTAAGTTTATGAGTGATACAGAACATGAAGGTCCCTCCTGCACAGAGCTTAGGTGTGATATAATTCACTGATTAGTCACAAATCCATTTCAATAGTGCCTTGAAGTATTGCAATAGATTTTCACAATGTAAGAAGAGTTGATCATAAACAGTCACAAGTATTTCAGTCATTTTGTTACTGTTAGGATGAGGTTGATGACAGCCAGCAATGCACCACTGTATCTGACATTCCTGTCAATGACCTCATTTTACACTGTTACCATCCATGGCAAAACTTCCACTGCATTCAGCAGTGCAAGTGTTTATCATCTGCACCAATAAAGTGCCTGTTGAGGGCAGTATTCCAGCTGCAACACATGGCTAGGTGAATGAAAAGGTAAAAATACATGAAAGAATGACATGAAAATTGATTTTAATTTTGCAGTCTCAATGACCCTGCTGACATTTCCTTCACTTTGGCAGAATAACTAGGCTGACTATTTTTAGGCACCATGTTTCTAGTCACTCTGATCCCTTTAAAGGGCTTTCTTTTGGTAAATGGAGGTATTTTGATTTTGTTTTGAGGTGAGCAGGAAATAACAATGAGCTGCTAATTTCCTTTGGATGCTGAACAGATGAATTCTCTAAGAATTAATTATTCTTATCACAAGCATAGCTCTGAAGTCTTTATTACTATATAAAGCTCCTGAATAGGAAATAAGTACCATATAATTGCACGTCCTCAGGTGTCTAAGTATTAAGAAAAAATAAGGATCCTTTACAAGAAAAATGTGAAATTTATTCAATCACCAAGGCAAAGTAAAAAAATCTGTCAAAAATATGGTACTAATGATCATCAGTCTTTAATTTTTACAATATCCATTGACCATGAAACGTGTAAAACAGTAGCAGTTCTGTTCAAGGAAAAATTTTCTCTCTTTACAATTATAAAGATTTGTGGATATTAGATTTTATTTTTTTAATTAAAGAACACAGCTAGATTAAAATCACAGTTAAAATAAAATGTGAGAAGTATTAGGAAGCAACTTGACTGAGCTTATAACAGGCTGCTAAACAGGGTCTGCTAAATCTTGCTTGCATCCGCTTGAGCCCACTGTGTCCTGTTTGTAAAAGTGAGTAGAAGTATTCCCCTAACATTACAGTGTAAGTTGGCCTCTGGAAGGAATCATCGTTCAGAATTAGAGATAATGGCTGTCTTTTCATGCCTGATGCTGGCTACATGTAATTCAGGCTTCTGACACAAGCTTCATCAAACTCATTAAATTAACCCTAGTTTATTCCTGCTGAAGTTCTGGTTCATAATATCTGAAGTGTCAAATATGACTGTTTCATCATACTTCAAATACAACCTATGTTTTCCTGCCCCTTCCCCCAGTTCCCACTTTATCAACACAGAAATTTTCCCTTTAAATTTGTATGAATTGTCTTAATGAGAACAACAAAAAAAATGTTAACTCTCTTTTATTAGATTTATCCTTTTAATGAAAGCAGCTACCTATGTCTAATTGCAAGTATTGAATACTTCAACCTCCACTTTGGCCTACAAAATTTTAAATACTCTAATGATAAATTCTTATTCTCTCAGAAAAGAAGCAGCAACCTTGAAGTCTGTAATTTTTTAATTGTCTACAGCTTAACTAAATTAAAAGTTTCCTCTTGAGACATGGATACCTGAAGTTATTACAGTGCTCAGATCTGGTCAATGTGCCAACTCTGCAAAAAACTACAAAAAAAAAATTTATTTTTTTTTTTTTTTTTTTTCAAATCAGACTGGATTTTGCAGCTGCCTCTTGGCTATGCTACTCAGATCCTACCCTGACCTCAGGCTGGAGCACATTTATTGGGAACAAACCAACCTCTGCAGTGGATCAGCTTTTTCATTATTTTTAGCCTAATCTAAAATGTCCTATTCCCTTGCTACACTTGAGATGTAAATGGCAGCAGGCTATGTCTTGGCAAGTGGCTGTTGCCTTTTGACACGTTATCTTGCTCCTTCCTCACCAGTGTTCAACGCTGCCTTGGGGAGCTCACTGCCCCCAGACAGGCTTCCCAGGGTCCCCTTGTCTCCAGGAGACCAGGACCAAGCCATCACCGCATCAACAAACTCAACCTGTTGTGAAACACTACAGTTTCTGAACTATGGGCTTGTTGAGAAGAATTACACAGAATCATTCAGGTTGGAAAAGACCCTTGGGATCATCAAGTCCAACCCTCAGCCATACTCTGCAAAGTTCTCCCCTACACCATAGCCCCCAACATCTCATCCAAACGACCCTTAAACACCTCCAGGGATGGTGACTCCAGCCCCTCTCTGGGCAGCCTATTCCACTGTCTGACCACTCTTTCTGGGAAACATTTTTTCCTCATGTCCAGTCTGAACCTTCCCTGTTGCAATTTAAAGCCATTCCCTCTTATTCTGTCACTAATTACCTGTGCGAAGAGACCAGCACCAACCTCTCTACAACGTCCCTTCAGGTAGCTGTAGAGAGTGATGAGGTCTCCCCTCAGCCCTCTCTTCCTCTAAATGAACAGTCCCAGCTCCTCAATTGCTCCTCACAGGATCTGTTCTCCAGGCTCTTCACAGCTTCGTTGCCCTCCTCTGCACTCACTCCAGCACCTCCATATCTCTCTCATATAAATTTCAAGTTTCTTATGACACAAAAGTCCAAGTTTCTCATGCAGGTGTAGTTCTTATTACCAATGCAACTCTTTTTATGAACTTCTAGCTGCAGCTCATGCTTTGTGGTGGAAATATCCTTCCACATGCTAATTTGTGTTTTTCATCAGAAACCTTGAGTCTGACACATGATTTTTTACTGTTCTGTTTCACAGATAATCTCAGAGGATTTATCTGTAGCTTTTTATCTGTAGGTTAAATCTTGCCCATTCTAGTGTGTCTGTACCATGTATGACTCCTTTTTAGTAATTCTCATTATCCCTCAGTGCAAAGTAAGAGCTAGTCTACTTCTCACTGTCTCTTTCTATAGGCCTATTGCTTTGGATTGCTTTAGACAACCCAGAAAAGATCTTTTCAGTTTCTGAATATGTTTCTGATCTGTATCAACTGTATGTATGAAGGTATTATTTGTGTGCGTGTATATACACCTTTTTATTCATTTATTTACATTCTCCTAAACATATCTAGATCTTTTCATAACATTGGCAATGCATATTTATTTATTCATTCATTCCGATTCCTTCCTCCAGAACTATGAAAACAGAACAATGTGTTTGAAATCAAGGCATACCAGCTATATGTGGGACTAATTTTCCATTTCCATTTGTTCTCTTTAACTTTTTTGTAGTTCTAGTACCAATTGACCAGAGTTTTTCCATTTCTATACTGAACGAGATGCTTTTCTTGGGGTTGTTTTTGTTTGGATTTTTTGGTTGGTTTTTTTTTGTGGTGTTTTTTGTTGTTTTGTTTTGGTGTGTTGTTTTTTTTTTAAATTTGAACACATTTAATTCAGAGGTAGATGATCTGTGTAAGCCATTTTAAAATCTTTCTTTCAGTTTGTCATCTTTCTCTTTGCAGCCATAAAGCTCAGCTCACATCCCACTGCCCCATTTGTTATTTCTGGTCAGTCACTCTGAAGAATACGGTCTGCTCTGGCCAGTACTTGAATGGAGCTGATCAGATAAAACATTGTGCAATAACACACTCGTGTTTCTCAGTGCCAACTGTCACTGAGGTACCTTGCAGATGACAGAAAGTCTCCAGGTATCTCCTGAATGGTTAACCCATCAGTTGCTGCTACTGTCCATCGTTAGAGTCCCATCTAGTTCCTATTAAGGTCAATTAGTTAAACTGATCCTAATCATGTTTGTGCAGGCTGTTGGGGTATTTGGAAAATGGTCTGATCTCTGAATGGAAGTAGAATGCACTAGAAAGACAATGGTGTGAAACAGTTGAGATTGAGTCCTACTAAAGTATTTTTAGCTTCTGTACAGTGTAATGCAAACTCACCGAACTTCATTCAGAGACTAAAAGAGAGTGTGTGATTCTGCTGGATCCTGAAAAGAGATTAAAAATAGTAAATCTGAAATAGTCAGGGCTTTCAAGTAGGGTCTGAATTTCAAAGGGAAGGCTACAGCAACTAAAGTCCATTAGTCTCCTAAGAAGCCAGTCTGGAGCAAATTCCGGGAAGTCTGTCTGACAGCCAAATGCTACAAGTCTCTGAACAGTGAGTGACTACTGGAAGGGCCTTTGTTTCCCTGAAAAAAAAAAAAAAAAAAAAAAAAAAAAAAAAAAAAAAAAACACAAAGAATTTGTTGTGACACTATTTGATCATGTCTTATAGCTTACATATCTTCTGCTCAAAGGTTTAAAAAAAAAAAAAAAAAGTTTGGAAATGTTAAATGCAGATCTTCAACTGCAAAGTTAAAAGAAACCTGAGAGCCTATAGTAGGAATTTATGTTGTTATTTCGTCTACCTCCAAAACACATTTATGAAAACTACCGAACAATATACACCTTTTGTGAAGAAGAAATCACAGTTGTGCTTTCAAAGTGAAAACTAAGCTGCAGAGAACTGGATGACAAAAAGAACCTTTAGAACACAAGGAGATTGGAAAGGCGTTTATTCTTCACGAACAATTTTACTTTAAATCTGCAATTCCTCGCTTTTCTGATAGCATAGGACGAATGTGGTAAAAATAGGGCATTGTATGAAATAGTAGATGATGAAAGGTTCATTAAGAAATAACTGAACAAACAGAGAAAACCCCAAACACTTGACAGTAATGACAAATTGTTCTTTTTCAATACCTGGAAAATATTTTCTGCATTTTAAAAGGTATTATCTAAAAAACTGTCATAATTGAATTGAAATATAAGATGACCATTTCAGAAATCTGGGAATGAAATACCATAATAATTTCAAATAAAAAGTAAAATTTGTCTGAAGGAAAGCTTATTTAAGTTGTTTTAGTTGTTTCTACACTTCGTGTGTCAGTACATACTTTTCTATAGATTTGCTCATTATTAATGCCTGTAGGCATTTCAGTTCAGAATATGAGCTCATCATACTGACAAAGATGAGTGATCCGATGCATTACTCAAAGGCTCTGGGATGTGGTTTGTTGATTCACAATCTTTCTTCTTGAGTTTGAGAAGAACCAATTGTACCAGTGTTGATAAGGGTAACAGTCCATTTCTTGTGTTGATATTCTTCTGTGATTTTCTGTAGTATTGTGTCAGTGTGTTGGGTTATTAGTGTTTTTCTTTGGTGATCTCTCAGGAGAAAGTTGGGGCTTAGCTGTTTTGGTGGGTTGTTGGGTTTTGGGTTTTTTTTGTTTGGTTTTGGTTTTGGTTTGTTTGTTTGTTTGTTTGTTTGTTTTTGTGGTAAGACTTTCCTAGAGGAAATTATTGTAAAAATTGCTTTAGCAACAGCTCCCACTTTTGCTGGATGGTTGCAGAGGCCAGCGAACTCTACAGAGTAATTCAGAGAAGGAAGAGTTAGTAACTGACAAAAGTGATTTTTGTTCTGTGAAACAATTTACAAGCACATTAGCTTTCTGGAAGCATAGGTTAATACCCTTTAAATATGCCTGAGAATAAATCTTTCTCAAGAGACACAGAAGTGATTAAACATGAGGAATGAAGGGAACGTGAAGTGAAGCAAATGGAGCTTAAAGCTAGTCCTGTGCTTTTGTATCAGGAACCTTGCTTCAGATGCATTCAAGTGAAGTTTTGAAGTGCTCTTGAACAGATCCTTGTGGTGTTTCGCAGTGCTATTATAAGGTATGTGTGTAATTCAGAAGGAATTCTGACCTCCTATGTAGCACTTGTGAGTTCAGGAGACCCATTTGTAACTCCCGAACAGATCCAGTGCGGGAAACCTATAGCATGATTGGCTTTAAAACATGCATGGGAACTGGTGAGGTATTTCTGCTGTCCTCCTGCCCAGTTTCCAAGATTTAGCATTCTTCAGAAATTGCAGAGCTAATGATCCTACTTGATCTACAGAGTTACAGTATCTTAGTTACTCAACCAGACTGGAAGCGTTATGGGAGCTGTAAGACAGAGCTCGGGCAAATTCTGTAGCAAACAAGTGGTTTTAGGGAGAAAGCCGAAGCTGAGATTTTTGTGCTACTAATCATATTAGCTACAAAAGTAAATCACAATAAGAAGATTTAAAGAGAAGTGGGAATGAATACAGATTCTGTTTCAGATATTTGTGTGACCTCTGTATCACAGTATTTCATAACCTTTTATGTAATTAAGGTAAGAAGAAAGTGGTGGGGGTGGGGGTGTTTTAATTAGCCCCAGTTGAAGAGAGGGCAGGGTCTAGAAACTCCATCTGCCTAATCAGTCTGTAAGCTTGTGGGTGTGTTTTGGGAGGAAGGAGTGTTGCTGGTTTTTAATATCATGGTCAAGGATGGACACTAAGATTTGCAGTTTATTGGCAAGAGTTATTTTCCGCTTAATTATAATGCTTCTAATGAGCTTTGCATTCTTGTTGCCGTCTCAGCATCATTCAAGCTGCTGCTCCAGCTTTTGTCCTACTTTGGCTGTTATCATTTCTAATGAAAAGTAGCATCTCTTTCAGGCAACAGTGGCTTAGAAACTGGTATGTCCTCTGTTTAGACTCATGAAATAACAAATTAATCACAAACATTTTATGGAAAATAATCTCTATCAAAATGTATTAAGTCAGATGAGAGTAGTATTTTGGTCAATAGTCTGTCAGATCTTAGGTTTCCTTTCAGTTATCTGTAGTACAATGAAGAGATTAAGAATGCCTAAGTTACAGGAGATATTTAGTTAGAGAAATTGGAGTTAAATAAATAGGATTTTAGCAATCACCAAGAGATCCCTAATGGCTAAAAGTGTTCATGAACTTTATAAAAAAAGTTACCTTTTGGGGGAATGGTGAAGGCATTCATTTAATATTGTCTCATACTATAAAATATTAAATCTACCAGTATTTTACCAGTGTAACATAGTTCATTGGAACTCTTGCATTCAAAGCATAGTCCCATGGAGTTGTTTGTGCAAAGTAAGCTAGGAGAATGTGTGTACTGAAAACCCTCCCTTCCTTCCTGACTTCCAATCAAGAATCAACATCAGTGAAAGTAGCACTATTCTTTCCTGAAGAGGTTTCTATCCAGAGGCAAAGTAGATGCCACAGATTTAATGTATACCAGTGATGCATGCTGCTGCTGCTTCACAGGGCTTGTTCTGTTCAATCTTGGAAGATGATAACATTGCCCTACTGCTCACATGGGTCATTTTTTAATCTGAACTATTTATCATTTGTTCCCTATCTCTTGTCACTCAATGTGGTTATCACTTGACTATAAATTATTTTGAATTGAAGGAACTTGGTTTTGTCAGACGTGAGAAATGCAAGACAAATGGACTGACAGCTGACATGTATTGAAATCCTGAGGGTTTGAGGCGATTTTGCTCTTTGATGTGACCAGTGAGTGACCATTTCACTTGTGTGCCCCATGCACAAGAGATTTTCACTACCACTGAAACACTCCTCTCTGTACTTAACACTTTTATCGAATCTGTAAGATGGAGGTAAGATTAGGACACTTTCACAGCAAGCTTCCAGATCTGCAGATCAAAAAGTGCTCCAAAAGTCTTGGGCGTTGTCAGTATTAGTGTTCTCCTGGCATAGAGTGATGTTCTGGAATGTCAAACAGCCCCTAAATCCTAGTGACAGAGCCTAAAACTTCATCCTATTTAGCTGCTGGACTATTAGGAGGAATAATAGCAATTCAGGCTTGTGTAGTTACCTTGGGGTCTGTGCAAAGTACTGGCCTGGGTTTCAGTTGATGTTCATGCCAGCCCATGTCTGGCTGGTGGAGAAAGGTGCTCAATAGTGTCAGGTGATACATGTGTGGCTTTGAAGAGCTATGCTTCCAGGCAGTCTGAGTCATGCAGAAAACTTCGCTTCTCCAGGGGAATAAGCAGTACCAGTAGAAGAATGAGCCCCATTTGATAAGCCTTTAGCAGTCCGTTTTTTTCTTTCTCTGGGGGAAAAAAAAGTACATAAAAAATCAACTTAGTCTGTTTCTCTTTCTATCCCAGCTGTCTCATGTCACTTTTTATCTCTGGCTCAGCCTATCTCTGGAAGCATCCTCTAAATTGTATTGCAGGCAGTGAGATAGGAATTGTACATTGTCAATAGTCCTCAGTTCATTTGCTTCTTGCGTCACTGGGGAACACAAGTCATATGAATGGCCTCACGCAACAGTGTCTGTACTTTCATAATCCCTGTTATTCACTTGTTATTCTGAGTCATTTGATAAAGACTGTGTCTGACTCATTTTTAGTGGATTTGCTTGTCTGCCCCTTCCTTCCCCTGTTACGCCAGCAGTAGTACAGAGCTGGTGAATGACTTGGCCAGGTTCCCGCAGAGACAACACAATGTTTGCGAGCCAGAGGGTCACACACCAGTACAAGCTTCTCTGCTCTTCCCTGTGATAGCACCTGCTGGCACACCTTTTTTGGCAAATTCCAGATGACTAGGTAATAGATGGAGGAAGGGGTAGTAGATGGGAGGAACATAGGTTTCCTTCTCCCTGTGTAATAATGACCTGCGGTGCCACTGTGGTTGGTGATGTTGTCCTGTTTGGTGCAGATATGTGGATGTCAGCAATGTCCCTATACCCCTTTCAGCTTCACAAACACACACTTACAGATCTATTACATCAACAGTGTTAGAACAAAAGTACTTGGTGCATGTCAAGAAACTGAGATGTGATTAGTCCTGCCAGGTTATGCTGATGCTGCTAATCTGATAGAAACCCTTTTTTCACTTGGTTTAGGTCAGTAGAGTTACAGAAGAGTTCGAGTTCAGTTTCCCCATATTTGGCCCTTTTTGTGCATCATTATTTAAGGACACTGGTGAATTTAAACCCAAATAATTTTTACCTTTTAACATCTCTGTCCTTGAAATATTTCCATAGGATTTAAGTGTGGGTCCTAAACGACAGGGGCCATTTGGGACTGATTGTGTTGATGCTGCTGAAGGACTCTGCATGCCTTGAAGGCTGAAAAAAGCAGGCAATTGATTTGTCTGATGCTTTACCTAGAAACTAGGCAGTGTATGGGTGTTGTACTCCACAGAGCTCAGTGCAGCAACATTTGTAACCCAGAATTGCTCCTCTCTCATAACTTTATGGGAACTCTGGCTCCTGGAGAATTCAGCTTCTGCTTGATGTTCTGTAGTGCGAAATTTACCTCTATGCTCTGTGTGTGAATGCATTCATAGGTTTTGTTTCTGTAGAAACAGCCCTCCACAAACAATACCGATGCTGATGTACTACAGCAGAAAGCTTGCTGGCCAAGCTGAGCCACCAGATTTTATATCTGAAATAACACACTCACTCTTAAGTTATGCCTTCTAGATGGACAGCATGAGCAAAGTGAAAAGGAAGAACCTGTTGTTTGTGTCATCTCTGCTTGGCACTTCAGGTCTGGAGAGCATTTGTTAAGGGGCAGAAAATATCTGCTGGAGCACTACCGTTCCTTCCTGGTGGAATTTGAAGACTTCATGGCATTTTGCCCTGGTTTGGGATGGCTGGTCCATCAGCTGCACTGAGGATGCCTGAATATCAATGATGGGCTTCCAGGAGCTGTGCATCAGCCATGCATTGGCAGACCTGGGTTAGTTTGCTTCTTGAAATGGGAACTCAGGTCTAGTGGTTGTAAAAAAGAAAGGGAGCAAGACAGAATAGGCAAGCTGAAGGCTAAAAGGGAGGAGAAGTGGTACACCTGAGGCCGAGGGAGAACATGCATCATCACTTTGATACAAAGACAGCTTCATCTGAAACAGAAAAGTCATTGTCAAACGCCAGTGTTAATGTCACCTATCTTGTTCCTAAGTTGAAAAATAATGTTACTGTTAGTGGAGACTTTGTAAATGGATGTTTCTCGTAGTAAAAAAAAAAAAAAAAAAGTGTTGTGCTAAATTATAAAAAATTCATTAGATCTTGTTGTACTGAAAGCTAAGGATAGCCATGACTCTTGTTTCTGGGTTACTGATCTTACTATAAAGCGTAATAATAGCCATGTATCTCCATTGCAGGTCTAAGTGCTTTTCTGAGTAGTTGCTGCCACCCAACATAGATTTCAACATGTTTTCTGGAGAAAGGCCCACTCTGGGATTTGCATTACTGGCAGGTTCTGGAATTTGTGATTTGATGGTCACTTTTCCCTTCCTACACAACAGCTTTTTGTGCTTATTACTCATCAAAGACTCCAATAAAAGTCTGAGTGAATTTTACACCTACGGCAGCATCGTCGTCTCACAGCTACTGAGGCAGGGGAATGTCACGCAGTTCCAGAAATCCAGTTCTGATCATAATAACATCAAGATCAATTTGAAATAGTGTCAGTGCTAACAAACCTTTGGTTTATCTATTAATGATTATTGAAGCCACAAGTGCCTAACAAATTGTGTGAGTCAGCTGAGAATTTAGAAATTAATTTCAGAGGCTGCTGCTACAAACCACTTCCTATCAATGAAATAATAATGATCCTAATGCCATTCTGAACTGCCTGGCTGAACTTTGACATAAAGCATGGAAATGACATTTAACGTACCAAGGCAACCATTAACCTGTCTGTCCAGATCTGTGATGCTTCTCTCTGACCTCTTGTTTAACAAGATACATTGTTTCCCACAACAGTTCTCTTCCTGCAAATACTCATAGGGTGTGTATATGTAAAGAGCTTCTCACAGACACTAATTGTACACAACCTTCTGAAATACCTTAATCCATGTAAATCTGCAGGTTGTATAGTGTTTTGAACATATTACATACAGTTGGCAGATTCAGTGCTGTACCAAGTCCAGTCAATTCACCTCTCTCTCAAAAGAATGAGGAAGACATTTTCAGTGGCTTTTTACTCTTTCAGTTTTTCTGACCATTTTAACTTGCCACACTGTTGGACTACGCTTACATAAAATCTATTTAGTTCTTTGCTACCCGCACTAGATTTTTCTTTTTTTTTTTTTTTTTTCCCTGCATTTCTCAAGATCACTACCAACATACTGACAGTGGGGGGCATTCTGTGCTGTCAGGCGCCTTAGGCAGTCTGATGTGGACAGTGGGTGGCTGGTTTCCTTGGCCACTCTCAGTTAACTCTTATGCCAGCATACCAAATGTCAACAGCAAGCTGTTGATGATTGTCCAAGACCTTAAGTCTTAGGTGGAAAAAATTAAGTGGGTCCTTAAGTGGAGAAAACTTTTTTTCAATCAAGTAATCTTGGCATTTTTTAATTTGCTTTGAAATTTGATAGGTAAGGAGAGTATTGGTAAATGCAAAGCAAGAGCCAGGCAGACACAGAAGAATCAGCTGTTGAAGCCAAGGTGGGGGGCGGCATTTAATTATACTAGGGTTTGCTAGGCTTGGGGTGTTGGTGGGCTAAAGTGTTGATGTGAATTTGGCATAGTGGGTGTGATGCACAGAAATAAGACTTCAAATGGGCATTTTGTTTTGAGGGAGGATTTGAGATTTTTGGACAACCCCTTCTGACATGGACTGCAAAAGAACAAGGATGATAAGGAGATAGAGGAAGAAGTGGCACAGGTGAACCGAAACCACTTTTCTCACCCTTCTGCCACTTTGTCTCCAGAAGCTGTCTTACACTTTTACTACAACACTTGCCCGTCAGTGAGAGCATGTTGGTCTTGCTGTCAGGACTGGAACTAGGTCCAAGATGGAAGCATCAACATGAGTCAGGCCTTTAAGAAAGTCCCAAGAGGCACAGAAAATAATGCAGATCTCTCAAAGTGGATTTTTCTACCACTTCAGTCAAATTTTTGGATCTTGTTTCTTGTTTGCACAGTGAACCTATTTTCCTTGTTATCTCCCAAAGCAAGCTAAGGTTTTTATATAGTACCAGAACTTTTAGAATGAGCATGTAGAGGTATGCAAAATTTCCCAAGACTTAGGTGATTTTTAGTGACTCTCACTGTGTTTTCTCACTAGGGGAAGGGATGTTTGTTATAGTCCCATGTTTTGCAAGCTCTAATACATTGCAGGAGCATGTGGTGACAGAAAATAACTACTGCTTGGTTAACTCTAATTCTTTATTCTAAATTCTCTAAATTCTAAACTCTTTATTCTAAACTCTAAATTCTAAATTCTTTAGATCAGGGATGCATAGCAAGCAAAAGCAAGCCAATTTGGATTGCATCTGTCACTTTTTCCTATATTTATACCTCACATACTTCTTTGTGCCCCTTATCTTCTACCCATCACAAGATCACAGCTCTTGCTGTGTTCGTAACCTGTTTGACTGGCAGACTTAGTGAGAGCTGTTGTGCATACTGGACTGAAGTCTAGACATCATGGCCAAAATGGGCAGGCTGCCTGTTTAGATAGACCATCTGATTACTGCCTAGTTGCTGCACATCAGCCAGCTACTGCCAGTCACCTTCTGGGCATGCCAAAAATCTGTGAGATAGCCCAAGGGGTGCAGCTGCAGTGGCCAGTGTGTGTGCTAGCCTGTGCCTGGCTGAAGTGCTATGGCATGCCAGTGAGGCTATTGCCCTAATAGAATTATGAGGAGGGGGCAAAGGAAAAATTTAGGAGAAAAGAGAGAAACTCTGCACATGTTGTATAACCTCTTTAATTGTTCAAGAATTGTGAGTGTTCTGTATATTTGTGATCAAGTAAACTTGAATGTTTTGGTATAAATATCATGCCCCTTGGGAACTCTTCCTTCATGAAGGAGATACAAATGACTTAGCAGCCAAATATTCATGGCTAACTGTCCTGAGTTAGTGTTTCAAAATCAGATGTCATCTCTCACAAGGAATGTACCATATTTTCAAAATGCAAATTTGAAATGTTACTATAAGGAGTGTAATTAAACTTCTTATTACTTGTGGGTTTTAACGTGCTCATCAGTGCTGTGTGAGTACTCTCGTGGCTGATTGTGGCATGTTAATGGCAATTCTCACCAAAGCCACTGCAAGTTTTCAGTTCACTCTTCTGTTAAAGGCAGCTGTTTAAGATATACTTGCTTTTGTTGAGAAAGAAATGATGAAGAACTGCTTCAGCACGGATGGGTGTCTTATACCCCACCTGTGTCACTGATGTGCTCTGTACTGTGCCAGCAACAGAAGCTGTGAAAGGAGCTGTCTTCACCAAAACCCAAACCCATGAGTTTTGAGAAAAAAAGGAAAGGTAGTGGTGGAAGCAGGAGTTGTTCTGTTTAAATTTTTGCATGTGTAAGAGTAGTGTGGCATTAGACCATGAAGATATCAAGGAGGAAATGTTGAGGGAAGGTGTAGATGTCAGTATTGACCATAGTGAAGGTGATCAGAAGCTCTTTTGGGATGGATGTTCATACCAAAATGCTTCATCCATCTCTTTTAGGTGCATTGATTCATAGTTCTGCAATTGCCACCTCCCACATGCATTGTCTGTAAAGGGAACAGAGGTTACAAAATGCTCTTCAAAAAACATCTGAAAGAAGACTAAGAAGACTTCCTTTTGCGTTAGCTTATATGAGGCACATGCTACCTGTCATACATACAGGAGAGAGGAGGCTGCTTTTCCTTGATACCATGGCTCTGTAGCCATAGCTCACAAAGGGAAGTGGTACCCAGATCTTGCACCTGAAGATTCAAGAGAGGCAGGAGAATCCATGAAGCCATGAGAGATCCTGGAGCTGGCTGATACTTCAACAGTGTAATACTGCCTGAGCCCAGGCAGGCAGGGCTTAGGGAAAGCCTCAGTGGAGAGTCATAGCCACAAACTGAAATTCATTTCATCAAAGTAAAGGCCAGCTGAGGACCTTACATGATTTTGGATGCTTCTTCCCTTTCAGCCAAAACAGGCCATTTGCAGGCAGTGCAAGTCCCTGCATACAGCTATATGGCTAAAGAGAGGTGATAAACTATCAGTTGTTGGCTGTGAGAAAAATTAATTTCCTGAAGTAGGAGAAATAGGGCATAAGGGCCCAAAACATCTGTTTGTGAAGGAAAGGCTTATGGATAGTGTATAGCAAACCCAAGGAAAGATTACATCTACTGCTGGGACTTTGTGTCTAAAGATCCCTGAAAGAGGCCTGGGTACAATAGAAAAAAGTAGACATGCTTCTTGTCTTTCCTTTGCTTAATCATTACAGTCTTTTCTGTTTTGCTTGTATTTTCTTACCTTATTTAATCTGCCAAAATCCTGAGATCCTAGGGATATTTGATGTAAATGCTTTAGTGGTTCATGTCAGAGAATGTAGTAACATAAATGTGGTGGTTCATGCAAGAGAACGTAGTGGCTGTGTAAGTGTCTTTTGTGGTTATTTAGTGTGTTGACACTACCAGTTTGTTTCATTAGTTACTAGAAAAAGAGGTGAAAATCCTAGAACACAAGGGATTTTAGAGGAGCAAACTGAATACCCTGAAACTTGCTGAACTTGGATTTGATCAGTGTTTTAAACTGTATTGGATAGCTAACTTATGTATGGTAGTGCTCTGGGGACTGAGTAATTTGGAGAGGCCCAGGCTTTTGCTATTGAAACACAGCACAAGAGACTGTAAAAAATTTTTAAAAAAGAAAAAAATGTGTTCCTTGATATGTGGTTTCACCTGCTAGGCTGCACATTGGAGTTCACCCAGGAAATCACAAGTGATATTTACACAGAAAAGAGACCAAGTATTTACCCAACCAGAGTCAAATAGAATATGGAACTGCTCACACCCATGGCTGGTTTTGAAGAAACAGCTGGATGCAGCCTATGTTCAGCTACATTAAAAAAAAAACAAAAAAAAAGAACAAGTGTGTGTGTCCCACTGTAGTTGCTGGCACTGTGCACTCTATTTTCCATTTATCTTTTCTTCTTGCTTTATTCCCAAATTGCTAATTAGAGTCAACAAATTGGCTGTAGAATACAACAAGACATCATGCAGTCTGCCAAAAGGAGTGTCTGGCATCTGTACAAATTGAGTTATGATGTGTTTGAAGATTTAATGTTGAAAAAACCTTTCAATGTTCTCTTCATCCTCCCTGTCCTCCTACTGAAGTGACTCAATTCTAAAGGCAGCAACATATTGCTCCCTCGCTATCAGAGGTTTTGTTAACAGAAATGAGCTTCCTTGTGAAGGAATGTGATCCTCTACCAATTAAGTTTCATCATTGTCCTAAAAAAACAGTAAGTGCAGACCCTAAGTGATGGATAATTTGAGCATAACCTAGCTGAAGTGTTGTGATCATGGTTGCAGTAGTTCGGTTTGGCAAGTGGAGAAGTCTTGAATGCGTGACTTCTGTAGCTCCAAAACAGCATATGTAGATCTACTACACTCCTGTGGTGCTGCACAACATATGCACGTGTGTTGTGCTGTGTGGCTGTATGCTCCCTCTCTATGCCTTGCAGCATACATATAGGCGTCTGAAAAAGACTGTTTAGAGTGGAGGTGGATATTGCAATCCCTTTCTGTACTGTATAGCCCCATATGACTGTCTTCAAATGTGCCATCATTTACTTTTTCTTGGTGGCCTTGCTATCCTCATGTCCCCATGTATTGACTAATGGCTTGAAGTGGCTGATTTGTTCTTTGCATGTTAATATGAAGGTTAAATCAGAGCCCTGATGTTAATTTTTCCAAAGACGTTTTTACTGGTACAGTGACAGATGCATTTTGCTGTCAAGGATATAAAGCGATTTGTGCATGTCTTATTTTCTAATAGGATTGAAGACTGTTATGAAAACTTTTACCCAAAATAACATGCTACAGGTAGATTCAGTGGTGACACTGGATCTGAGGGTGGTATCGGGGCAGAAAGCCATTCCCTCTTCTCCTGCACCCTCCTACTTTATGGAATTTTAAGTTAGCTTAGGTTTCAATAGCTTACAATAAGCCCAAACTTGGAGTGATGATCTTGTTTATACAATACAGGGAACATAACTAAAAACATTCACTAGGCTGGCCTGACTCCTGCTGATGTCTCAGTAAATGTGGAACATTTTTGATCATACTGGCCAAAATATTTCTAAAAGATGTTGCTGTGTTGATGATTGCCCTCTTGAGCAGTGATGGTCTTTTCTGAATGAGGCTGTGTGAGAAACTGTGAAGAAGCCTGTAGGTGTGGGCACATAGGTTTTTGCGTCATCTCAAATCCTCTGAGAATGAAGACAGTGTTTGGGCCACAGGGAGTGCAGGCTTGCACAAAGGGATTTGTATGGCAGGAGTTGGCTGAGCTATGTTACGTGTTTGTGGCTCTCTGGCTACAAATGTGAATGTCTTATTTCTCTGATGCATTTCTGAGCAAAGCAGTGTAGCTGTTGTACTAGTGCAAAATAGGCTTAATGCAGATGATCACTTTCCAAGATTTGCATCTGTTGTCATGTGTTCAGCCGTTTATAATTCTTGCCGTATATCTTAACAAAACAATCTGAAAAATCCTTGGCTACAGGCTGTTTCCAAGTTCAGATATGCTGCTTGTCTAGTGGATTTGGAATAGAATTGCATGCATTGTCACAGTGCCTTACTCAACCCTTTGATCTTGCTTAGAGTTCTTCATGTATAAAGATTTTGAGAGTGTTGGTTTCCTTTTCTCTTTGACACAATAATTTAATCTATTTAATTTTAACAAATTGCAGAAGGGAAAATAGAGCTTTAAGACAAGTGTTTAACGCCTCAGAAGGGGAAAGGGTTCAACTTGAGTTGAAAACTCAGGCTTTAGAGTCAAGATATCTGAATTCCTTTCTCAACATGCTAGCTTTCCAAAGTAACTGGAAGTGAGTCTTTTGGTGCCTCAGTTTTTCACCTGTAAAATTAATTTGAAGGATATTTGGCCATTTATTTATTTGTTGAGATTTTAGTTGGCTTCCTTTCAAAGTTCCTAATTGCTTTAGGGTAATGGCATTATTGTCAATGAACTACTAAGTTTTAAGTAACTGTGATATATGGTATATACTTCCTGGCTGTAAAGAGTAGTAAAAATCCATATAAAAAAGAAGCATAAAATAGGATATATGTAAAAGAGTTTTATTAGCTGCTTTGCCTACTATAGAATTATGGCACTTTGATCCTTAAAGGGTTAATCTGTCAAAAAATTAGGAGTTGGATCATAGATTGTATCACAGGATTTGATAGTTGGCTCTGATCTGAAAAATACTTCTATTAATATTTATGAAAGAAGTTCTTTTTTCTAACTCTGTTTCTAGACTTTTTCTAGACAAGCTCTTTTCACTACCTGTGATTTTATTTCAGGTGTACTCAATAAATAATCCCATTGTTGCAGTTGGCAGAGTAATATTATCATCTCAGGTTACTTATTTAACTAATATTGTAAATGCATTAGATGTATAAAACCCAAATATTTTAAAGCAGCAGGACTAATCTGTCATTATTCAGGATATGATTCATCCTAGGAGTCAAATGTTCATGTGTGTAGATCCTTTTATTATTTTCCTTAATATGCTGAAAGTATAAAGCATTAAGATACTCTTAATGCTTTATATTGGTACAACCTTTTACTTTTCGGGACTGAGAGAGGATGTAAATTTTTTTTCTATCTTTAAACTCAGTGCAATTAGGATTTTTTCTGATTTTTGATTTCCCTCTTTCTCTAGTGTTCCTACTCCTTGTCAAAAATCAACTCCTGAAGAAAATGGAAAAGGGTATTTTTTAATGAAAGTTCATCATAACTAAAAGAAAATTTGAGGGTAAACACCCTTGAATAGTCAGTATACATTTTTTTGATTCATACCTAGAAGAGATAATTGTTTTTATCATTCCACTTTCCGTTACACAGTTACCAGATTTAATGTATCTGTCTAACTCCATGTAGACTAATCTGTCTTCATGGAAACTAATCTGTTCTGTGTCTCAATTATATGATATTTTTTAATGTTTTTCTAGGCCCAAAATAATTATTAGCTTACTTTGGTTGAAAATATGTTTGCATTATCCATAACACCATCCTTTAAAAATGGTCATTAAATTATTTTCCCTTGAGTATGTATGTAATAGAAATTACTTTAGCACCTGCATTCTCTTTGTAAGAGGGCAAATACTGAATTGCACAGGCTTTGTGATCGTATTTTAGCATTATAGCTAATAGGCTTTTTCATATCTCTAGATCTGCTGGACAAGGACTGGTGATTTGTTGTAGTCTGACCTACTAAAAGAAAGTCAGTACGTTAATGGAGCAGCACATACACTGAGGACATTCTTAATGCACTGCCTTCTGCCTGCCTGCCCCAGTACTCTCCAAATTTGTCTTCAGCAATGTAAGCGAATCATTTATCCCACTTTCATGTTTTCCTAAGGAAAACGAAGAATGGAGAAAAAGAATGACAAGGGCAGAGGCAGCGTAAGAGTTACCTACAGCCCTCTGGCAAAAGTACTATGTACATGCAGAAAGAAAGAACATTTTAATTTGTTTTTTAAGGCATCCACCTTAGATGCACAGAAGGGTAGACAGACACATCTCCCCCTCTCTGTCACGGATCCACTCAGGCTCAGCAGCCATTTGGCAGCCTGCACCATGAGCCATATTAGCAGCCAGCAGTTCACAGTATAACCAGCCTGCTCAGCTGGAAATCCTAGTAGCTAGGATTCCTTCCCCTAAATGCCGTCAATTTTTTCTTCTTTATGGGACGAGATCTGCTTGAGAAAAGACCTACATTCCCTCCCTTTTAGTGAGAGATGAGAGTAAACCATGTCTCAGAAATTCTCTTCTTGGCCCTGCCTCTCCCTGTGGTCACCACACACAGGAGGGATGCCTGAGTAAAGACGCCTCCTGTTATTGTAATGGGACCTTCTCTGCCACTGTCAGGTGGAAGTACAAGAGTGTTTGTATGCAGTAGGTCTGCATTAAACTTTATTCACTTAGCCCTTTATTTACTTAGGGCCTAAACAGCATAGTTGGAAAAATGTTAGAACTTGATATCCTTATTCTTAAAAAAATTGCCTCTGTGGATTTGCCTTAACCAAACATTAAAAGCTGTGGTAGTGATATCTCATGCAATTAAAGCAGGAAGAGACATCTATCCTTTGGCTACCATATTTTCATCCCAGTTTAATGGGAACTCAAAAATCCTCAGCCCGTGTT
Source organism: Athene cunicularia (assembly GCF_003259725.1). NCBI lineage: Eukaryota > Metazoa > Chordata > Aves > Strigiformes > Strigidae > Athene > Athene cunicularia. The sequence goes on from NW_020799095.1 coordinate 4,253,731, forward strand.
TCTTCTGTGAGTGAAGTAGGGACTCTTCGCAAACGAGCGTTGTGGACATAGCTGAGAAGGACCGAGATGTTTGCACTCCACACGCTGCCAGCAATTGAAAGCCAGCACTAAGGGACTCAAAGAGCCATTGCACGCTGTCATATCTCCATGTGCATGACCTGGCAGCTTTGCAGCTCTTCCTGTTTTCACCCGTCCTGTTCATACACTGTTTCTTCTAGCTCCTTCCATTTGTCCTGATTGCTTTTGATCAAACTTGCTGATACCACCCAAGCACGCATCTTACCACAACCAGGTGCCCTATGAAGACACCCCCTGCCTTGTGCAGATGAGAATAAACTTGCCCTGGAGAAGCTTTGAAGTTTTCTGTTTTGTTAGAGAAGTGAATCCTCCTCTGGACGGCAAATTTTTTTTACCCAAGAGGAGGACTGGTTTTGAGAAACAGCCATATTTCTCTGACAGTCTGGCTAATTGTGTTTGCAAGACTGTTTGTTTTTTATTATTGTGATACAAGTATTTACAAAAATAGAGGTTGGGGTTTTTTTATTTTTCATAATTCAAATCGCTGAAAATCCATGTTAAAAGGACATTGGTATGTGTGCCCAGATGTAGACCCTCGTTAGTGAGGCCAGCTGGGATTAAAGTCTCATTTGTGTAATTTGTAAAGGCTTTAGAATTTTTTCTACGGTTTTCAGCCATAAGCTGGAATTTAGCTCTTGTCAGACTGCTGGACAGCTTGCACAATAAAGATTCCAGCTAAAAATACTTGTTGTGCAACAGGGAAAATCCCACCATTTTAAATGCAGTGACTGTGAAGTTAGTTTGACAAAAAAAAAAATATTTAGAAAAGAAGGGGAAAAAAAAGTATGCCCTGTGAGTATTAAAGGCTTAATCAAAGAGAGCTCCACTCATAAGTAGCACAACATACAGAAGGTTCATTTTCTGCAAAAGCAGAAATAGAATGGTAAGGAACTTAGGAATCATACACAGTATGCTTAGGACGCTCACTTGCCCACAGCAGTAGAGAGTACCACTGCACAGCATCACATATCCTCACTTGAGTCCCTATTTGCCCTTGGTCCATACTGAGAAGAGCTGCTGAGGTGCAGTGGTTGACTGAGCTGACCTTTTGGGGCTGGCCAGCTATTCCTCATCTAGCCTATTTTCCCCTGTAACTCAAGGAAATCTCCCTGCTTGAACTACTGGGTAAACATCTGAACCCTGTCTGGGTAGTTTGCTATCTGGGGAGTGCAGCATCACTCCGTCTCACTCCTCCTACCATGGTGGGTGAATGGGTGGCAAGGAAATTCATCCCTTACACCTCCCAGCTAGAGACCTGCATGGGACACAGATTTGGAGGTGTCATGCTCCTGCTAGATAGCATGGCAGTGCCTCCAGCAGAACAAGGTGTTTCTTAAGCCACTCTGTGGCTTGTGGAGTTGCAAAGCTACAAATACATGTCATCTCAGAAATAGGTGGTGAAGTCACTGCGTGCACAGCTCCCAGAAGGAAACAGTGCAGCCTGCTTCAGCAGAAGTTGGGACTGCGGGGTGAGATAACTGGTACAGAAGATCAGAACTGAAATCGCATCTGCACAGCAAAGCGTTAAGGTTTTCGGCTTTTTTGATTCTTTTTTTCCCCATTTCTTTTTAAAATAATCTTGAAATGAGCCCACTTTTCTCTTTGATTGTACATGGTGATGCATCTTCTCATCTTTGCTGGCATTTCACAGCTGTTTTTTCACAGCTTTCTCCCAATATAAGAATAGAAACGGACCTTAAAGCAGAGGATTGTTGTCTTTTTGGCATTCTTGAGCTCTATATTAAAAGCCCTGCGTATTTTCCTAATCAGGATTACAGAATTAATTTGCATGGTTTATCCTCTGGTATTTTTTTCTGATGGAGCAGAGTTTGTATCTCTTCTATGAAAATTTTTATGCTTCATCGACCTTACATTTTTGTTGTTCAGCTGTTTTTCAGTAATCTGTGAGTTAAAAATGAAGTTTGCAGAAAGAAAAGCCTTCACTTAGGTAATTTGAATAACTAATCAAAGTGGCTTTATGTTCTGTTGTTTCATGTAGTGTCTGCTGTGGTAATGGAAAACATTTCTCCTGTGGGTGAATGGTGCATTTAGTTATAGCCATTTATGTTCAGTTGTATTTTAACTGTAAATACTTTCGTGTTATTAACATGAATGCAGAGTTCAATGACCAAATGTTCCTGAGAGTGTTTTGATGTCACTTTCTGTATTGTGAAGTTTATTTACATAAGGTTTCTGTCTGAATTTTCTCTCAGTGGGTAGGTGCAAAGGATAAATACATAGTAATAGCACAGCAGGAAATGAATGCCTTTCGGATTGAGAATTTATTAATATCTCTTGCTGCTGTTGTTTCTTAAGAAAAGCAGCAGGATGTATTCATTTTGAGGTGCTGTGGATTTTTGTTCTTTTTGCTTCTTTCATAAATCTGAAATATTTCTCTGAAAAATCTCTTTGTCTTCTTTCATAAATATGAAATATAAATTACATTGATGTAGCAAGTAGAAACAAATACGACAGTGAAATACAATATATCTGTCTTCAGTGTAGCTATAATAACTTGCTTTGATTCATGTTTATCTGTATTTTGCTTCAGCAGGTTGTGTGCATGTGAGTGTCATAAATTTAGTAATGATGCAGTATTGATTAATACTTGTGATATGCTTGAAAAACTATCTAGTACCAGATGACCAGGATATGGAATTTCTTTGGAAAATATTGAGATACTGAAAATGTATTTTACTGCAAATCAAAATAGAAAAACAAACAAACAAACAAACAAATTTTACATGAAATTAGATTTCTGGGGAAAAAGTGATTCAGGTAACGTGAAATATTTCTTTTTATTTAAGGGGAAAAGTTTTGTTTCAGTGGTAATATTTTTGTTGTATGTTTATGATTTTTATGTCATAAAATAAATCCTATAGTTAATATACAAATATCATGAATGTATCCTGTAATTTAAAATAGCCTCATAAAAAGCACTTTGAAGTGAACTTGTGGAATGTTCCATTTTGGCAGTATCTGAGTGTTCCGGTTTTTACTCAGGCATTTGGATTTGGATTTGTTTTGATTTGGTTTCAAGTATCCAATGGCTGCTTATTTAATTTTCATCTGGGTTGTCAGGTAGTATTAATCACCTCTGTAAAGATACGCATTTTAATAAAAGGCTTAAGAGGAAAATACTTGGCAGTGTGGTAGGGAAATAATTTCCAGGCATTGAATGAAACACCTACAAGGGCTGAGAAAAGAAGGGGACAAGTTCTTGGGCTCCATTTACACTGTTGGTGACGAGGACTACAGATGGGTTTTGGCTACTGAATGATCCATGGTAGCTGCAGTAACATCTGGGGCTTGTTACACAACAAACTAGCAAGGAAAGTAGAAGTAAAATAGAGGTGGGCTTTTTGTGCAGATGGGGTGGAAGTGGTGTGGATGTGATAATAAGACTTCTTGTGAATAACAGGCTTCATGTCTTTCTTATCTGGGAAAGTTATTTGCTGCTTGATAGGAAGGTGTAACAGCTGGGTGCTTGGATTTCTCCCACAATAAGTGATGGTTTAGCCCATTGATATATCTTCCAGTTAGGAAGGAGGAGATGCACTTTAAACCTCATTTCTGAAAGCGGCATCCATGTAATTGTCAGTGTAAAGAAAAAGCGGAGTGAAAATACCCTTGACTTAATTCGACAGGATCTTTCTTTTTAAAGAGTTGGCAGTTTCTATGCTGCGAGTCTCAGCACAACTTCGACGGATGTGTGACTCACAGCACTGCATAGCCCAGATTCAATATCAGTATGGCATATCTGGGGCTTTCAGTGGGACCTTGGCTATAGGGTCTGTACTGGGATAAGTCATATCCTGAAAGTTACATTTGGCTTTCTTGAAAGAGTACTGATAAGGCCTCAAATTACCAGTTCTGGGATTTGTATTTATACAAAGATATAGACCACTTGGGTCTTTTTTCCCTTGTTCCAGGGAAAAAATTTTTTTAAAAAAAAAAGTGGGAATCATGAGATGGCTCAAAAACATGATCTAGGATGTAACAGAATTCTTTGGCCTTAAAGAAAAAAAACAAACACCCAAACAAAAAAAACCCGCAAACGCCTTAAACTGTCTTGTTTAAACAGAAACAGGGAAAATTCAGCTTAAATGTTAAGAAAACCTTTCAGTATTAGGATAGAAAAACACCGAAGAGGATGTCTGGGGGAGCTCTGCAGCACTGGCAGTCATTAAGAACAGGCTAGCTGTATATCTGCTGGGAGTGATCTAGGTATTGCTCATGATATGTGGGGCAGAGGGAACACCTCTGTGATCCCATTTCTTTCATGGCTTAAGGCTCTGCCAGAGTGGCTTGAAAGCAGCAGTAACTTGTACTGCAAGCTCTCCGCAAGTTCCCCTGCAATGCAGCCTTTTGAACTTTTAGGTTTGGAAGTCAGCTCTGAATAAGTAAGTATCATTCAACTGATGCTTTCTTTACAAAGCAAAAATGGAGAAAGAATATTCACTAATGGCTGTAAGACATAGCAAACGTTATAAACATGTTGTTATGGCAAAAGCTCATTAGGTCTTGCTGAGATACCATCAGGCACTGTATTGGATATGGCTTCTCACATCTTTTACTGCTGGTAGATGCCTGAAGAGAGGTCCTGCCCCTCCTTAGGTCATTGCTTTAACTGCCATTAACTCTCCATGGTCGTGATTTCACCCCTGGTGTTTATAGTCAGCTAAATTACAGTGGAGCACTGGGTTTGAAAACCCTCTTCTTTTTGGAAATTGACTTTTATAACCACTGCAAAATCTGTATTTTCAGTTGAGTTACCCTAAAACACAACGTGCTTCCTGGGGGCAGCAGGTCGGGTTAATATGCCAAATATTGCATTCATTCGTGAGCCGGGGGTTCCTGGATATGATATGATATGACTTCACAGGGAAGATACAGAGCAAAATAGCTCAGTTAAATGCTGTCGTGTTCTACTCTTATGTGTGTTTTCCTACTGAAGGGTCAAACCGTAACTCCAGTTATACCTGGTATTGGCTCAGTGTTCTCCTCACCTGCTGCAGGACACTTGTCTGTGGGAATCAGACCTGAAAATGGTCCTCACTAAACTCGTACTCACAGACTTCACAAACCGGAATGGTGGTTTTGTGCCCAAGTTAAGCCAGAAGACTTTTTTAGTTTGACTGTTTTCATATGAGATTATTAACTCAGGATGATGTGCAAAACACACTGAACCTGCTCTACGTCCAGCCACCATTTGTTCAAATCTTATCCTTTGAAGAAATCTTAAAAGGGAGGTGTCTTGTTGCAGCAAGCCTCTGTGAAAGGAACCTCTTTAATTCTGAGGAAATGTAACTGGAACCCTGTAAAATTCAGAGAAGGCCCAAATAGCTCCGTAGGAAAAGTAAGTTAAGTATGCAGATGACTGCCAAAAAGTGAGGAGGATGTGGTGATGGAGGGTTGTGCACATGGTGCTGGGTAAGTGAAAATCTATTGTTAGATGGCAGCATGGATGGCAAAAGGGTGTGAATTTGAATTGAAGGTGGTATGTGAGATCTCTCATTTCTCAGGGAGAGTTTGAGTGTCAATGCTCTGAGTTATGGCGAACCATCAGAGATACATAGCTGAGTTTACAGCTGTGTTCATTTCAGGTCTAGACCTCTTGTATCTCATGGGTTTGACTTTGGCGGAACTTTGTCAATTCTAGAAAATCGTAGTATACCACTAAGCAAAACTGATCCATACCCACCAAGTTTTTTGTCACTGCATATGGTCAATGTTTAATCATTGCATGTAATATCTGTCAGCAAGTGTATTTATCTGCAGACTAGATGGGATCTCCAGGGAATGTTGCTTTGCTAGTGTAGGCATTACAAATTGCAACTAACCTTTCTTTCTTTGTTTTTAATAAAGCATGGGTTAAATCTGTTATTTTCTTGAGAGGGGCATCTGTATCTTCTCCATCCTTGTTTTCAAAAAGGCTGTTAGAGATATATGTTTTACTCCTGATTTTTACATACTGATTATTGTCTAACAGTTGAATTACATTTAAAGATCAGTGATCTCTTTGTTTATTTTAATGTAGATTAGATGATCAAACTAGGACTAGGAACATGGGTCACAAACCTATGGCACAGAGAAATGTCTGTGAATTGGAGAAAGGGTTTTTAGTGGATTCTCTGTGCCACATATTTAACACATTTTCTGTTAGCAGGCTTTGAAATGTTGCCCAGTAGATGGAAATGTGATTCTACGTGAACTTTAACTTCATGTTGAAATCAACATATTGCCTGCTGGTTTTCCTCAGCCACTCTACGATGTCTGTATTTTCACTAAAGCTTTTTTCCAGTTTTGCATGCCAGTGATCCACAGCTTTACTGCAGCATCCCATGTCAGGGCATGCATGGGACATCCTAAGAAATAGAAGGTAGATATCAAAGTGAAGAAAGGTGACATGTCTCTATGTGGCACATAGCTGCAGACTGTATCGTCAGAGAGCTTTGAGGAGGTCAAAAGTATGCCTAGATTAGGCAAGGTATAGACAAATTCATGGAAGGTGAGACCATCGATGGTGTCTTTTGTAACGTCAAACAGTCCTGAGCTGACAAGTGCAGAGCATGCCAAAGGCAGGGTCACTCCACACGTGCATCTTTCCTGTCATCTCTTCCCCAGCATCTGCCTATGGCAAGAGGCAGAGTAAGAGGTTAAGTGAACCTTTTATTTGAACTAGTATGGCTCATGATCTTATTTTTATGAGACAGCAATCATTTACTGTGGCCTGCTGCATAACACAGCAGGTGATTCCTGCGCTTTGGCACACACTGCAGTGAGCAATCCTTGGCATCTCCCCTTGGAACGTCACTGAGGCTTGGTTTAATGGGCCCAAGTGGTAGACACTTTAGTACTTCCCTCAGTAATCAGGATTAGGTGAACTTGTTACAAGTTCTGATCTTTCTTCCATTCAGAAAGTGTATATAGAATTTCTGTGTAAAACCTACTCTGTCTCCCTCCCACATCTAACTTCTTAACTACTGCTTTCAAAGGTAAAGGAGACAGAGTATACCAATTTAAGAGTTGCACATACAGCTGTCTTTTCTAAACAAAAAACTCAACTCTTCTTCCTTTCTGCTAACCTTAATTTATTATTTGTTGTATGTTGCTTCATGTTGGAATTTAAAAGCCTAAAATGGGTCAGTGAATTTTCTCAGTGAATGGTTGGAAGGATGTGTGTTTGTAGGAAATGCCTTATACGGTACAATACTGTTGGTTGTGTTCTCTGAATAATTAACGTACTGTAGACTGCAGTAAATTACTGAGCCAGGTTCATTTGGGCTGGCACAGGCAAGTCATGATTTCACTGTGAAGGACATGGACGGTTGATTTGTTTCACTTGTGGAAAAGACAGGTGATGTTTTCACTAGTTTGGAGAGTTTTCATTCTGGGGTAGATGATTTGACTTGAGGTGGTCTCCCTTCTGCTGTTACTTGGTTTTTGCTGACTGCTGAGCGTAGCATTTTCTGGGAGTGTAGCCCTTCCAGGGACACACCGGCACAGGTCAGTGTGCCGTGCTTTCACATGTCGCAGTGTAATCTGGGTGCAGCCCTCTGCTGTGGATAATTGGAGGAAGAAATTTTCTGGATCAGCATTTTTTCAATGATGGATAATCTGCAGAATGCCATTATGAAAAAAATAAAGAGGATTTCAATTTAAAGCTTGGGAAGGAGGTGTCACAAAGATTTAACAGTGGCCTGCTAGGCTAAATGATTAGGAGCTGCTTCTTGAGGTGTGAACAACTGCCTTCCAAAATAGAAGTACCCTCTTGGAATGATATGAGCTTGGTCAAAGTTCCTGTTCAGGGCTTCACTGGGCTGGACTTCCTCAATTCATATATGGGGTTTTTTAGGTCTGATTTTTAGGGAACTGAGCGCTGGCAGAATATTCATGTGTGCAGTGTTTGTGTGCTATAGTAATGATTTATACTGAAGGGAATGAAGGTGAAGAATTGCATTTTTGAACCTGGCAGTATGTTTGATTTCACTGAAACTGAAAGGAACTGGAATACTTTAATTCAACAATTTGTAACAAGCAGTACATTACAAGCTCTAAAACATCAGCCCAAGGGAAAAAGCAAATATTGCTATTGGCAGAGAAAGAATATTTCAGGATGCTGAGTTTGAAGCAATTTTACTCTAAAAGTAGTAAATAAGAAGTGACAGGCTAAATCTTAATTGTTTCTCTGGGCACCAAACTGAGGCCACTCAGTGCCTGGAAATGGAAACAAGGGCCCTGAGCTTCATACTCTGTGTGAGGCCAGTACAGGGAAAGAGCCCGTGTTTGGGGGCCTGTGACAGCCGGTGTGCCTCAAATGGCATAATCTGGATTATCTGGAGTTTCCCAACCAGTGATGTGGAACATAGTGCCAGTGCAGTGGGAGGCTGATGGATGTGCAGCTCCCCAGGGAGGGCAGGGTTTCAAAGGATGTTGGTCCTACAGCACTGGTCACCTGCCTGTGGGGGAACATCATGGTTAAAGACAAAAATATTTAACTGCAACATGGCTCTGCCTCTGGCCCAGCAGTATGGCTAAGTAGGTCTGGTTTGGAGGGGTCCTTTCCACCGGTACCCCAGCTCTGGCATAGCTCAGCAGGCAGTCTTCTCCTGGCTCCCAGTCCCTCCATCTCTTCACTCATGAGCCCCAGGGCAGTTCAAGGAGCCTTGGGAATGCTTTGAAAGAGTGAAAACTCAACACGGATGATGTTTTTCCATTAAACATTTTCACTTCTAATATTTCTTCAGTTTGATGTGACAGTGTTGTGTTTGGAGTGTCCCACAGTGCAGCAGTTTTGATCTCTGGGTAGTCCTGTATTTCGGAGGTGGTTTTGTTTGTCTTTTTAAATTTTCATTACTTAATTTTAAAAAATTGTCGCATCCGCAAAAATAAAAAGGTCCAAGAATTGTAAAGCATCTCCCTTCCTGAGCGAATCTAGCCAACCACCAAATGCAGATCTTGAGTGACCTGTGGTTGGATGTTACAGTAGGGCACAGCAGGAGAAGCACAGGGTAACCATTTTAAAGCCATTTTTTCTTTTTCTTTTTCTTTTTTTTTTTTTCTACAGATAAAAGTTATTTTCAGCAACTGTTTTATTTGGTTTCTAGTAAGCTTGACTGGTTGTTAGCTGATCATCAGTTGTCTGAGCAATTGCTGCTGAATGTCTGCATTTCAGGTTGGAGTAGTGCTGATGCCCATTCAAGAACGTTAAGCAGCTGTTTAATGAAGACCTTCTTTATGATGGACATTACTTTAGTGCTACTAGCACTAAAGGGTCTACTACTAGCTTCTTTTTATTATTTCCTGTTTTACAAAGTAAGAACTATGGGGAACATCTCACAACTAAGTTATAAAACCCTGAAAAAAATTGAGTTTACAATGAAAATTGCAACCAGCCATAAATCTGCTACTAGTAAATGCAGTGGTAATGCTGGACTAATTGGAGAGGAGGTCGTAATGTTTTAGCATGTTTAAAAAGAATAAATGAGTATTTGAAGGAGTACCTTTTCCTGTCTAAAGGAAGTATAAAAGTTATTTTAAAAGATATTACTCTGTGATTATTACACTGTCATTATATATGTAAGAGTCATAAAGTCAGATTTCCAATATCTTAACAATTGTGGACCAACAATCACAGAATCAGTGGGTCTGCAGAGAGGTGATAGTATCATTTAGCCTACAGCGTGATTCCCATAATTCCAGTAGAAAGATGGCAAAATTTATGGATGAGGGGAGGGGAATCTGCCTCGAGGCTCAGCAGACAGCTGGGGCTCCAAGGTACACCTCCACCTCAAGTGAACATAAGAGGCTCTAGCAGGGTGGCATGAAACTTTTGTCTAACATTTCACAATACGTATATGGGGGTAAATCAGAAATACAAATTGTTTGGCATAACCATTTATACAAATAGTTGTTGATATGCAGGTGAAGTTTGTGGCTCTTATTTTGGAGACAGATTGAGAAGCTAGAAGAGGTTACTGGCCTGGCTGTTGGCACAAAGCTATGGCAGATGAAGTAAGATAGGAGTGGAATGCTCAAAAGTTTTCAGTTTCCTGTGAAGTCAACAGCAAGGAAACTCCAAGCGATTATGTATTCACTGTGACATTTAAATAATGTAAGTACATATTTCCAGAAGCACCTTCTGACTTACAGAAACTAGACTGTAGCTCAGTAAGTGACAAGTTCTTCTTGTGGGAGAAAATTTGTCACAAAGTTCATGGAAAAATGGAAAAATATTGTTATAAAATGCTTCCTTGTAGTTCATCTCGCATTATGACTAGAGGGTAAGTTTATGAACATTAAGTAGATACTACCTTTTAGAGAAAATTTATTGCAGAAGCTTCATGTTGCCTTTAGACCAAGTAACACCTCACAACTTTTTAGAAGAAAAAAAAAATAAAGTGGTAAATCAGTTACTAAACAACCTTCTTGATATTGAGTAGTGAATACTTGTCATCATGCATGAGTGGCATCTTTCCTGTGATCTTATGATCATCACTAGTATAGAGATAAATGGTTTATGTCCCCACTCACCAACACAGCTGGTGTACTTTTTTTTCAGAAGTCTAATAATTGAGTATTTGGGTGCTGCAGGTGAGAAGTGTACTGAAAACCACTTGTGAACATTTTAATGGACTTACCTGGTGCTACATGATTAGGACAAATACAGTGCTGTGCTAAAAAAAAAAAGCCAGGAGGCTTTGTAATACTCATTCAAGTTTTAATGTTACTAAACCAAAAGTGTCTGCCTAGCTTTCACACTTTGTTGAAAGACAGAATTTTAAAATCACAGTATTCCCCTCTGCCAAAAGCTCATCAAAATGCAACTCAACTCCATGGCAATATTATGTAACATAAATAATGTCCTTTAGCGTTTAAGGCTATTTAGCAATAAAGACATAGCAGGTTTTATGGCACAGTAAGAGAGAGAAATGGCTTCAACCATTCCTGCTTCTTTAAAATGCATACAACTAATATCCTTTAAGTGTGAACTTTCATTTCACAGAGAAAGCTTGCACACTTTCTATTGGAGGTAGTAAGAGAAGTGTTTCGTTTCAGTGATTTCACTGATTTTCACTGTCCTAGTCTTTCATTATTCTGGACTCATGGACTGCTTTTGCAGAGTACAGCTTTAAAGTACAGGTCAACATTAAAAGATTTAGAAATAAGGCAAAAATGCTCTAATTTCTCTTTTGAGTGGGTCCTTTATTTTAGTATCTACAAGAGAACTTCTCTCTTCTCTCAATCTTTTCATCCCAGGAGGAATCAGCAGGGACATTGTGAGTTATTTGAAAGTTAAGAGGCTAAAAAGCTTTAGGCGTTGTAATCTGCTATAAAATGTATGCAAGACAGAGGCATAGATTTGGAGTTGTTGGTAGCTCTCCAACACATAGGAGAGAAACATGAGATGATTAGATTACTCACAAAGTGTTAATTCTGCAGCGATGAGGAAATTAAAAAAAAAAAATAAAATTACAATCCTTGTGTTTACACCTAGTACAAAGCATCTCTTCTTCCATTGTTACTTTGAGAGGTAAAATCTCCTATCCTTTCAACTCTTCCAAAGTTCAGATACAGCAAATGTTATCATTACAAATAGAAAGCCTGTCTTTAAAATTGTGTTAGTTGCAAATCACTCTCACCTCATTAAGAAACCAGTGCTGTTAGCTTTCTGCTTTTACAGAAACAGTATTGATCAGACCCACAAAAGCCTGGGAATATGGGGAAGAAGGTGGGGAAGCAGTCTTCCAGTGGGTGCCATCTCTCATTTTGTCCCATGTCAGCATTCATAACTGACTGTCTTAACTCATACACTGTGTACGATGAGATAGGTGATACTCTGCTTTTGATACCTTGTCACTCTGAGTATTAAGAACTGGCTCTGCTTGGCTTCCAAGAGGATGACAAGGTTAACAGTTTGAGCTAGTGAAGCTGAGGTTGCTTGGTAAACGTGCTAAGGTAGTTGGTAGGGATCTTGAAAGCCCTAAGGCATTGTATTTGAGGACTTACCGCACTGTGAGCCCACCAGTGGTGGTAGTGCTATGATACTATTTTGTGGACAGCATGAACCGTGTTAACTGGGCAGAAGAATATCCTTCCTGGACAATACCTCCTGCTAAGCAACTTCCAACCCAGCCATGAAATTTTTTTCATCGTAATGATTGTGACTCCATGCTATTGAACTGACATCTTAGATCCCCAGCATCTGTAGAAACTCGGTGGACAAAAGTTAATCAAATTCAACAAGCAGAAGACATAGTGTTTGTTCCTTTCTGATGCAGTTTCTAGGAGAGAAAATTGTTCCCACTCACAAGGAAGGCAGGTTCTCAAAACACCAGAGAATTGTAGGTTTGGGAGAGAAATTTGCCTTCATTCACAGATTCATCACTGTGCCAGCAGCCAAGCCCTGGTCAGTGGGTCAGGACTTGGACAGGCATCGTAACAGATTTTTGGGTGGTAGCATTATAGGAGTTCACAAATCCTGTACTTCAAAGGCAGACCTAGGCATGCTTCCTATTGCTCATCTCTATCCCCAGCCACTTGTGCTTCATCAAATGTCAGTCATCTGTGCAATGTGTGTAAGGAAATTTTCCAGGAAAAAAGTTTTTTTGCCCTTGTCACATGTTAGTGATATTAGTAGAGAGGTGCATATTGGAACTATCAGCATCCTGGGAACCATAGGATATTCCTGTGCAAATAGAGAGTAAAGGGATAATATTCTTACAGTATCTGTAAACATCTCCTGCATCTAATTGCTGACACAGCATACAGAAAAAAAACTTCTGTTCCATTATGTGCTTTTTCTTCTGTTGTCTTCAATCGAGCAACTAATATAACTTTAAAAGTTCACAGTTTGAATATGATTGGCTTCATTGATTTTTATTTTTCATCTCCCACTGCTCGTGTTTGCTACTAAACACTTTCCAGTGGTGACAGAGAAGTGGACTATATCATGATGTTCTGCTTTACATGAAGTGGATATTTCTTTTAGCAGTATACTGGAACTGAAAAGCATTTATTTTTTTTTTTTTTTTTTTTATCGAGTGTCTCCCAAGGTTCAGTGCTGAGTAAGAACTACATTGCTAATCTCTCAATAGGTGAGATTTTATTTGCTTATGAAATGGTGTGTTTTAAACAAAAATTGTGGATTGTTACTTTCTTTGCACTTTATAAAGTTCAGAGTCCCTGAAGTAGGTGGGGCTTCTGTTTTATTTTGTTTTTCACCCACAACCCCAGATTTAAAAAACATAATTAAATCATCTGAATGTGTTCAAGTCTGGAAGTGCTGAGAGTCTGGCACTTAGGACAGTATCATTTCTTTAGGGATTCATGTATTGACTCTGCACACTAACCTTAGCCTTTTGTTTTCTAAAATCTTCGTGTTAAGAATCTTCTCTTTGCTTACTTATGTAACAAGTTCTATAGGGCTTCCAGTTCCAAGACCCTCATTCTTGTAATTATTACAAAAGAGAACTAAATACTGTTTTGTATTAAGTGTTTTCATGTCCTGTAAAAATATCTTGGTTCTTGCAATGTAAGTGCAGTAAATTAAAATGTGCAGGGGAACAAACGGGCTCAAAGGGTGAAGCAAACACTCAGAATTAGTTCATGTTCACTGGCTCAGACTTAATGCTCCTTTTTGGAGGCTTTTGGGTGAGTCAGCTTTAATCTGCAGGTAGAACCCTAGGATCCCCCTCTCCGGTGACACCCTTGGTAGGAAATGTACGGGTCTGCTGTGGGTTACCCTGCAGTAACCCGTGGTTGTGTTGCCTGGGAATATGGTGCAGATTCTCTTCACCCAGTGCTGAAGTCAGAGGTGAAGCAAGAGCCCATTGCCACATGGAAAAGAATACAGAGCTTGACAGTATCTCATGGCTTTATAAAAGTGTGTGAGCTCTGGGGACAAATCTGTTAGGATGAATTATTGACATCAGCAATGCTTACTATTGAAAGTAAGAAACCAAACTGCAGTTGTGAGTCCTTCCTCAACCAGAAAGGTTGTCTGCCTACCATTCTTTGCTCATTCCGCTTTGAGGTCCTCTAATTAGGCTTTGTCTACTCTATTGGTTTTCCCAAATAAAAGCAGTGATATATTTTTATGAAAATGTTATTTTTTGAGGTGCATCAATAGGCCAATGTTCTTACATTATCTGTGAATCTGTGTAAATAAAGGCTATTTTTAAAACCTGCCCGTGCTGCTGTTCCAAGGCTTTTTTATTTTTTTCAAACGGTTGTAGTGTTGACATTATATTGTAAAAGGGGAGAGCACCTCTTCTGATAGTAGCAAAATCAGATGAAACCTTGAGTAATGTGAAGCAGGTATTTGGTCATGAGTTACCTTTTTTTTTTTTTTGTCTCAGTATGCAAGACACTTGCAAAGTACAAACATTGAAGAAATATTCAGAATTTAATATGTTTATGCTCTGAGACATAAAAGATCCTTTTTACATAAAATGATGGTAAACAGCTTACGTTTATTTGTTGTAGAATCAGTCCAAATATGTAGTTTATTTTTCTGTTTTAGGCTCCTGAGGGCCCAGTCTCTGGATTGGTACTATAACAATGTCAAAAGCCGCTTTAAGTGTTTTGGAAGTGCCAAAGTCCTGAAGAACTTATACAAAAAGCATAGACTGGAGAGCGGAGTTTGTCCTGATGTAATAGGTAAGAAAACTGTGTTGACTTATTAGCTTATCTACGTTAACACACAAGCTGAGACAATGGAAATTCTGAGATTATTTCAGAAGATATTTTTTAAAGCTACTTTTTTTTTAACAAATTCCTCAGTGGAGAGAAAAAAAGAGGTGAAGAGAACTGTTTAAGAATTCAAAGAATGTTTAATCTTAATCGTGCCACTGATACAGAACTGTTATCTTCAGTCTGTAAAGTAAATTGCAGTTTGTATTGTAGCTGGCATTCCAAAATTTATCTCAGTTCTGGGTACTCAGTGAATGAGAAAATAATTTTGCATTCAACATTTGGCCTTAGAGCACATTTCCATGGTGTTTGAAGTAAAATTTGGTTAACATGGGATACGTTCAGTATCCAAGTTGACCAAAACTTAGAATGTCCTCACTTGGGGTTTTGCATGCTTAAGGATCTGAAACTGGCCACATCTTATTTTTGTACTGATGCTTGTAAATGGTTTAAAAGATACCAATTAAATATTGTCATCACCTTTTTAAATGAAGATTAACAATTCTCCCTTAACTGTGATGTTACAGTGCCTCATCCTGTAAGATAAATAATTGGAGATGTAAAATGGGTTAGAAGAAATGGTGTTTGGTGTCATATTGGTAACTTTAGCAAATTACTCAAAACATAGCTAGCTGAATGTTTGAAATTTCATTGATTAGGCCAGATACTTTCCTAATGTAATTCTTTGAAAATTTGTACAGAGACTGTAATCTTTCTATGGTCTTTCCTTCATCTTTTTTTGACATTATATAAGATGATAAGTGAACTCTCTAGTCCTGAATTAAAGTTTTAGGTCTGTCTTATGAAAATTGTAATAAAAGTTTCTAAGGAGAAGTGTCCTATGCATTAAATTCTGATTTATTAGTCTTTTTGCTTTCTCTGTATCAAATTCATTTTTTCTAGAGAAGATTCCTTAACAATTGAGAACAATTATGTATGAATACGAGAAAATCTATGTCAGTGAGGGCTGAAGTGGGACAATGGATTTAAAAACTGTGGGAATGAATCCTTCAGAACTTTAATATGATGTGGTGCCTTAAACCATAATCTCACTGAATTTGTCCTTGAATGGAGTGTGAACAATGCAATGATGAGTTGCGGTGGCATGTGCACTCTCTGTGAGACCTTTCTAAGGAAGGCTTTTGAGTCTAAATGTCATTGGTAACTTTCTTCTACTCTTCCTGTGACTGTTAGGTAAACCTTTTGTTCCCTTTGAAGGTAAATACTAGTATACGTGTCTGAATTTTAGCTTATTTATACAGCATTGCCCTTAAAATGTAGAATCTATTTCAACCCCAAATGTCATATTAAAGGCAAATTCCCTGTACTTAGTTTCTGTCATGTAAGTTTTATACATGGTAGCTTCCTCCTCTCTCTGTCTTTTACTGTACAAATAGTTTTCTCCATCCAAAATGAATGAAAGGTCTTCTGTGTAATAGCAGTCATGTTTTGTGCAAAAGCTGCGTCAGTCATAGTTTATAGAAAAGGTAGGAAGAATTTTCTGGTTATCCCTGTTTTTGTGAGGTGCCACTGTATCTTGAGTGAATATTCTAATCTAACAATGCCTCTGCTGTTAATGGGTGGTACTGAGAGTAATGCACAGTACTGTCTTTTTTGAGCAGAAGGAGGTTTTTTTGAAGGAAGCTTTGAAAATGAAGGAAGCGTTTGTGGCAGTGACTCTACATTCTACCAACAGACAGAAGGTATGCTGCTAAAAACTCATTTGATTAAAACACAGTTCTTACACTTTGAATTACTGGACAAATAGCCTAGAATGCTGGTAAGTCTTGTCCACAAATCCAACAATCTTTTAGCTGAAACATTTAACAAGATACTCAAAATAATTGGATTTTTTTTTTTCCTGGGATATCTTGCTTCAGTATTACAGCTAATACATGCTTATGCTAGTGCAATTTTCTTAATGTTCAGGTTTTGTTACTTCTCTCCCATTTCCTTTCCTATGCTCATATATTTTTGAAATCTCTTTCTTATATTCTGTTGGTGTTTATACGAAGTTTACAAAGTTTCTTCCTATGCTTTCTTCCTAACTATTTTGCTGGTTTCTAAAATAAGCAACATAAAAGTATTGTGTTTCATTGTATTTCATATTTACATTTAAGAAGTAACATAGAGATTGAAACAAATTTCTTTGTCTTAAGGTGTTTCTTCTACTGTGCATAATTACAGTTTGAGGAAATTAACTTTGTCATGATCAACCTAAGATTCTATGTCCAGAATGTGAGTCTGAATTTTGGAGCTTGTTTTGCAAAATATATAATGACCATGGTGGTTTTATCTTATTCTTCACCTAGGACACAGCATGATGGATACCCTTGCTGTGGCCTTACGTGTTGCAGAGGAAGCAGTGGAAGAAGCTATTTCTAAGGCAGAGACCTACAGTGACAGCCTGGTAACATTTTCAAAAAGAAAAAAAAAAGTACTATTTTAAATACAACAATTATGTTTCTTTTAATTTGGGTAGTAGTACAAAACCAGATACAAAAAACCACCATAAAGAAGTAGTGACTCTCTCATGCCATACCCAAAGTGTTGGGTGTGGGTTTTATGAACTTGTATCCAAGATGCATGTTGCATTTCAGGTGACATGCAATGCAAGTACCTGTAATTTCTTCCCACAGTGCCAATAGGGCATATTACGCGTTTCCTGATCTATACCATTTCTGTTGGAAAGGCTGGTTTTATGTGATTTTAGAAACTATAGATATCCATTTTCATATAGGACAAGCAGAACGAGGCTTGTTACTTGCAGGAACACAAGGAGGACCTCATAGAAGAGCTGGCCACAACCATCGTGCAGAAGGTATGGCATTCATGTTTTCCCTAGCTTGTTTAATAGCCAAAAAAAAATAAATCATTGAATCTGGTGAGCTTTGACTCTGCTGACAGCAAAAAGGATGACACCAATGTAGAAAGAGTAAATGACAAGTTACCACTTCTACTATCATAGTATAGGCTTAATCAGCTATAATACATCTGACAGAGATCGGTTTATAAATAAACTTAATCCAGTGCCTAAACTGATGGTCTACACCCTCAGAGCTGAGAGATACCATTCCCTCAGGTCTGTGATATCCTGAGGAAGCCCCTGCTCGATTGAATTTTGCATCTGTACTTCACTTTCCAAAAGGCATCAAGTTTTCCAACGTAAAGAATGATAGAATCATAGAATGAATTGTGTCGGAAGGCTCTTGACCATACCAGCTCTACTGAACCCTGCATCTTCAACACATACAAAGAAAACAGTGATCATTAAAATAGAATTTGGTTATTGATACTGTGAGAGACACCCAAAAAATCACAGAACCTTCTGTGTGTCTGATTTATGTGGCTTTTTTCAGAAAGCTCATTCTCCCTGCAGAGCTCACAGTTGGCACTGATGCAGCACAGCAATGGAGTGCCACTGGAAACAAGTACCCATTGACTTTGTCTGGACAGTCTGGAGCAAGGCAAGATGGGTGTGAACAGAGTGCTGCTGAGTTCCTGTGATCAGTACTCTCTGCTAAATTAGTTGCCCTCCATGTGACCTAAGCTAATTGAGACATCTATGTATGGGAGGTGGCATTTAACAATATATGTGTCACACACCAGAAGAGGAACATGTTGTCATAAGGCTATCAAGAAAAGCCAGAAGAGCAGCAGCGCAATGGAAAATAATCTGCCTTCTTTTTTAATAGGGATGTTAGAAGATTAATTCTGTTTATCAGATCTTTGATAGTCCAGAACCTATCTCACCCAAGCTTGAATTGCTATCACCTTTATCAAAAACTGCCTAACAAGATCTTTTATGCTGCAGAATAATATTCTGTAGATATTTTAAACTGGAATCAGAAAAGTTGTGAAAATTAAGTGTAGCAGGATATAATCTGTCAGTGTAGGGAGACAGGTAGTCTATATGATCTTTCTCTCTTTTAAGATGGTGTAGATTTTCGAAAGCAAAAATAGTGCCTAGACACCTAAGAGCTCTTTGTTTTCAGTAGAAATGTGTCGAGATATCATGGGAGCCTTTGAAATTCCCCTCATATCTAGTATTTTATGTTTCTTTGCAAAAATTCTTGTCTGAGAAAATACTTGACACTTAGATGCTGCTAATGTTTAAAGTGTTGCTGTAGGAACAGGTTTCCACATTTATTTAATTCCCCTCTGAGGTTTCTGTAGGCATTGATTATGATTTATTGTATCAATGCTTATGCGCTTGCAAGCAATATGACTTCAGATGAGAAGAAATGCATGCAAGTTGTCAGAATTGTCCTTGCATGAACTGGAGTAAAATCAAATGGAAACTCAAATGTTCTTCCTAGGCAGTTTGCCTTGAGACATGGGTAATGTAGTTTTTCTCCATACAGCTCAAACAGTATTTTCCAAGCACCATTTTTTTCTCCCCTCGCACCTCCTGTCCCCTTACCTTACAGATTATAAAGAAGCAGAAAAGTAGAACTGAGCAGGCTGAGGCTGACTTTGAATGGCCACCATCCAGGAGCAGTGGCCTGGCGTCTGTTGCTGTCTCAGATCAGAGTATGCTGACTTTTCCAGGGAGCCGGAGGGGGTCCTACACATTATGGGTAAGTGATTTGGCCCAACTATTGATGGTTTCTGCTGCACAAAATGAGAAGATTGAAATCATGGATAAGTATACTTACTGCCTGGAATGGTACATAGAGACTTGCAGAGAACAAACACTAAACCTATGTCTGACCTGCAGCTCAGCTGCATGCTTTCCTAGCACATCATGGGCCATGGAAGTACCTGACTGATGTTGTGTTGTATGGGTGAGTGTGTTGGGGACAATTAAGTTTATGGTATGAGCAATCTCACTGCTTGATTTGAATGCTAACAGGACTCAGTGCCTCGGTGTTTATTCCTTAAAACAGTTTTTATGCTCACTTAGCTTTTGTTAGGATTTTTGCTGAATATTTTCTTTTCTACGATGTTAGGTTTCTGTATTTTTTGTTCTCCTTAGCCATCTTAAATAAAATAACCACTACCAACAATAAAAAAGTAAACCCAACTGTAGAGCACCATTTATGTCTTATACTAAAGAGTATTTCCTCCTTCTTTCACTTATTTCTCAGAATAATGCCTTTAGTTCCTGTTATCAAGTTGAAGAAAATCCGACAAGCTGCATTAGTAACATTTTAAGAGCAGCAGTCAGGGAAAATAAGTGAAAATAAGCTATAGGTTTGGATAGGCTATTTGACAATCGGAGAGGGAGGACAGTGACAGATGAGTTCCAGCGCATTTTGATACAGTGGTTTAAGCTGCTGCTCCCAACTGTCCTGCTACTGCAGCAGTAACCACCGCTCCCCCGCTGAGCACAACCACCAGAATTGAATGTGTGCTGTGCCCTAGTTCCCAGCTATGTTTGGTAGCTTATACTGCCAGTGAAAATATATTCATGCCAGAATATGACTGTGGGCCAGAATTTCTCAGATACAGACTCACATTCCTGTCCACCACCTATTTCCAAATTGAAGGAGTAATGCCTTCAAGCTGCTGCTGTTAACCAAGTGATCACAAGTCAGGGTGAGCGTGTTTATTTGCTCTGTAGCTCCTAGGCAGCTTGCTTGTGGAACAGAAGAGCCAGGAGAGGGAGAGTTAATTTTGTGTCTGACTCAACTGAGTTTTCTTTCTGGAGTTTAAGGACAGGACCTAGGGGAACATGCTGTTCAAATCCTCAGTTATTACACCAGAAGCCTGTTGTTCTTCTGCATTTGGAGAGTTAAGCTTGAACTCAACACCTTTTGAAATTCTGTTATGAAGTAAGAAGTTTGAGTCCCAATTTTCTTCCAGGGGGAGGCCTATTGCTTTGAGAAATAGCAGACTTTGTGGAAAATACTGAAGTAGCAGAAATGTCACGCTAAGGTGAGAAAAGCTGCAATGAATGGCTTCAAAATTTCTGCAGCCATCAGTCAGTACTAAGCATCCAGATGTGTACAGTGCTTTATAAGAACTTTCTACCTCTTTACAGGGTCTTTACCACATTTGTCACCATTTGGTCCAGTTGCCTTCCCACAGTGTGTTAAGGAAAACAAATTAATTTGGCCATCTTGGTCTAGTTTCTCTCACACCTCCCATAAATTCAGTTTCTGCTGTGTGCTTTGCTAGGGTTGTTTTATCGTTTTATTTTGGCCTTTGAAGTATGCATGTGTTTATTTTTGCTTTGCTTTGAATAGGGGAGAATTTTCTTAGTACAACCGTATACCCTTGCAAAGGTAGCATAGCTCCAGTTGTTCCTGTATAGTTGCAGTTATGTTAGCTTATTAGGCTAGCAGAAATAAAGTCATAGAAGCTCTAACAAAGGGTCTGCTGGAAAGCATGCTGAAAGGCAACTTGTGCAGAGCAAATGTAGAGCAATTACAGCTTGCTTGATTGAACAGTGGTGGAACAACCCAAGTTGATTTTTCTGAGCTTGCTTTTCATTCAACTTTCATTCAGCTACAATTGGTAAGCATGCATCTCTCTGCAGATTTTCAGTACTAAACTGCAAAACTGCATTGGTTTCTCCTCCATATATCATTTGAGAAAGTTACCTTTTGTGCCAAAAGAATTGCAAAATTTTTTTCTTTCCAAAGCAAAGCCTAGCTTCTACAGAAGCTGGCAGAAAGGCCCTATGGCCATATGCTCTTTCAAGGCAAAGCTCCTTACTCTTTCCCAGGTGGATTTTGGAACTCTTGAGTCCAAGCCTGTAACAGCAAATCTTCACGGGCTTGACTGCAATAAGTGAAGTTTTTGTATTTCCTAACTGATAACACTATGTTGACCAAAAAGCCCCAAACTCTTGATTTGTATACACATCCTACCATTGACCTGTGTGTGTTGACTTAGTTTGAGCAGAGATCTGCCTGTAACATAAAACCCCTTTCCTATTAGTACATGCCACAGCTAACAAGAGGGTCTTGCAACAGATTTATTAGGGTAGATGTTTCTAGTGTAACCAAGGTTCTTGTGGACAGACTATGTGGCCACAACAAAAAAAAAAAAAAAAAAAAGTGAGCTTTTTTTTTCTTCCATCAAAGCTACCCATTATTGGGTTAAAGTTACATATGTCAACCTGTTTCCCAGTAAGGATTATTTAAGTAGACCTTCCTCTGTTTAAGACTTTCTTTTTTACCTGGAAAACAAATTACTACTTGAAGCAAGCAGAAGAGCGATAGATGAAATAAAAGGGAAGAAGAAACATGATTAACAGAAAGATAAACATGCAGAGGAAAGGGAGGTAAGGATAGTAAATCTTAAGGCAGTTAGGATTCTGTAATTTAAAACTGAAAATTTATCGTAGAGCAAATATGTTTATTTGTCTTCTGTGCAGAAGATAATACATGAAATTTCACTAGATAGTAAAGCTAGTAATAGTTACTTAGGGCAGTTGCATGCAATAACATTGGCCTTTAGAAACCCATGTTTATTATTGCATTGCATTTTATTACCAAAGTCACTTGCTTACAGTCTGGAGGGGAGTTGTAATAATCCCAGATATAACTCTGTAACGATACCTGCCAAGCAATTTTTCTTTTAATCACAGCTATTTGTATGCAACTCATCCATATTGGCCAGAAACTTTCAGTGGGCTCTGGAAGCCCTGGATTACCTCCCTGCTCATTCAAAATCACTTATTTTGAAATCATCATTAAATATATTACACTGCCTCTTTGTAGTATGAAGAAAATGCTGTATGCAGGGAACTTGAGCTGTGTAAGCTGGGGACAACACAGTGCCAAGAGACCAGCTGCATGAGACCTGCTTGACTGGAGCAAGACCTCTTGATCTTCATATTAAGGAACACACACACACACACACACACACACACACACAGAGTAACTCCCTGGAATATATTATTGATTGTTTAACTGCAGTATTATGGTGTGGTAGTAGCTATAGATATTGCCTTTTCCTTTTTTTCCCTCTTAGATTTCTTTGAGATCCCTTGCCCATGCTAAAAATAGTGATGTAAGTCTGAATATTTCATTTCCCCATCTCATAAAAAGAGATGGATGGCACCATCTGTTTCTCATTACCAATAGGCAAAGCTGTACAATGTTGGGATAGGAGGAGCTTAGAGTGATGGGTGGATGCTTCACTGCTCTCTCAGTCCATTTCCCCTCCATATATCACTGCCAGTGAGAGCAAACGATCAAGTGGCATATTGTATCCCATTTAAACACTGATAGAGTGCAGGCATCCTGGTGTGTTCTAAGTGCTGTATTAGTGGTCTTTATTTTACAGCTAAAAGATTGCATATATAAACAGAAGCTCATCCATAATTTATAGTATATAAAACAGCTAGGGCTATAGGGAAAAGGAGGATTTCATTAAATACACATTATGATGCACCTCAGGGGAAGCAGAAATTTACTGGTTAAGCTAATTATAAGGTCCACAGTGTACTGACAGTTTGAGGTTTTTTTCTTTTTTTTTTTTTTTCCTCCTTTGATTTGTTTTAAAGAGAAGGAAGGTTCCACAAGCCTGAGGTCCAACACTGCTTTGGAAATCCTTGCAGGTTTTGCAGGAGTTCTGTACATTTGTAGATGTGTCTCAAACAAATATTTGAAGAAACCTTTTTAAGAAGGAATCCCATTTAGCAGTCTTACACACAGTGGGAGAACTATTTCAAATGAGAGGCATAACACTGTAGGAAGTTGGTACCAGCTGACATCAGTTCTGACCTGTCAACAACTCTGTATCAGAAACATCATATATATGTCTAATTAATAAATGTGTCATGTCATAGGGAAGATGGAGCTTTCAGCTTTTAGACGTGAACTCAGATCAGAACATTGCACAGAGTGTATTGCTGGGACCTACTTCCAATGAGGCAGGTGTGCATTTATCCTGAAGTCCATCAGCTGGATCTTAATGGGGTATTTACTGTTTTGTTTCCTTCCAAAAGAAGCCAACTACAGCACCATCTTCTCTGCACATAACGGGAAAGAATAGTACACTTTGAGATGGAAAAGTGCTTGGTACTTTAGAAAATAATGAGTCTTTTTTTAGTTAATATTTATTATGAGAAGATCCAACTTTCTCTGAGTATTTTCCAGGTTACAGATCTTACTGTCATCTTCTGACGTGGCAGGTGTAACACTGTAGTCTCACTGCAAAAGTGATCTGAATTTCAGATCAAGACAGCCCGCCCTACCCATGGTAATCCATCTGATTTCCCTCCTTCCACTGCAGCAGAAGGATAGGATACAAATGCTTTTGCAGTTCTGACTCGGCAATTAGTACCACTTTTTAAGGCTTCAGGTGTCTAAACAATCAGTGCAAAGCTAAACATGACATCATTGTCCTATTAAAGTTGTTTGTATAGCTTGAGTTTGTTTGAAATGTGTCTCTAGCAGAAGAGTACTGGTTCTTGGTTTCATAGTACTATTCATGCGCTTGACAGACATCCAAAATGACAATTTTGGATGCTAGGTATATGACCATGCAGGCCTAAATTCAGCTGAATTGCACTTACTGCTAGCAAACCAAGATAGATTTTAAGGAATGAAAGGGAGTAGGAGAGAGGACAGAGAAGGTGGTCATTCTATAATGTTATTTTCCAAATAATTTAGGTCATATGTTGTTCTTTCAGCTTTATTTTGTTTTAAAGATGCTAACCTAATACACTGCTGGGTATCACAAAGCTTTTGGGTCTGACTTAAAACCTGTGATGCTCAGAGCCAGGCTGCCTGACACATCTTTATTTTTAGATTAAATCAGGGTGTATATTGTCACAGCTAGAAGCAAATAAACACAGAACATTTAAGGCTTCCTCTGTCAAGTGGGTGTTTGAGTAGGAGATACAGTGATTCTCCCTGATGGGTGAGTGCTCTGCTGAGCACAACTTTGTGGATGAGGGTCAGAACAGGACATGAAAGTTTGTGCAGGGCACTGAGCAACCTAGAAAATAAAGAAAAACGAATAATCATGTTCAGTAAAGTGTATTCTTTTTAGGGGAAAAAAAGTGAGTTTATGTGTGAGACTGTGATTAGACTTGAGACGAAAATGCCAGCTCACCTCTCTTCCCTATCCTTTTATACAAATGCACTGTCCCAGTGGGGTATGCTAGTGGTGACTTAGAATCATACTGTCCTACACCAGAACCAGGGATCTGGCCTTTTCAGTTGCTCAGCTTTCTGGTAATACTGTCATCACAGGGTACTAACTGAGCTCTTGGTGCCTGCAATGAAACCTCTTATGCATCTGGGAAGCATATCCCCTGTTTGGTATTTGTTGGTATTTTTAAAGAGGTGTAATAGAGTATTCCAGGTTTGGGAAGAGGGAAGAAGAATGGGCCATGGGGGAGCGTGTGAGGAATACTAACAGCTAAACAAACAGGAGTACCTGCAAAGGCACTTAGATTACAGTTGCATTGATACAGCTACTTGCTATTCCTGTCAAAGCACCTAACAGTTGATTTACCCCAAACTTCTATAGATTTGTTTACATAAATTCATTACATTGATTGAACTATGCTCTTTTGTGTTTCTAGAACTTTCCTAAATTGTTAGCCCCATAAGAACAGGATGTTTATACTCGTATTCTGGAACAAATATTTAAATATTCCTTCTTACTAGCTTACAAATCCCTTGCAACCAAAACAATAGCTTTTTCACATGTGGGACCTGCTTGTTATTGGGAGAGGGGAGAAGTTCCTCAAACACTATGGATTATATTTCTGCATGGTGATGTGTAGAGCTACTTGTATGCTCAGCAGCAATGGGTTTGTTGGGGAACAACCTCCTGTCTCTCTCCCTTGCAACCAATCTCTAGATCCTCAAGGTCAGTTAGTCCAAACTGAACCAAAATAAATGCACACCCATATGTGGCTCTACATATTATTACACACTGTGCAATTCATACTGCTGAAAGACCCATTCCTGATTAACTGAGCATTATTCTTGCATTCCTTTTAAAGGAACAATTCTTTTAAGAGGATTGGCTGCCTGAGAGGCCAGTAGAAGGATGACAAACCATCCAGTGCAGCCAGGCTGTGTCTGTGTTGCTACTGAAGAACAAACCAGCTTGGGCAGACCCTGGAAGGACGGGTGCTCTAAGGTGTTTGCAGGAGAGGGAGCAGTCATCTTGGCTTTCTCCCAGCCTGCTATTCAAGGATTTGCCCTGATGGCTGGGATATCCTAACCAGGGTTTAGGTCCGGGCATGAAGAAGGGAGTTTTCTTTCAATTGAGTGTAAAAACCTCCCATTCATCTGTCTGGTTTTGCCCTTTTTCAGAAGCGGTAGGATTGTTAACAGATCCTTTGCCACATACAAGATTAACTAAGGAACAGATGCTTGAAACCCTTGGTATTTCACTCCGCAACTAAATGTCTGGACTGCATACATTTGAGTAGAGCGAAAATAACTTCCAGGGATAAATAGACTGTGGCGGAGTGGCACCATTCCCAGGCTCATACTGTCTCCTTCCTGGTGTGGGAGTTTACTTACCGGAGGATGCATTAGCTGTTGATGCTTAAGGGTTGCTACTGTATTTTCTCAGGTGGGTGGGACCTGCTGGTTCTGTCTGTGCATTGATTGTATTCGTAGAGCAGGGCTGAGAAGCGAGGGAGAGTTTTTGTTGCACCCAGTGCTAGCAGGCACAGCTGCGGAGTTTGTGGGTGAGGAGGGGGGACGGAGAAAGCTGCTTTTAAGTCATCTGTGTTTGTGCTGTCAGTTTTAAGCTGCTTCCCTGAATAAACAAGGTGGTCCTCAAAGCCAACATTAACAGCTGCCCCAGAGGTCGGAGTTTGCACAGCACAGGCCTCTGCTGCCCAGATCCAGAGGTGCCCTCCCTGCCCTCGGCACTGGTGTTGAGGTCCCAGTGCCTGCAAGGGCTCCTGCCATTGTGGCCCTGCAGCTGCCTTCCCCTTGTGGCACCCAGGGTTATCAGTGCCACCTGAAACTAGGAGAGCCCCTGATCTACTCTAAAGTGCAGAACAAATTATGATTTGCTAGTTAAACCAGACCAAAGAAATAGGGTGAAATAGGAGGGAAGTGAGGAGAAAAACAGTCATGATCCGGAATATCCTTTGCAGAGTTCAGTCAGTCGCTTTTGGGATCTATTTTAGATTAGTAGTTCATCTTCTCTTTAGAAGAAGGAGGAATTACACATACTCTTTCATCTTTTGAGGAAGAATGTAGAGCAAAATCTTTTTTTATAGTCCTTCTAAACAATATGCATACATATAAGAGAGTTACTGAAGGAAAAGGATCCATAGATTATCAACATTAGGATTCACAAGCGTGTTTTATAAAAGGTTGTTCTTGCTTTTAGTTACTTGTTTTTATTTATTCAGTGTTCAGAAGCATGAAGTTGTAAATCGTTATAGACAGAAAATGGAATTTTTATATTTACTGAGTAACAGGAGATACTGTATGTGATTAATTTTTATTCACTCCTTCTTTGTCAGAAACAACTTTTTTTTTTTTTTTTTTTTTTTTT
>NW_020799095.1:4280996-4286388 GCF_003259725.1 Athene cunicularia
AAAGTTCTGGAGGTCAGCAGTGAAACAGGAATGTACATGCAAAAATGATTCCTTTTAGGGCTAGCCCAGTACAAGATGAAGTCTGAGTTCTCTCCATCCAGCCATAACTATGCAGCAGAAATCTCCTGAAGAGGGATTTAAAGAAGAGAATAATAACGTGTCTGGAATTTCTTTTTGAAACAAACATCTCGCAGTAGATGCCAGTAGGCAGGATTTGGTGGGAACTTACCTAACTGAAGTGTTTGGAAATGCCTGTCAATATATTTTGCAAGCTGCACAGCACCCTGGTATGCAGCTCCTGTCTCTGATAAATGCGTGCAGTGAACATAGCAAATGACCTGTTGGGTTGCAATGCCATCTGCTGATGTACTAATTTATTGCAGAAACTAACAGTTGCAGTGCCTTAGTGTCTAACTGCAAACATAATGTAATTTGTCACAAATAAATACACCTAAAATAGCACCTGATTGACAGGGTTATTTTGCTGAGGAACCAGAAATTGTGGTTAGAAATGGTGCCAGTAGCTTTATCTGGGAGTGAAAGATCTTCTTAACATCTCATTTCTTTATAAATCAGGACCAAAGCTCCTACATTCCTGCCTCCTTTTGAAAATTGTATTTAGGCTGCTGTATTATTTGGATACTATTCGAAAATAGATTGGATTGGTTATTCTGCCCTGAGATCTTGTTGCTGTCCAAGGTTGTAGGCAGTTGGTAAAGATTCAGGGCCACAACTCCTCAGTTTGGTCAGTAAATATACCTTGTTCCAATGCGAACTGATCCAAGAGCCTTGCCTCCAGGGCTTCCCTGCATCCGTGCTCAGGGAAACTACATGGAGCATCAGTCGCCAGGTAGGCTTCTCAATCCTGTTCCCTTATGTTCAATGTTTTGTTTCCTGTGCAAATGTCCACAAGGGAAAAATGTCCCCTGTGTATCTAGAGATGGGCTGTTATCTCTGTGACAAAGGGAGGCACAAATGCATCACAGTAATGTGTGCTTCTGCTGCCTGCTACAGGCAAGTGTGGTAGTGAAATCAGCAGCATGGGCAGGCATGTACTTAGGTTTGTAGCCCATGCTGTAGTTGTAGGGCTGTTGAGTTAGTGGTGCCAGCTGAGTTGAAGTTGATGCAAATGTGCCAACCAAGAGTAGAGCTTTTGCTGTGTAACTTCACACCAAGTAACACTTTCTAGTTTGCTCTTAATTGCAAAAGCAACAAAAGGAAATCTCAAGTCATTTGCTTTTTAGATAAAGTCATCGGTTACACCGGTAATTGATTGGAGATAAACTTCTGGACAAACATTTGCTCTTGTGCTCTGAAAAAAATGGCCAGTTTGTGCCAATGTAGACTGATATGTTCTCATGCCAGGATATGCTTCTCTCCTATTCCTACACCAGGCTTGGCTACTGGCACTTTTTGTATTGTTATCAGTATTAACAGTGATTTGAACTGCTATCAGGGATGAATATTTACATTTTCCTTCTCCCCCATACTTGTCTGAGTAAAACACAATTCTACTATCTGTCCTTCCATCCCTATCTAAAACCTACTTTCAGAACAAGAAATAACCTAATCCTCTACTTTTATTTATTATTCTTAACTGGAGCTTATTAGAATGCTGTCACTTCTTGATTATTTAAATCTCCCCAGATACAAGAACTACAGAGAAGTACAAAAGCAGTAAAAAAGGGTGCTAGTTTAACAGCCTCTTCAGTAGCATCATTTCATCCTTTTTCAGAATCTGAATACAGGGATGCAGCCAAGCTATTTTATCTTGGTATTACTTCTCTCTCCTTGAGCCTTCTGTGACATCGAACCATTTTCAGTGAGAAGAGGTGCATACTTCTAGCACAGCACTTCAAGACACATTTTAACAAAAATTCACATAAAGTGTAGAAAAAGCATGAGGAAGCCCTCAAGCCAAGCTTTGGAGGTACCAAAAGCTTTTTCCCTTGCTTCACCTGGAGGGATTTTCCTGGGAATTAGCAGTAATTCCTGCATAATACCAATTTCCTGCTTTCCACAGAGAGTTGACAGAAACTGTGGAGACCAGTTTCCCTCTGACCTGACCCAAAAGTTTCAGCACAAAATTTAAAAGAAACAGCTTGGTTTAGATAAACTTCTTTGGATGCTTATTTGAGATCCTAGACTGCTATACCCCATGGGAGTGTGTCTACTTTTCTGTGTGTCCTTTTTTTTTCAGTGCTTTTTGCCCATCAGGCCCTTCGTGATCACCTTCTCCTTTTTAAAATCTTCAAGCTGTTGTGTGTCGTCTAAGTCCTTCTGAAAGATATATCTGCCCTATCACGTAGACGCACCTGAGCTAGCTTTAAATTGCTCAGGCAGTGCTGGTTGCAATGTTGCGGCAGAAGCATGGGTCTGAGGGCAGGATTGCTGAGCTCCTTCAGGGGGTTTCGCAGCCCGTACCAAGTTCTGCGTTGTCAGAGCTAAGCTGCTGGCGCGTCGCAGGTTAGTTGAGAGCTAAGTGCAGACACTGCCATCTCTGTGATGCAGCCTTTACTGTCATGTTTATGAAACAGTGAGTAGGCAGATGAGAAGCTGCCATTTAAACAAAACACCAGAGAAGTTGTCAAACCTACAGATTTTACATAATAAGAAAAAGCATGTTACTTTCACTATCTGAGCTCAGGTTATCAGTAAACAGACTACTTAAGGTTTTTCTAATTATTTTTCTTCTTCTTACGATTCAGTTCTGTAAGTAATAAAAGAAAATAGCTACTAGTGATTAAATTGTAGAATATTCCTTCTGGGTTCTTCAGCATCATTATATCTTTGTGTTTGCCATATGTGTGGAAAAAGAATGTGCTCTGAGGGAATATTCTTGGTGCTGTGAAAATAGTGACAGCCGCAACAAGTTGCTGCTTTCAGTATGTAACAACTTCATCACAAAGATATCAGAGGATATGGCAGACGTGAACTGGACCTAATTTATTGTAAGAATGGGAAGTTCAGTAGTTCTTGCTTTACAATGAAGTGAGCTGCAGCACAGTTGAAACTTGTCATAGTTCAGGCTGCAAGTTTGTTTATGTTGTCTATATATCCTGGCAGGATGAAATCAAAGCTAATGAGCAAATTCCTATATCAGAACAGTTTATGTACCTGTCTGTATTGTGTTAAATTATTAACCCTTTTACAGGCTTAAAGAGGATTCAGATGATCTCGATCAGTTGAGGATCTAGTTTGAGTGTTGAAACAGCCTAAATATACACTTGAATATAGCTGTCTTGTGAAAGTGACTCATCTGAAAGATTCCCTCTAATAAAATTATACAGTACTATGAGTTTATTGTTAGTAGTTCATGTCACTGAATTTGAAAGGAGGTGCTCCAATGCATCATGTTAAGACCTGGGTCTTTTCATGGACAGGATTAACCAAGTTAGGCAGTCACTGTGATTACAGAAATTATTTGATTCTAGGGTAGTAACTCTGGCTTTTTCTTCAGCGTTCAGAATCCAAACTAAACCCTGGTGCTTAGTTGTGTTTCTTTTCACTGAATCTGTTATGAAACCACACTGCTGAGCCAAGGATACAGGAAGATTTGCAGTTAATTAAATCTGCTGGCACGGTACACAAGTCCCACACAAGAGCATTTCAGATGCTTGGAGGTACAGCCAGGAAAGTGGTGTAAGTGTTGCTTTCAAGCCAGCAGGACTCCCAGCAATGCTTATGCTGTCCTGGGAGTTGAAGGAACTTGAAAACAGCTGGAAGTCAGGTTATGCTTTTCTTCATCTGCACCAGTGCAAAGCAGAACTCTGATGCAGGCAAAGACTGGCCCCCTTGAGATTAACATTTTTAGTTAATTATTTGTAGTTTAAACATCAGTAAAAATGTACAAAGATTTGAGAGTGCCAACTTGGCCTGCGTAAAGAAGCCAAGCCACTTGAAAGCATATTTCTTAATGAAACCCTGGCATGTACAGGCAGTCTTTTACTGACTCTGTTATGAAGGCCAAGACAGGTTTTGAGTGGTAAAAAGTTATGGGGAAAAAGCTAATTGTCATTTGAAAAAGTGATGTCATTTGCCGTTCAAGTTGCCTAAGCATATATTGTCATCAAAAGCAAAGCTATTAATGAAAAAAAAAAAAATGTGCTGCAGCAAAAGTGTCATCTAGATGTTAAATCTTGACTCAAGCTGCTGTAACCTTGTTTCTAGAATTATATATGTGATTTGATATGTAAGAGTGAGTTCTCTTGAAATCAGCAGGACACTGCCAGCTTTCACAGATTTTTAAAACGGGACAAATTTAAATGTGACTTCTGTAACTGACCCCATTGCCCAAGTCAGAACTGTCTGATCTGTTTATGTAGATCCAAAAGAAAGTGCCATCCCCTCAATAGTAGTCAGGGCTCATTAACAATCACAACAGTTTTTTACCTCATTTGACTTGAAATGTGACCCTACTAAAAAAAAATAGATGTGCAATTGTAGCCTATATTGACTTCATTAGCAAGACTGCATAAAACTGCCCAACATATTGTGTGATATGTATGTCCTAGCAAACAAAAGAACTCTGCTTTAAAATCAGTTGACTTGCACATCTATTTCTGGGGAACAGGCTGTTTGTTTGCTGTATTTTAATTTTTAACTTCTGCAAATTGTTACACCAGATGGCCTGTTGAGCCAACAATAGATCATCATGTCTCACCACAATGGCATCTTTCTGGCTAGCTTGAGTGGAAGCAGTGAGATGTCACTCCTCACTAAGCACATTCCTAACAACATCACCTTAATTATTTCTTTCCATCTGGTCTGTGGTAGTATAAACAATTTCCTGCCTCCTTGCCTAGCATCATAAATGCACATAAATAAGCAATCTAGTGCTGAAACAATTCTTTTGAACACATTAAATTCCATTTCTGGATGCTAGCAGATCCCACACTTCCATGTGTAACTGAATACTCGTATTAATTACAGTAAAGAGTTTGATAATTGAGTATTTCTATTTTTAAAATATGCTCTTTGATTTTTATTCCCACAGCGGTCTCAGTCTGCATTCTCCCTGGCTAGTGAAGATATGCCCAGTAAAGGACTAGACCTTGCATCGTCTGTGACTGAGGCTCTTTGGAGGCAGCAAAAAGGACAATTCAGGAAACAGAAGGAACGCAAGCTCTCTGCGTTACCCAGCTGGAAAAGTGTGGACAGGCTAAATGAAACAAGTAAATATTTCTAGTACGAATATCATTCTTTTTTTTGGTTCTCACTCACATGTGGAATAAATACAACTTAAAGCAAGGACCCTCTCCAGGAAATTTCTGCTGACCTCTGTTCTTGCAGCAGTCACATGTAAAAATGTTTGTTTGGTGAATTTGAGCATCATTGGGCTGTGTCATTGCTTATCTTACATTTCCCACACCCCCACCCTCCCCCCCCCCCC
>NW_020799095.1:4286438-4345536 GCF_003259725.1 Athene cunicularia
CCCCCCCCAAGAAAAGATTCAAAATTTGGGCCTTTGGGTGTTGATTTGGGACTGTTAGGAAACATTAGGCATCTAATTTGGATACATTTCAGAGCTTCTAGGACACAAGAGCCCAAGGGCCCTGCTTTGTTACCTGGCTATCTGTCCTCCAGTTGAAGGAGTCTGCAGTTGCCCATAGTATCCCTTCTGTTGCACAAGTTAACTGTTCATGAGGTTACATGGTGAACCAAACAGTAAAATAATTCACGTTTAGGATTCCCCATTGAACCTTTATTTTCAACCCAGATGAATGCTACTTCCACACAAGTTTGAGAAAGTTAAAGAACTTCACAGAGCAGCAGTTGCCCTAGATCTGTCCTCTGTCTCCATGCATTAAGTATGAATGTGAACATGGGTGATGGATGGTGAGCAGCTTCCTAAGTCAGCCCCATTCCTGAATCAGCACCCTGAAATAGAATGCAATTCCCTACTTGGGATGGCCTAAGTACAGACTGTCACTGGGAGGATGTCCCATTTCCACTGCCTCTCTTGTTCTGGCTGTAGTGCTCACGAGACCACATGAGTGCAGCTCCAG
The DNA here is from genome assembly GCF_003259725.1 of Athene cunicularia. Taxonomy (NCBI): domain Eukaryota; kingdom Metazoa; phylum Chordata; class Aves; order Strigiformes; family Strigidae; genus Athene; species Athene cunicularia. The sequence goes on from NW_020799095.1 coordinate 4,287,013, forward strand.
GCAAATGCTACACAGATGAGTTGGTTAGTTTTCACCCCCACAGCTGCACAAGGGGAAGGGTTGAACTTCTCACTGCAGCCCCTGGTTCCAGGTGATGGGGAACAGCAAAGTTAACGTATCTACTGCTGTTGTCCTCCCATGACAGAGTCTGCTGCTTCTCTTGTAACAGCTGTAGAGCCCATCTGACCCCTGTAGCAAATTGGCTTATGAAGCTAAATAATCAGAAAGCTTCTTTTGTAGGGTGAGTTTACTGGTGCTGTAACTCTCACAGCTGGCTCTCTAGGCGCTGGCAAGTCGAAGCAGCCAAAATATGTGTTTGGGTGTAGTAGGGACCAGGGATGGAGGCTGGCCATCAATTCAATTTGTTTATCTGTAATGCTATTGATAAACTGAGAAACTGAAAATTAGACAGTGTTAATCCTCCTCCCCCCCAAAAAAAGAAAGTGATAATAAAGTAGTACTAAAATATGATGTAACTAAGTATGCATTATTTGTGAACTGCTCATTCAACACCCTGTCAGAAATGTTGTTCTCCTGGGCATTTTTGTGGAAGGCCTATTTTCAGTAAAGCAGTTAATTGGGTGCTTACATTTAAGAACCCACTTCAATCTCATTGAATTCAACTGTAGAGCAATTTAGTACTTAACAATTGTTTAACCATAATAGAATGACAGATTGACCCAGATTGCTTTCAGGTGCTCAGAGGATTTGTTCTGCTTTTTTTCATCTATGAACCACATTTGTGATGCAATTGTGATGCCTATTGTGCTTAAAGTAAATAGCTGGTTGTGCTAATATGTGTAAATATGATCTCACCTATGCAGTAGTAAGCAGCTTTGTATTAGGATACAGAAAATGAAAAAAATCTCAACCAAGATTTGGAGCATCACAGAATCACAGAATAATTCGGGTTGAAAAAGACCCTTGGGATCATCGAGTCCAACCCTCAGCCCTACTCTGCAAAGTTCTCCCCTACACCATAGCCCCCAACATCTCATCCAAACGACCCTTAAACACCTCCAGGGATGGTGACTCCAGCCCCTTCCTGGGCAGCCTATTCCACTGTCTGACCACTATTTCTGGGAAACATTTTTTCCTAGTGTCCAGTCTGAACCTCCCCTGTTGGAGTTTAAAGCCATTCCCTCTTGTTCTGTCACTAATGGCCTGTGCGAAGAGACCAGCACCAACCTCTACAACGTCCCTTCAGGTAGCTGTAGAGAGTGATGAGGTCTCCCCTCAGCCCTCTCTTCCTCAAACTCAACAGTCCCAGCTCCATTAATCTCTCCTCATAGGATTTGTTCTCCAGGCCCTTCACCAGCTTCATTGCCCTCCTCTGCACTCGCTCCAGCACCTCGAGATCTCTCTCGCATTGAGGTGCCCAAAACTGGACACACAATACTCCAGGTGTGGCCTCACCAGTGCAGAGCACAGGGGGACTATCACCTCCCTACTCCTGCTGGTCACACTATTTCTAATAGCAGCCAGGATACCATTGGCTTTCTTGGCCACCTGGGCATGCTGCTGGCTCATGTTCAGCTGCTTGTCAATTAGAACCGCCAGATCCTTTTCTTCCAGACAGCTCTCCAGTCACACCTCCCCAAGCCTGTAGCCATGCAGGGGGTTAGTAGTAGTAGTAGTAGTAACATCAGTGAGCTTTTTAGTCATGTAGCCAAAAAGCAGTTCACAATTCATTTTGATTATAGTTTGCACTGGTTTAATGATGATTCAAGAGCCAAATCATTAATCTGTGCGCTTTTTTTTCCCCTTTACCAATAGTTTCACAATGAGACTTCTTAAATCTATTTTCATTTTCACATGGGTAAATTATAGTGTATACCCAAAGATTTCTGTGCAAAATCCATACTTTCAAGTAAGTTACTTCGTTTTTGAAAATCAGTAAGGAAGCATCTGACATTACTTGAAGCTGGGATAAAACTGAGTCAACTTTCTGATTATGAAGTTCTCAGTGGCTTTCCTTTCCACTCTACCTACCCTCTAAGATGTAATCAACTATTACCCTGTCCTTTCTTCAGAAAACTGAGGATGTTTGACCGATTTTTGTGTGTTGTTGCTAAACAAAGTAAGGGGATATGGTTTGGGAGAGAAAAAGCTATGTGGCACTATGTTTGTGTCATGTGGTGCAGTAGAATTCAGTTCCAATTGGAGAGTTATATCTTGCAGAGCTGTTTGATTTGTTTGAAGGAACGATGCTTTTAAGGAAAGGTCATCTTTCTCTCAAGAGAATCCTATACTTAGATTAGGAGCATAGTTGGAAAAAGTGAACAAGCAGAACTTCTTTATGCTTGATAGCTTATACTGTTTTTTTTCTCCAAAATCAGATGTTACAGTAAAGAGGTATTAGTTCTCTCTGTAAACCTCCCTTATATCCTCAACTGGTCACTGCTACAAGAAAACTACTACTATTTTGTTTTCTTTTTAAGCAGCAGTAAGAATGACTTCAGTGATGCAGTGATGTATTTTCTCAAGTTCTCTGAATTGGCATGAAATGTAGGAAGTGAAAACAAGCCAAAAGGACTCAAATGAGTAGCAAATACATAAACTGTTCTAAAACTTACATAGCTCCTAAGTTTAATTACCATTTAATTATTGTTTCATTTTTGTGGGGAAGTTTTTTTTTTTTTTTTTTAAAAAAAAAAAAAAGGTAAACATTCTTACTGCATACTTTTTATGAACAATTCCAGGGAAAAAAATAATCTCGAGCCCCAAATATTTGTAGTCATGTAATGGAAGATGCTTGACTATCATCTACAACACGATCCAGATTTTACTTAATCCATTTTTAAATAGTGATATTCTGTTTACAGTTTTAGAAAAGTAATAGTTTATAATAAGTATTTCTACAGTTTTCTGGAAATGGCAAATTTGAACCGATTAAAGGAATCCATAAGGCTGAAAATTTCATTCAGTAGGCTGAGATTATTGTGTAAACCCATGGCATTATATCTATTCAACTGCTGTAGGAGGTAGAATCATCAGACATTCACATTTCCCATGAAGGGACTTTTCAAGTTTGATCAGAAATGGAATCTAAATTTAGAAGAAATGCAATTCTTTGAGTTATACAGCACTTTTTGACCGTATTTTTGGCTTTTTTTTCTGTTGGAATTGTGAAACATACTCTGAAAAAGTGTAAGAATACAAGAGCAGCGGTGCTTGGATCAGACAAAAAGCTCATTTAGTCTAGGATATAAGACCAACCATAAGCAAGAGCCTAGGAAAGACTAGGAGAAAGCAAGTATTTTTCATGCTGTCTCTGAGTAGGCTCTGAACCTCCAGAACTTTCAGCTTAATGACTATCTCAGCTAGAAGTGTTTTCCTGTATTTACTAAATGTCAGTGGATTCTCTTCCATAGCCATCTCTGTTTTACCTCAGATTAATTTCTAACATCCATACCGCCCTTAGGCAAGAAGCTCCATAGTTCTGGTACCCATTGCATCCTATTTCTTTATTTTGTTTGTTTTGAACCTTGATTTCTCTAGTTTCACTTGATGTCCTCTAGTAGTTAGATTGGAAGAGAGTCCCCCATCTGTTTTAACATGTACCCTCTCAGTCTTCTCTCTTCCAGATGGCAGAGCTCTGGATTACTTAATCATTCCCTAATGGAAGACGTTTCCAAACCTGGTGCAACCTTTGTTGCTTTTCTCTGATCCTGTTTCCATCTTTGCTTTTCAAGATGAGGGACCAGAGCTGCACACAGAATCAAAGACATTTGCAAAACACAGGATTTATACATGTCTGTGTTTTGATGTTCCCTCAGTCTTTCATAATAATTCTTTTAGAAAGAAGCTTTTGTCCAAGTACTCACATTTTAAATAGTCATCACCATGACTTTAAGCAGTGGCTTCTGATTGAAAGGATTACAGCAGCATGGCTCATAACCTGAGAGTGCTCATGTAGCAGCAGCACTTGCATTTCATTAGTTTTGTTGAACCCTCCAGTCTGTGGCCAAACTGGCAAGTAAAATGAGCCTTTCACACTGTGATCACAATTGTTCTTGTTTCATTTTCATAGATCCACCTTCCGTTTTTCAAAGCACTGATGGTAACTGGGTAGCTTTGAAGAATGTCACTTTGCCTCCTCCTCGAATGCTCGCCAAACCAAAGAGTCAAGTATTCGAAGCTTTGGAGAATGAATCCAGCATTGTGTCTGCCTATGACGAGATGGGCTCAGACAGTGAGGATGACTATGACTGGAATGTGGCCTTGAACAAGCTGCATCGGAGACCTCAGCAATTACCAGACGATTTCTATTATACCAATTCCCAGTATGGTACTGAATGGGTTTATGGCAATGATCAGTACCAGACAGTGACCTCCCCTTCCTCTGGCTTATACACCAATACTGAGACACTGTTCTCTGACTCGGAAACCTCTTCAGTAAACTCTTCCCAGGAAGCTAAAGGACCTAGCAAACTTCTCTGGTTACAAAGCAGAACTCAAAGTGATACACCCAGAATGGAAAAAAAACATTTCCATGGAGAACTGGATGTAAATTTCAATCCACAGGCAACCAGCTTGGAGTATTCAGACAGCAGTGAGACTGAAGAAGTCCGTTACAATTCAGAAAATAGATCAAGAAGGTGGAGGAAGAATAAAGCAATCTCTGAAGAATTATGTGAAGAAAAAAATTACACAAAAGCCAACAAGATGAATTTAAGCCAGGTAATTGTGTGTGAGTTTACCAAATGCATTCTCAAAACGAGCTAGGCAAAACTAATTAAGCTATGCTGGCAATAACGTGAATTGTGAGTGGGAGGTCGAGTGTTCTTGCAAGCTTTATCTTTCTCATGGCTCCTAAATGAGAAGAAGCAAAGGTAAAGTGTTACATATACCATGAACAGGCTTTGCCTTGTTCTCAAACATGCCACTTCTATCTGATCAATGACATTGTTAATGCTGTAAAATACAGTGCTCTTAAAAAAAAAAAAAAAAAAAAGGTAGGATTTGCCAACAGCTAACAAATGTTGACTAATCACCTGTTTTGTTGCACTGAGGTTTTTTTAATTCCTTTGTTCTTGGAATAAGAAATAACTCATATGCTTGGGAATCTTCTGTGTGCTGTTTGCAAATGTTCTGATAAGGGATAAAGCTAATGAGCAGCAGAAATTCAGAAAGGGCTTTCTTTGAAATATGGTGCAAGTGATGTCTGCTTTTAATTAGCCACTTGATTATGAGTTCTGATGTTAAGGGTGAGTGTTTGCAAACTAATTCCATTGAAATAGTTTGTCAATTGATTAAAAAAGCCCAAACAAACAAAAAACCCCAAAACCTAAAAAAAACCCCAGAATATAACAGTTTAAACTTGGAAAAACTGATCATACAACTTGAAGATAGTGACATACTCCTTAAATATTTCTTTTAAACAACAAGTATAGGATAACCAGAAAGCCAAGAAATCTCTGTTTGGAGTTTGTCCAGGCCTGGGACTGATAGTAGGGATCTGATAAGGGATCCTGTCGTCCCCCAGAACATTTTTAGCAGTGCAAACACACTTCTAATTACCCAGTTGGTTGAGGATAATACTGACCCCTTGTCCAGTTCCATTTCCAATATTGTACCCCTCTTAAATCCTGGAGTTGCATCGTTGCTGCAGCAGAGTAATGGTAAACCTGAAGCAGGGAGCTAAGAGCTAAGTGCTGTCTTCTCCCTATGCCTCTGCCTGCAAGCAACCTGACCCAGTCTTTAAAACCATCAGAGCAATTTTAGGATGCCTGGAATTGTTTTTCTTTGCTTATGCTACTAGCTTGCATTTCCCATAGAAAAATATCAGTACAGCCGATGAGGATTCTAGGATTTCAGCAAGTTTTTAATGCTGGGTAAACTATTGATAATTCTGTATCTATTCCATTTGCTTTTAGGTCTGGGTGTTTCGGGTGTTTTGTACTGATTCATTTATACTCATGTCCTCAAAACTTTATAATCTGCAGTTGCTAAAGGGGAGTTCAACATGTATGGTTGATAATATGCTCTAACAACATGTCAGTGACCATTAATGACTTCTCAGAACATCAGGCAGAATTACAGGGCTTTCCAGGGACTGCACAAAGACCGTATTTTGTACACAGAACTCTGCATTTCTTTTTCTGGCTTTGTGTATTTGTGCACATTATATGTGTGTCTGTATTAATATTGTGCTTTTCAAGTTATTACTGCTCTGCAGAGTATAGAAGATCAGAGCTCACAGGAAAGGTCCTGGAGATATTATAGAATCATGGAATCATTTAGGTTGGAAAAGACCTTTAATATCATCGAGTCCAATCATAAACATAACACTGCCAAGTCCACCACTAAACTGTGTCCCTAAGTGCCACACATACAAGTCTTTTAAATACCTCCAGGAATGGTGACTCAACCACTTCCTCAGGCAGCCTGTTCCAGTGCTTGATAAACCTTTCAGTGAAGAAATTTTTCATAATATCCAATCTAAACCTCCCCACGTTCATCTAGTGATGAACTAAAGGCAGACCACTTCCAGACATATGTGACTGCATCCTTCAGCATCTTAGTGTGTGCTTCAAAGTGCAAGCTGGTGCAGAAAATGATTGTTCTTTCCAGCTCTCATGAGCTGCTTTGTCACTTAAGTGCTACTTATACCTCTCTGTTGTGCTCAAAGTGCAAGGTTTGGGATTCTGACCCACTCTCCCCTTCATTTTACCCTTTAAGCTAAAAGAGACTATTCCAGCTCCCCTGCTCCCCCATCCACAGTGGGGCAGGCAGAGCCACACTGCCTCTATATCACACTGTTCTTTTCAAAGCAATGAAATTCTCACTAGGAAGTTTATGTATGGGTGGATTTATATACATGTAGTTTGTGTTTGGATGCACACACGCACGCATGCTGGTGGCTGATTTGATAGTGTCCACATTTGGAGAATGTTAACTCCAGTCTCTAGTACACAAGCACTGCTGGGAGCAGGAATGGACTGGCTACTACAATTTATAGCAACGATTTGCATGGTTGAACAATTCTAGGAAGTAATTCAAATGATCATGAGCATAATGATTATGATTTGAGGTATGAAAATAAATTAGCCAGACATCATTTATATTGCTTTAAAAAAATTAGATTAAAGGGATGTCAGCGTTTCATATAATCCCCAAAGTAACATACTGATCTTGGTAAAATGATTAAGTCTGCAGCAGAGAGCGCCCTACACACAAACAGTTTCTACATAACAGTGGTGTAGGTGCGTGAAGAACTGCAGACAGCATAAACTTAAGGAAGCTTCATTGTGGGGTCTTAAAACAGGCATAGATTTTCATGTGCTAAGATTACACAGAATTTGCAGAAACCATACAAAACACTCTTCTAAACCATGTTGCATCTAGACATTAGACACCAAACAAATGATCATATGTAAACTGCGGTGAAGAAACAGACTTTTTCCATGCTTTACTGAATTGCAGTAATAACTTTATTTTACTGCATTGTAATAATAAAATGATAGTTTGTTAACCATTATGTTTTCATCAGAATTGTAGAACAGAATTTCAGTTTAGCGGTCTAAAAGTTAGCTTTTGTTTTTTTAGTTTTCAAGTAGTGAAGATTGCTTTCTTGTTTGCTGCTCTTTGAGACTCACAGTGAGATGAAAACAGACCCTTTCCTCTCTCCCTTGTCCAAGTCCAGAAAATTGTAAGCAGTTATGTTCTTGAACAACTGTGGTCATTTCATAACTCACATCTTAATTTCTATTTAAAACCAGGTATTTTTTCAATCAAAATCCAGTATCTAGATTAGGAGAATGCCATGGCATTTAAAAAAAAAAATATTTTAGACTCAACACTGGAATACTTACTTTGTAACTTAGAGAGAATTCATTGTATACAGTCTAGAGCAATTTAAAAAGGGAAGCCTGAGAATGGCTATCAAGATGTACTGTATTTGGGAGAGTTTTTTGCCACTTAATGATAGGTAAAAGAACAACCTGGTTTACTGCGTTGCCTGTAGAGATGCTGTAAATGCAGTCATGAAACAATACTTAAAAACTGTCCTGATAAAACCAAGGTGCTACTGTAATAAATTTCTGATAACCTAATTGCTTATGTACCAAGAAGACTTAGATTCCTGTGGAACCTGAACTGGGAACTGCAACCCTGCTTTTAATAATTATTTTTCAAGTTGTAACTTTTTACAATAAATTGCTACTCAAACCACCAATATCTCTGATTTCATTATTATTAATAATATTAATAATTGATATTATTAGTAATAATAGTATTGATATATTGGCTTTCATTATGTTTTTGAGAGGAGATGTTACTTAGTGTAGCTTCAATTCCTATATTTGTGATGGAAAGTGGAGCGGCTCAGTTGCTTCAAGTGAAGGAAGTGCCCACATTTTAAGTTTGCTTCTTTGGTCAGGAGACCCCACCTGTTAATTACAGCTCTCCTGCCCTGCAGCCAGGTAAGGGCTGAGCACTGCTGGACTGCTGTTCCCCACGGGATGGCGCTTGGGATGTATTTATTGAAAACAGCTGCCCTGAAATTACACTAGCTCTCACTGAGAAACTGTCTGGAAACCTCACAATTTGTGTCTCCTAAAAATTGTGGTTTCTGATTTTTGGTTTCCTGTATGAATGGAGCTTTCTCTCAAGAGTTTATAGTATAACATGGATTTGGTTCTGGACCCTCCAAGCCAGTACTTTGCTTGCTTTATTTTGGGGCTTTTTTTTCTGCTTGCTAGGATTACATTGTGTTATCAGCCATTTGCATGCAAAGATTTGGATAGTGTGTATGAGGAATGATGCGTTTTTAGTTCATTGCCTGCTACAGGATTTATGCTTGCATAGAAACACTTTATTTTCTTCTAGTGAGACTGCATTTGTGGCTGTGTTAGTCTGCCAGGCCCTCACTGAAACTCTGTTTTCAGATAAAGTGGTAGCCTTTTATTCTTGTTAGTAGATGTTAGTATTATATATTGCTGATGGATGCAAATGAGAATTTACACAATGATTTATATGAACACAAAGATGTCATTAAACATACCAGATAGACCCAATGTGTGAACAGTAAAGAATAATGAAGTTTAAGATAGCATCTATGAAATAAATAATAATAGTACCTTTCAATGTATTTATTATTTTTTATTGTTGTGGCTTCTAATACATTTTTAATTTTTTGTTAATGCATGAAAGAGGTATCATCTCCTCACAAATAGTTTACTGCCACCATCTGAGAAGCTCAACACACAAGCTGAGCAGCCTACCAGTAACAGAAACCACAAAGTGTAGCATTATAAGATATCATTACTTCTGTGTGCAAGCAGGAACTAACAGCTCTCGCAAATGTAAATACTCCACCTGCTCATTGTAACGAAGTTGGAAGGCAGAAAGGTGCATAATAGACATACCTGAATCCAGCTGTAATAAAATCAGTACCCTCAAGGTGAGTCCTCTCCCAAGAAACAATGTGTATTCATAACACAAATTTAGCTAATGTCAAATAAAACCCTAGGGATGCCAATGCAGCTCATGACTTTCACCTGTGCTGGCAAATGTAGTAAACACCTCTTTAAGTTTCCCAGCCAGTGAGTTAGGAAAATGGTTATATGTGTGAAAGCATGAGCTAGAACTGGGAACGTTTCGCTAATGATGTGACGTGTGGCAGAGGTAACACAGCAGCTTGCTGCTTCCAAAAGTGGAATATCTCCTTCCTGTCTGTCTTCCTGCCTTCCCTCCACCTGCCTCCAGTGAGGTCCAGTGTCTCTCCCTGGTCAGCTCTAGCACACATTTGGACCCCATCACCAAGCCTACCCAACTCATTACAGCTGAATAAAGGACAGGAATGTGCATAAAAACTGTATTCTCAATTTTTGATCCTACTGAAGCTGGGCAACTTAGCAATATTGTCCTGCCAGGCCTTCCTCCAAAATACATGTGTAGTCAGCTACAGGGATCTACAGGATTTCACTGAGCTTTGGATAGAGTCAAGTAGAGATCAACCTAAAAGGTGCTGTCATGTGTGATCCTGGGAAGACTGGTATTTTTTCAGGATCAAGAGGAGTTGTGGTTCCGCTGTTGTCAATATGCATTCTTTAACTGGTGGTGCTTTCTGTGGGGGTATGTGTGTATTGCTACTCCGATATAGCTGCTAAGCAGCTCCAGCTAAGCAGGTCTATGTAAGAAGCCCTCAGAGGAATCATGCATGTCTTGCTGCACGATGAAGTCTGTCAGTACTTCATGATACAGCAGTGAGGTAGAAACATGGGAAAACTCATCCCTCTGGACTACCAGCTTCCCTCACTGCTTCACTAGATTTTATACACATATTTGTCAGCTTATTTAAACAAGAACAACAAACTTGTCTTTACAAGCTTGATCTGCTCAAATGACTGATAGAATAGGGTTTTCTTCTCTTCCTTGCAGACTTGACCCCAAGGTAAACCTATTCCTCCTGCCTTAGACACTGCTAGAGGAAGCCCACACCCTGGTGCAGACCTGTTAGAGCTCACTAGCAAGTCTTGTAATCCTAAACTACATGTTTTTGTAGATGAGAGTAGGTTTTTGGAGGTACCTGTTAACTGAATGGAGGTAGCTCAAGAGGATTTTAGTAATTAGCTTAGACTAGATACGTAACTGTAAATAGTTCAAGTTTAACGAGATGTTTTTCCTCTAAGCTGTATTCTCCTAAAATACAAGTTCACAGTTTAGCTGTTCTTTCTATCCTGTAAATCCCATAAATTACGATTGTTTCTCTGCAGGGTACAAATCGATGAACTGATTGATTCAGCAACAATTTTCAGATAGTTTTATATTAGTGATATGTATTTTTCATTAGCAGATTGTTGGGCAGGGGTTGTAATGAGTTGTTGAATGACATGCAAGGTGTGTCTGAAAAAAATCTATTCTTACAATTTGAGGAAGCACCATTATGATAAATACAGATTTTTAATTAACAAGATGAAATGTCACCAATCTTCTATATGTATATAAAAGCATATCATAACCTATTATAAAGTGGAAACACACTGATTTGAAATCTTGATCTTATTCAGAACAGATTCGAAGTTCATTTGGCAGAAAAGGCTTTTTATTCTGCAAAAGCTGATTGTTTGGGAAAATAATACATTTCAGCATAAGCCCATGGCTCCCCTTCTATTGTAGCTAGGCATGTACTTTAAAAATCCTGGTTTTCTAAAAGGGCCTTCTGCATCCTGAAGGGGAGTTATAAAGCAATAATTTAGTTGTGTAATTGATTCAAAGATAGCCGCAAGCAAAAATTGTTCAGAAAGCTGTGAAAGTGCTAGACACTACAGAGCAGTTTACTGTTTGAGAGATGAGGACTGACATTACAAACTTGATGTGTTAATCCATTAAGAGCAGTTTGAAAGGAAGGGTTTGTGAGGGAGTTGTCAGAGTTAACATTTCCTCTGAGAACTGGAGGTAATTGGTCCATCCATAAATAATGCTTCTGTGGCTGCAGAGAGGGTAGCTCTGCAAAGCAAATGTCCTGTTTATGTATTTCCAAATGAATGCTAAGACAACAGCTTTTAGTCTCTCCAGCAGTGTCTGGTCCTGTCATGGTAGGAGAGCGTAAGGCAAAGAGGAATAATTTCCTGTCTGAGAATGGCTCCACATCATCCTCTTAGACCTGCTGAGATATGCCTATCACCTCTGGTCCCAGGCTGCATTCTTCATGGCCTTCTTCTGGGTGGTTTTGTCATGATTATGCTCCACTTTCAGAATTCATCACTTCTAAAACCACCTAATTCCACCTTACTTTGTGGATTTGGCTGAAACACTAAACAGGCTGTCTAATGATTCAAAACTTTCCCTTAGCAGCCAGTGGGGAGAGAATAACATTTTCAAAAGACAGCACTATATGTGGAGCAGGTTGCTCTGAGAGATGCCTGTCTCTCTCTGTGGACTGTAGTGGAAATCAGGGAAAATTAGGTCCTAGTCAGATAGCACAGATCCAGAAAATGAATTGATATATATCAGGACATTAGCTTTTGGAACAACCATGAGATATCTTCAGATTTTCTGCAAAGACTGACAAAAATATCCCCCTTTCCACGTTATTAAATGCTAAACAGGCTTACAAAAACATTTCACTTTTCTTCTGTTCAGCCTCCAAAGGGACTTGTGGTCGAGTCTGTAACAATCACTGTTCTTAACTGAGCCTCCTAAAGATTGAACTTGTTCCAAGGAGGCTGGCGTTTGGAAAATAATCATCGCTGTAGAGGATCCACTGATGTAAATAAGCACTGAGAAAGCTGAAAATCTTAAGTGCCATCACGTAATAAAAGAGAGATTTTTCAAAACTTGTTTCTAGTAATCTTTAAGGAAAACACACATAACGCTCAAGACCAAGCCATCAGGGAACTTGAGCGCAGCTTTCAGCTAAAGACTGGACACAGCTACTTGGTCACAAGTTATTTCATTCCCACAATTCACTTTCTTTATCTGCACCATGCCTGAGAGTGATGGCAGTGCAGCACTGGGAATGGAAAATGCCATTTAGGCATATTTAATTAGTTGCACACAGACACATAATGTCTGATGGTTTCTTTTTACATAATATAAAAGTAAACAGGAATATTAAACGTAATCCAACAAGTGGGGGTTTGCTGGCATTTCTCTGTAAAGACATGGTATTTTTTTACAACACACTTAGTGTACTTTCTTTCTAGTTTCCCTGCAGAGTGATCATAGCTATACTTTTCTAGGAAGCTGTTTGTTTTTCCTTCTGTGCCTGTACAGTAATTTTACTGTTCTTCTAATTTCTTTGTAGGATTTTGATGACTTATCAGAAACAGATATAAGCGGTGAGGATCAGCATCATAATACCAAGCCTGACCTTATGGAGCAGGAGCTTAAATCCAGGTTATTTCAGCTTGCTGCTAAAATGAGTGACAAGGAAACATCTTCTGGTGAAGAACAAGAGTCAGAACTTAGAACAGACCCTGAAAACCAGAAGGAGAGTTTGTCCTCAGAAGAAAATGGCAGAAGTATTCAGGAAGAGTTAAAGAAGGTAAGTGATCTTTGTAGAGGAGTAGGGACAGCATTGTTATAGTTAGAATCCAGAAAGAGAAACTTGTGGTTAGAAAATTAAACAGTTGCTGAAAAATACCCTTTTGTAAAGTCCTTGACACTGGGTCTGAGTCGGCAACCCTAGTGCAGGTAAAACATCAGTTAAGGTGTGTGTTCCTCACTGTGAGCCTACAGCATCAATTCAAAGCAGTGAACTTAGTTTGTGTAATAAACCTGTTAAGTGACTTATAATAATGGAATTAATGTCAGTTTATGCTGAGAATCAGCTTGTATGTTTTTATTTAAAAACATGTCCAGTTCTTTTTCCCTCCTTGCTAACCAGCTGTTTTGTTTTTTTCAGTCCTTTTATTTTCTCCTCTCTTTTTAGTATCGTGTAGTTCATTCTGGTATCATAGATTCTTCTTTTGCCTCTCTATTGGAATATTTTGTGCTTTTTTAAAGCTTTCCAACCCTGTTACTCTGTCAGCTAATATGACTCTGCAAGTAGTAATATACTTAGTGAAACTGAAATCCAGTGTCAGTTCTGATAATGTATGAGATCCTCTTTGTGCCATTTTGGCCTTACAATGAGATATCTGATTTCAGTGTCACCCCACAGGACTCACCACCTGCTCTCTTCCCTTTCTTCCTCTGAATGTTTCTTCAGATGATGTGGTATGCTTGAAGTTGGTGCTGTAGAAGCCCAGTGCTGCCCTTTGCCAGTAAAGCATTCATCTCTTAGATCCACTTAGGCTCATTTTTGTCTGCTGTGTGTCTTGACTCAGCTCGCGGGGTTTTGTCTGCACAGCAGCTCAGCTTTGACAGGGTATGGACAACTCTCTAAAGGAAATCTGTTCATCATTTGAAAGGTATTTTGTCCAAATTATATACAGAACTAATACACTGGGAGATGGAAGCAGGATCAAGTGACTCAGGAAGACAATAGAGATGCTGTCCAAGTGTGCAGGAATGGTGTCAGGAAAGCCAGTGCCCACCTGGAATTGAATCTAGTGAGGGACATGAAGGAGAATAAGAAAGGCTTCTACAGATACATCAGCAACAAAAGGCAGATGAGGGAAAGCAGGGCTCACTGCTGCAGTGACCCCATGACACGGAAAAGGCTAAGTTACACGACATTGTTTTCACCTCAGTTTACAGGTAAGATTTGCCCCCAAGAATCCCAGGCCCCTGAGACCTATGGGAAGGTCTGGAGCAGTGAAGACTTTGCCCATGGTAGAGGAGGATCAGGTTAGCAAATATTGCAACAGATGGGACATACACATGTGCATGGCACCCAATGGGGATGTGTTCACAAGAGCTGAGGGAACTGACCCATATCATTGTGGGGCCACTGTTGTTCACCTTTGAAAGATCCTGGTAATCTGAGGCACTCAGAGCACTGAATATTATTTATTTTGACTTTAACAAGGCTTTCAAGACTATCTCACATAACATCCTAACAGACAATTTGAGCAAGTAAAGAATGGATAAGTAGACAGCGAGGTAGATTGAAAATTGCCTGAATTGCTGGGCTGAAAGGATTCCGATTAGAGGCTCAAAATGCCGCTGGAGGCTAGTCACTAGTAGTGTATCCCAATATTGGGAACAGTACTGTTTAACATCTTCACTATTGACAATGAGACAGAGTGTACCCTAAATTTGAAGGAGCAGTTGATACATGAGATGGTTCTGTTGTTATAAAGAGGATCTTGACAGGCTGGAGAAATGGGCCAACAGAACCTCATGAAGTTCAACAGTGGGAAATGCAAAGTCCTGCACCTGGGAAGCAATTCTCCCATGCACCCATACTGGCTGGAGGCCATCTGTCTGGGAAACAGCTTGGTGGAAAAGGTGTCCTGGTAAGACACCAAGCTGAACATAAGCCAGCAATGTGCACCCCTTAGAAAAGAAGGTCACTGGCATCCAGCAGACTGAGGGAGGTGATTATTCCCCTCTATTCAATACTGGTGAGGCCTTATCTGGAGTACTGTGTCCTGTTCTGGGCTCCCCAGTACAAGGGATACATGGACGTGCTGAAGTGAGTCCAGTGAAGGGCCACAGAGATGGTTAAAATATTGGGGCATCTATCATATGAGGAGAGGCTGAGAGATCTGGAATTGTTTAGCCTAGAGAATAGAAGGGGTGATACAAGAAATTCCATCTAAACATAAAAAGCTTTATCACTGTGGGGATGGTCAAATGCTGGAATAGGTTTCCCAGAGAGATAGAGTCTATGTCCTTGGACATGATAAAAATTTAACTAGACACAGCCTTGGGCAACCTGATCTAGTTGACCCTACTTTGAGCAGAAGGGTTGGACGAGGCGATCTCCAGAGTTCCAAATTTAAGTAATCTGTGATTCTGATTCTGAGTTATTTAGCCATGGACTACACAGCAGTGTAAGTACCTTCACCATCATGTATGCAAATACCTCCATGACATGCACACAAACTTTCTAAGGAAATCAAATAAAAGCTGTATCACCAGTGCTTGTTAGCAGCATTCAGTTTAGCTTACCTTTGGTTTACAGAGACAAACCAGCATTATCAGATTATTCAACAGGATATATAGACAAGCTAGGGTATAACATGATGCAGTTAAAGTCCAGAATTAAAGGCTGTGAATGGGACTTTCTGAAATGCTCCTATATGGTGAACTGAGCACAGAAAATGGCAAACGTATGTTCTGTGGTGTACTTACTCATCTGCAGGAATCTTCAAAGTAATAATAGTTGGGGTTTCCTCTCTAATTATTTCTTTAACATTTTTATGTCAGGTATTTAAAATAAAGCAAAGGTTATTATTTTTTTCTCAGTAAAATTTTCTTAATTCTAAAAAAAAATAAGAGACATACCATGTTCAGCTTGGCATGAAGGAGGAGTTCCTAATTCTTTATTGGTTTGGGATGAAAAAAAAAGTCTTAGTCATTCATGGCCGCAGTATATATTCTTTCTGTCTATAATAAAGAAACCAAAATATCCCAATACTATTCATGGTCATGACTACAGCAGAATTGATAGCAAGACTTGCTCCAGCTGTAGAGAAATAAGCAGGCTGCTTTCATTGTTATTCTTGACAGTTATCCTTAAAGGTAATTTAAAATCTTCTGACACGTGCCTTCTCTTTGGAAAGGTGGCTGACCAACATCTTACAATGAAATAGTGAAGATGACAGTTTCTAATACCAGTTGGGTCTATGGTAAAATATGAAGACATAGCTAAACTAAAAAAACATGCAATAACCTTTAATGAGTAAATGTCATGTCTTAATGGAGACAAGCATAGAAAACATATTTTCAGGGAACCAGTAATTTTAGATGCTTTAAAAGCCACATGTCACAATGTGCTGTCTCTTTAAGAAGCCTGATTTTTTGAGAATGCACATGTAGGGAATTGCAGATCTTTCAGACTGGCACTTAACATTCTCAGCCAGAGACCCAGACTTCTGACTGGGGCATCAAGTTTCAAATTAGGCATACAGAAGCACTAATTCTGGGCCATTAAAATGAGAGCTCGGGTGCCTACAGTCTTCTCTGAGCTCCTGAACCACACATTAAATACTGTATTTGAGCCATCTTGCTTATATTTTAGCCACACTGCGTGTCATTATTAGCCTTTAGTCTTCTGTTCTCACAAGCTTATTCTGGAATACATTAACAACCTTCAATCACGGGGAATTTCTAGTTGTAGTACACCTGACTATAGAAAAAGATTTCAAAAAACATGTACTGTTTATTGAATCCCTGGAAATTAAGTACCCGGTGCTCATGAAAATCTGACTTTCACATGTCTGCACCTTTAAAAATATGGACTTCTGTTTTTAATGGAAGCTGAGAATCTCATATAATCACATGTTGAGCTGATGCTTTGAAAAGGGTATTTAGTATATTAAGATCTGAAGCAATGGCAAGAGTTGGCACGTTTTAAGTGGGAAGTTAGCTGAAGTTGGGCATTTATGGGTTCTCAGTTCTCACTTCAAACTGAGCTTTTGAGTTGTATGTCTGCCTTTAAGATACAAGCTTGAAAATGCTGACCCTTGAGTTAATTATTTAGTTCATGTGACGTACTTGAGGATTTAGGTAGGTATTAATTCACACAATTTAATTTTATGCCTTAGACCGAAATCCAGTTAGACCTTCAGCACAATAATTGTCAACATTTCTAAGTTTGTGATTGTCTAAACAGTGTTGTGGATATTCACAGCTCTCTAAAGCAAACATAATCCTACGGCAGTTATTTTTGTAGATAACATTTTGTGCTTATTATGCTACTTGAGTAGTTCATGGTCTTTTGGGGATATGCAGACACCTGAAAAGCCTGCTTGTCTTAGTTGTGCAATGAAAGGCCATGGAGTCCTCTATGATCAGGGTAGAGTTAGCCTTCAGCCCCTCTAGACTTCAGGTGTGAACAAACCAAAAATCCTATTGTGCAGCTGTACCTTGTACTAGCATGGTAATTTGAACAGTTCTTTCTGCCTTGCTATTTTCTTTGAGGCTGGGTTTTTTGTTTCGCCTCATCAAAGCCTAACCAAATGCCTAAAGAAAAAAGCAAAATTTAAATCCTTGAAAGTATTTTAATGACACTGATCTTGAGAGTGACAAGCATGATAAATGGGATGTATTTAGTTCTTTCTTTCCTCTATCCTCTCTCCTTCTCCTTAAATGCTTTCATGAAGATGAATAGGCCGGATCTATATTTCATAGTATACCCCAGAATTACATTCTAGAAGGCAATTTCAGTAGTGCCTAATGCAGTCTATCACTGTGACCACTTTATCAGAAACTATGGAGATACTGTTTAAAAAAGAGAATAGCCCCTGCCCTTTTTGTAAATTGCCCCGCATAGCATAAAAACTGAAAGTTGTTAAAACCTTGCATGTGTTTCTCTTTTTGTCTCCTCCTACTTGGTGTTCCTCCTTGCTTAAGATATGCAAATGAGCAAGTGAGTTAAACATCAGTAGTAAAGTTGAGTTTCCTCTTTGCACTAGCTTCACACAATGTGCTTGTGCTTGAGGAATTTCTTTTAATGCCTTTATGCACTTAATTCTGCTCAGAGAATCTTACGACCAAGGCTTAGTAATTTTATTTAAATCCTGCTGGTTTCTGTTGGCATTATTGCATGACTAGGCACACAGTAGCTCTTTTCTGAGTGACAGCCTGTAAGTAAGTTTGTTAAATAGCACAGTGGGATCCTGTTCCCTAAGTGAAACCTCCCAAGTTCCTTGGCAGTATAAATAACAGCATAAATATTTTTTCCACAAAATATTTATGATTTCATTCTCTGGAAACATTTTATTCATAGTTTTATAAAGCTTTATTTGAGGAAAATTAGGTACTGCAGGCATCATCTTCATGTGTATTTGTGCCATAGACCTATATTCTTTGTTTTGAGAGAGTACATCTTACATTTTTCACCAGGTAAATTAGCACTTTTCCACCTGTATAATGAGATTGACACTTGTTAGAAAATCTGCCTGCCTCTCTTAGTGAGAGGAATAGCCAGTAGCTGTGCACATCGGTGGATGTTACCACAGCAGAAGAGAAAGCCAGCTCCCTGGTGTGGTATATGCTGATGGCTATGCCTGGGGCTGGCCTGGGCAGGGTGGCCAGGGATCAGTAAGGGGGGTCAGGCGAGGGAGGGCTCATGGGACTTGATCAGTGGAGAGAAATATGCTCATGGCTTTGATGGAGCTGGAGAATGGCATTGGGTGTTCACAAGGCAGTGAATCCCTCCTGTGTATCACAAACCTGTTAAAGCATCCCAGTAGGGATGGCGGCGATGTTACAACAGGACTGCTATAATAATGAGAGAATTTGCGTTTCCTGGTGGCTGATCATTTGTGCTGGTGCATGCACCATCCTCACAGAAGATGATGTAGTAGTTTTTGTGATCATTATCTTGCAATCTCCTGAACTCCAGGGTATTTTGGTTGGTGTGATGGTCCAGGCAGGGGCTAATAGGAAACTTCCATCCAGCTTCACGTGCCTGAAAGCTTTTTAGAAATGATGAAGTAAATGTCCCTAAAGGAGCCAGAACCCCATGGTTTCAGCAAGAAAATGTAATAGCGTAAGTACAGTAGCTTTATTACATTGCTACTCCTATGCTAATAAAACTGAATAGTGTAATGCAATGACATCTTCCTGGGTTAACAACAATATTTTAGTAATAAATGTAAAATATAAATTTTATGGTATTTTATATTTGCTAGTTTCTTTATCCTTGCTGTTCATCCTAGAGTTCTCTGTAAGTCTGAATTTATATTAATGTTAACCTCTGTAGCTGTTAATATAACTTTTCTGCCTTTTTATTTAACTGCTTTCCCACTATCTAGGAAAAACAAAAGGCTTTTGATCTTCATTTAAAGCTGCAGGTTTTATCCACTGTATTGCAGCAGGTGAGAATGCTTTGTTTTGTCTGTGTCTTCTTACATCTCTTACGTTGTAAGAGATGCAATGAAGTGATATTGAGGGTTTCCACATATCCCAAGCAAAATTCTCAAACTCAGAATGTTTTCCTTGAAATCTCAGGCCTGTAAAATCATACCTTTTAGCCACAATCAATAACCATAGCAGAAAAATATTTTATAATATTTTATAATCACCACTAGCCCTGTGTGATGATGGGGGCGATGGGCATGAAGTAGACAAGTGGAGCAGACTGGCTCTCTTATTTGGCTTTGTGATGAGAATTTTGTTTTATCAGTAAAGAAGAACAGAAGGTGAAGATAAGTTGTATGATCTTCCTATTCTCTTGTACTTGCCTATATTAAGAAATTTAGAAGGAAAAAAATTAAAATTTTATTTCAGAAAAAAGATTTTTAGCAGTTTCTGACCATAGTGGTCTTCAAAAATCTTTCTGTGTTCCCAATTTAAAATTCAACAAAATCCTTAATTCATTGTAGAGATTGTACAGGGTGAGTAGGCCCTTTCTCACTTTTGTGCTGGTTTCTATTGCTTATCATTCATCTAGGTGGAAGGACATTTAATCATCTGTACTGTTTGAGATTCAGTTTATGAGAATCAGATATTAAAACAGATTTTCATTTTATGCCCTGAGCAAATATATGCTGACCTTATATTTTAAAATACATGCTATTTTTAATATGTCAGATAAAGTAGTAAGCAAATTAATTCTGTAATATTCAATCATAAAATAAGAATCACTTTTTTGTGTCAAAAGTTGATGCTTAATTCAGCAAAGCACACCTCCTCTCAACTTTTTCTTTTTCCTTACTCGCAGAGTTAAATTTTGTACTATGAATTTTAATGACCTTCTAATCATCTTGGTTTTCTTTAGTAAAAATATCAAGGATAATTTTATAGAGAAGTTATTTTTCCATTTGTGAAATGTCATCAGTCTGTGTCCATTATGGTTTGTCTTGCAGATTTTAAGATTCAAATATTTCCATTTCCAACTTGGACGATAATATTTCACCTTTTGGAAAGTAACTTCCTTTATCATGATTATAGGCAACTTGTCTCTAGAAATAAGGCATTACAGATTATTAGGAATGACATCTGTAGCTACATTAGAACAGTGGACTGAATTTGTTAGTAAAAATCTAATATTCAGATTTACCTAGCACAATCAAAAACAGGGACTATACTTTTCTGTGTCATACTTTGAAGAATGTCAGTAGAATAATAGCTCACTCTGTAAGATAATTTAGTTTTCTTTTTCTAAACGAGTGCCCATAAATAAGATATTGATATTAAGGTCAAGGCAAGAAGTCTTAAACTTGCACAGAAGAGGAATTCCTTAATACATAGTTTATCATAGTATACTTGTCTTCCATCAAATATCAAGGCAAGTTTTAGCTTTCTTTCACAGTGTTTGTGGTAATGAGTGGGTAGGGCTCATTTTTAGGCCAAAAATCTTTTGAAGGTCAGAGTTGACAACTGTTATTGACAGTTGGGCATTGATAGCTCTGTTCCTCCCACCCTGTGACTTGGTCAGTGTCTCAGATCTTTCTTGCCTGTGAAGAAGGACTTTTGGTGGGCTTTTCAGGGCCTCCTCAAAGCTCTACAATAAACTCCTACAGGGTGGGGAGATGAGGGAGACAAGTTCGGGGGTTTGGTTTTGTTTTTGTCAAGTTTGGATTCAATCAGGTTACTCTGAAAATTTGAATTGACCAGTGACAAAGCAAAACCCATCTTCTCCCCAGCCCCCCTCAATTTACTACATAAAATCAGGGATATCGACTGCAAAATGGGCACGTGACTTGGAGAGTGATAGAACAGCTTGAGACTGAAGCTAAAAATGATTGCACTACAAGTTACCAAGGATGTGGTCAATACTGCCAGGGCTGCTAGCAATGCAAAGTTTTTCTTGCTCTACTTCTTGATCTAACTGTTGATGTCAACTGTTCTCTGCGGAAGAGCTGAGCACGCACACGACCAATGTGATCAAGCAATGCCCGTTTATTACAACTAAGAAAGCCCTTTTATACTGTTCTCCCGCACACGTGAGTAACATGCAGTACAACTCCTCAAGACTGGACAGTTAACTTAGCCTGCACTTTAAACCTTCTTATGATTGGATAAAAAGTGCCACATCAGCCTTGACAGGCTTCCTGCCTTGGGTAACTTCCTCTTCCATCCCAAACCCTTCCAGGGGTTGTTTGTCTCGTCAAGTTTCTCCTCCCCCAGTCAGGGTTACGTCCTTATGGCATTCTTGCTCATGCTGAGGCTCTTATCAGTCTTGTTCTCACAGAGGATTGCTCACATGGCCATTCTCTCGCAGAAAGTCCTCTAGAATCTCAACATATCCCTCTTTTTGGTTTTGAGCAATCCAAATTCCTTGCAGGCCTTTTTGTATTGATTGTCTAATACAAGAAACTAAGCATGGCAAAATAATAGCAAGCATGATAATTACAATAATTACGACAATTCCCCCTTGTAACAACTCCTTCAACCATCCTGTGATTCCTAATGAAGCATACCATTCTGATAAGGGTGATGTTACAACAGTTAATTTCTTCATGTTATCTTTTATTCTTCTTAGATTCTCATGGATAGATACTGAATGACCAGTAAATCTGTACAACACATTCCTTCAAAATCTTCACATCTGTGCCCTTGTGCTAAAAGCAAAAAATCAATGGGAGCCCTATCTTGAAGTACAGCATGTTTAAGACTCTCGACATCAGTAGTCAAATCACCTGTTATATTTGACATCAAGTTCATTTGTTTAGCAGTCCAGCATGCAAGACGGGTGATTAATTGTAATGCCTTTTTGTCCCTATTGGAGACACTAGGGAAGCAATAATGTTTGTAGGGTTATCCCAAAATTGCACTTGATCATTACATCCAGGCCCTAGCCTGGTACACCTGTCCTTTAGTCCGATTGCGTTTTGTATAATTAAACAACATTCTGTTAAAAAGATCAACCATGGTCAGCTTAAACATAGTTAACTTTCTTAAGTAATATGGGACCCCTACTGGTTTGGAAGGAATTCCAGGCCATGCTCTGTCCCCACAGATCAAGAAAGTGTGGTTGGGTAAATGTAATCCTACTGTGTTACTGCCCCAGACATTGGAGTACCGACAGTACGACAGTACAGACATTGGGGGACAGTAATCGCCAGGTTGGTACCCAGTATATGAAGGGTTGCTTGGTGACGCTGTTTGGACGACAGTCAGGGGTACATTAGAATTAATTAATAAGGCAGCTATTTTCTCATCCCCTTTAAAACAATACTGCGCCATAGAGGGGTGTCATAGAACCTAGCAAGTCTAACTCTTGTGGTTCAATCATGGTTTTGTTAAGACTCATAATGAGCTGACCTTGCCAAAAGGCTGTGGTGTTGGTGCCGGGATGAGTAGCTTGGGCAGCAGCACTGACCTGTGAAAAAGTCATCTCTGCCCAACTGTTGTTTGACACCATCCCAGTAAATTCTTGTGGGTTAAAGTATGGAATTCCTAATAGACATGTTTGGAATGGGTCTGAAGGAGTAGCCATCGAAAGGCAAAAGGATTCTTGGCCTGTCTCATTAGCTATCGTTACCCATATATTTGGTCAGGGAGACACTACTCCTACTGGATGAGCAATAATCACTGTCAGAACCATCGCAAGGCTTAGGATCGCGAGCTCAACCTTCTTTCCAAGGCTGCACCCAGCGAGATGGAACCCACTGCAAGCCATGATCTGTAAGCAAACACATATATCCTTTGCTGGTTAATTGTACTTCCCATTGCTCAGTATTTAAATTTTTGAACATAACTAATGGTTGCTGTATACCCATAGATCGCTCAGCATCACCTTTTATTGCTAAACTGTGAATCATCATTGGTGGCTCTTGATGTTCTCCTGTAAGCCTCAAGAAATTTAAAACATATAAAACTTCTCTTGATCGTTCAGCCGGCATCATACCTGACATTTCCTCTTTTTGTTTTTGAAACATTTGCTTCAGAGTTTGATGAGCCCGTTTGATGATTGCTTGTCCAGTAGGAGAGTGTGGAATCCCTGTACAGTGTTCGATGCACCATAAGAGACAGAAGGGTTGGAAGCACCCAGAAATATATGCTGGAGCATTGTCTGTTTTAATCTTTCTTGGCACTCCAAGTACAGCAAAAGAACTATATAAATGTTTTTCAATGTTTAGCTGTCTCTCCAGCTTGGGCTGTAGCCCAAATGGCCATGGAGAAGGTATCAATAACAACGTGCATATATTTTAGCCTACCAAATTCTGCTATGTGAGTAACATCCATTTGCCACAATTGTAGAGGGGATAGGCCCGGTGGGTTAACTCCTGTAACCAGGCCAAACCCTATTTTTTGACAGGACAGGCAAGAGGCAACAATGCCCTTCGCATCTGCCAAAGGAATTTTAAATTGTTTATGCAACATTTTTGCTGACTGATGCAAAAAATGGTGAGATTCTCTAGCTTGTGCAAACAAATTTGGAGAAGGTCCAGACCAGTCTGGAGCAACTAATTGATCAGCTAATTCATTTCCATATCCTAATCCCTCCTTTGATTGATGACTTCTGATGTAAGTAATAAAGTAGACTACGCTTCTCTGATCAAGAGTCTGAACTAGTTGTTGCAACAGTCTTCCTAAGCGTTCATTTTTTACTTTTTTTACTTGTCCTCATTCAATAGTTTTTACTACTCCTACTACATAGAGTGAACCAGACACTACATTTAATCCTAAATCTGGCCAGGACAAAAATGCCCACAAAACTGCTTGGAGTTCTAGCGTCTGTAAGGAATCTTTGGCCTTGAATGAGGTGATATTTCCATTCATTTCCTTCTAACCAGGTGTACGCAGCTTACTTCGATTTTTTTCCCTGCATCTGTAAAAACTGTTAACCCTTGAACTGGTATTTCTGACTGTATTGGAAAATTTTCAATTACTTGGTTCATTAACAATGGTGGTAATCGATGTGCTGGGTAAACATTAGACAGCTGACCAATATAATCTTCAAGAGCAACTTGTAATGCCTCAGAATGTCTGAGCAGCCAGTCTAAATATTCTTGTATTAATGGGACAATAATAGTTTGAGGATCAGTACCTGTAATTTCAATAACTCTGTCCTCCGCTATTGATAATCATCGATTGCACTGGGAGTTCCAATTGTATTTGTGGTGCATGACACGATTCTATTTTATCTGTAATTTTTTGCAAAGCAGTTTTATGTTCCTGTATCAAGGTTCTTTTGCTATCAGCTTGAACAGTAGTGTTCAACAATGGCATTAATGGCTTTAGATCATCATGGGTAATACCACATAGCTTTCTAACCCGTTGGATGTCTCCAATTAGGTTTTGTGCATCATTCAATGGGCAAATAGTGGCATCAGTTATTGTGCACCCTAAATACTTCCAAGGGGAGGTAGACTGTACCTTTTCAGGGGCTATTTTTAAACCTCTTGGACAGTTCCTTTTGCAAATGACCTAATATAGCTTCTGATTGCATGTGTTCCCAGCTATTGATATATCATCCATGTAATGGTAAATAGTTGAGGAAACCTTTTTCTGACTGGTTCTAATGCCCAGGCAAGAGAATTTTTCATTCCTTGAGGTAACACTATCCAATGGTACCATTTTCCTGGCTCAGCCTTATTTATAGATGGGACAGAGAATGCAAACTTTTGCCCATCATCCTCATGAAGCAGAATGGTGAAAAAACAATCCTTTAGATCAGTGATTAATACTGACCAAGACACCGGTATCATGGAAGGAGATGGTAATCCTGACTGCAAAGATCCCCTAGATTCCATCACCATTGACCGCACTTAAATCATGTAACAATCGCCATTTGTTGTTCTTTTTAGGAACAACAACAATTGGAGTATTCCCAGCACTCTGTGATGGGGTGATATGTCCTGCTTGCAATTGTTCTTAAACCAACTGATGGATAATTTGCAGCCTCTCTTGTTTCAATGGCCATTGATCTATCCACACAGGTGTTTCTGTTTTTCTACGTAAGTTTGAGGATAGGCTGCTCATCAATGGCCATCACTGAAAAGGTTGTGTGACCAATGTTGTTTTTACTTGACTTAGGACATCTCGTCCAAGTAATGTGATAGGAACATGCATCATGTAAGGTTTTATGGTGACCTGAGCCTCATCAATAAATTTAATTACAATAGGATCTTTGCTAATTCTGGTGGCTTGGGACCCCCCAATGCCAAACACTCCTGTGGCCGCCTCAATGGTAGGCCATGAGGCAGGCCGTTGTTGGGCTGTTATAATTGTAATGTCAGCCTCTGTATCTACTAACATTTTTAATTTTTTCGAAGCCTGGTCAGGGGATTGGATAACCATTTCACATTCTGGTTTTCCTCGGTTTATATCAAGAGACAGATATACTTGCGGTTGTCCGGTTGATCCAAATCCACCAGTCCCTCAATTACCTTCCCCTACATTCGGAACACAGGCTTTAAACGGCACAAGCTGAGCAATTCTGCTGCCTTTGGGAATAAACACAGGTGGGGTTAAGTTTGAACCATTATTTTTATAACACCAGTATAATCCACATCAATTACTCCTAATAATACTTGAATGCCTTGGTGAATTGCTGATGATCTCCCTATTATAAAAGCACTTAATCCAAATCCTAACGGTCCTTCCATGTTACTATCCACTAAGTGGACCTTCTGATCTAGTATTGTAACATCTACTGCTGTTTCCACGTCCACTCCAGCACTCCCTGTTGTGGCAGAGGTGTGATTGGACAGGAAACCACCTCCTGTCCCTGATCTTGAGCTTGCCATACACCCCTTATTTGTGTCTGAGCGAGATAAAGTGGATCGCCTTGTGGTCATGGGCAAGCTTGCTCATCATTAGCTAATTTAGTCCATGCACTTTCAAACAACATATTTTGAGATGGAGTTAATACAACTACTGCCATTTGATCAATATCTTTTGGAATTAACAGTACTGACGAAAAAATATAATTATTTGTTTTGTTAATTGATGGTGAAGACCATTTTGTATTACTGAAGCTCTTGCCTTTTCAAGCAATTTCCAGTCTAAGGGATCCCATTCATTAGTACTAGTAGCACTATTAATAGAGACAGGAAATGCTTGTACACTTTCAGGAATAATAGACCCTTCCTCAATAACGTCTCTAATAACCCCTTTCCATCGGTGTGTGGCCACTGAGGCACTCCACATCTGTGAAGAGAAAAGATGTGGTGTTGTAGGGTGAGATGATGAAGGCACAGCCCCTGCCTATGATGATGACAGGAGCAGATTGGTAGCAGTACTGGAACTGAATACTCAAGTGGTGGATCAGGAGCAGATGGTTGCTGTTGCGTACCCGATGAAAAGATATGTGATTTTTGCTCCATCTTTTCTTCCAGTGTTGCAGCCAATATTTCAAGCCTGTCTACAAATTGCAGGAGTAAGGTTTCTGTGTTTGAAAGCCACCCCCTTGTGAGGCAGGGGTCTGCTCTGCCGTAGTGTTGCCCTGCGAGGAAGGCAAAGGCAGATATATGTCGCTGCTGCTTGCGTTCCTGTCTGTGTTCCACCCACTGTTAGACTCTGCGCTCTGCCCACTGTTGGACCCCGCGGACGCTTCCGATGCCTCCTCATTCTCCTTCCTGATGGCATCAGGTGCCCTTCCGGTGTTCTCAGCCCCTGACCACGCAGCTTTCGGTTTAGCCCCCGCTGCCCACCGCAGTCCCAGTGGCGCAATCGATGAAGCAAATGGGTTTTTTTTCTGACCTAACACGAGGGAGCTGCTAGGGCCGCAGGCATCAGAGGCGGGTTGTCAAGTTAGAAGCCACTCCGATAGCTGCAAAGGCAGAAGCAACAGCTGCACGCTTGCTACTCAGCTCTTGTAATGTCTCTTGGATCAGATTCCAGAGTATGGGATAGCTGTTCACTTCTTTCGTTGACCTTCCCCCATCACTAATTGAATTCCAAAGTTGTTTCCCTATAAATTCCCAGGTAGATATCTCAAACGCGAGCCCTACACTCAGTATAAGTCCCTTTTCTCGGTTCCATCTTAATAAGCCTTCCAGAGTGGACTTATTGTATTTTATCCCTCTCATTGAGAGAATATATTGGAGGAGTTTTACCACTGCTCGCTCGTCTTTTGAAAGCATGGACCCCATTCCTCCCCAGCCGCTGCTTCTCCACAAATCTTAAAGTTACAGTGTGCTGTTTCTCACCTTCAGACACCGGGGGCAGTGTCTGGTTCTGTTTCGACGGGCTTTCTCCTACCCTAGATTGCACTCTGATGAGTCCTCATTCCAGGTGAAGACTTGTGCCAATCTTGAGGGTCCCTGTTCAGGCGCCAGATATGGGAGAGCTGAGCACGCACACGACCAATGTAATCAAGCAATGCCCGTTTATTATATCTAAGAAAGCCCATTTATACTGTTCTCTCACACACGTGAATAACATGCAGTACAAGTCCTCAAGATTGGACAGTTAGCCTGCGCTTTAAACCTTCTTAGGATTGGATCAAAAGTGCCACATCAGCCTTGCCAGGCTTCCTGCCTTGTGTAACTTCCTCTTCCATCCCAAACCCTTCCGGGGGTTGTTTCTCTTGTCGAGTTTCTCCTCCCCCATTCAGGGTTACGTCCTTATGGCATTCTTGCTCATGCTGAGGCTCTTATCAGTCTTGTTCTCATGGAGGATTGCTCACATGGCCGTTGTCTCGCAGAAAGTCCTCTAGAATCCCAACAGTTCTCTACTGAATTGCAAGTCACTGCCTCCCATGCCAGTTTAATAGAGCCTAACGATGGCATAACATCATAGTAGCAAAAAAGATAGAATGTTTAATGACCAAGTACAACATGGAGAAAAAAATAAGTGCAAGTGATAAAGAACTACTTTAAAAGCATTAAAAATAAAAGCAATAATGTTCATGGAAAGGAGACTTGGTGTGGAAATGTCGTAGGCCGCTGAGATGCATACAAGGACTTAATGCTCACCTACTGTCAGCAGTTTGGACGCTTACATTGCTTCATTTTTATCATCCTGCTTTCCTCCCACTACTCATCATCCTTCATGCAAGCATGCAAGTACTGTTCTATAAAGCACCTTCCAGTGTAGCATCCTTAAGTAAAACAACAAAGGAAGTATTGGCAGCATCAGCAAGGAAAGAGATAGCAGAAGGGAAGAGAAATAGCTAACAGTCAGCAAGAGCTAGCTTAGACCACTGAAACATAATTTTGAGCAAAACAGGATTTGTTTCCGTCTTCCCAGCCACACACAGAAATGACAGTAAAGAAGTTTTACAAGATGCTGTTTGTTATATTCAGTGCACACATATATGTATATGTGCTTGTATACACACTTTTAGTATTTCATTGGTTTTAAAACTCTCACACAAAGAATTTGGGGAAATTGAGCATCCCCTTTTGACTGTGTCTTTAACATATTTGTGAATGTGATCATTAACATAAAAAGGATAAATGCATGTTTTCTTCATTCCATTAAATTCTTCATCTCAAATTCTGTAAAAAATTAGATTCTCATAACCAGTAGAAACATTCAAATTTCGATCAGCTTCACTGATTTAATTTGGGAGGGGTGGTGTTAATCCAGAAGTAGGGTAGCACAGTTGAAATCAGAATTCATCCCAGTGTTTCGAGAAGAATGGCTGCGCTTAGCTTTTCTGGGCTAGATATTTGTAATAGAGATTGCTTTCTGCATCTATCACATCCATATTACTTCTTTGACTTGCTTGACAAGACAGATGGGAGAGACTTCATCATGGCATGATAGCTGTCTCTTTCAATCACTTACAGATGTTAATAATGACCTTTCCTGCAAGGGCAAGACAAATTAGACAGGCAGGAGGTCTTTATAGCAATTTGAAATGTCCACCTACCAGGATAATCTTGGTGTGAGTGTGTCTGTGAATTTTAGGTGATTTTTACAGAAGCTCATAAATACAAAGTTTGACGTGCATGGGAGGGGAGGGGAGAGGGTTGTGAAGCACTAAAACTCCAGGACACTTTCGTGGTTTTTTTCCTTACACAGTTTAAATAATTCTATCTAGCATACCCCACTAAATTTGCAAACTGGCCATTGGAACATAGGCTGATTTAACAGCTTTTGACAGTAGCTCAAAAAAGAGGTAAAAATATATGCAAAACCATTAATTGAGTATGCATTTTTTCCAATTTGAGAACACTTGAACTCACCATTTTGATTTTATGTCTCACTCAGGCAGATAGTAATCTCTTCTTGCTTCTCTGTAAAATACAGCCCAAGGCAAAGCTTCTGCTAAATTCCTTTAGCAGAAAACTTTCATGAAGTTTGGATTTAAATACATTGAAATGTTAATTGTGCTCTTAAGTTTTGGAAGAGTTACTCACAAGATATACTCTAAAGAAAATCACTTTTGCTTGCCATGTATTTCTTAACTGTGTTTAAAGTCTAGTGCTGTATCCTTGTTATACTATAAAAGCAAATGTTTCACAAGCTTAAAGAAAAGTTTTAATGTTGTGACTGCTGTGTCTAGATACCTGCAGGCTAGGATTGAGATACATTCAGTGATGCACACACTTTAAGGACATTCATCTAGCTGTCTTGTGCAACACTTAATGGGAAGCAGATCTTGGTTGTAAAAGTCAAACAGCATCTGACACCAAGAACTTACCTCAAAATTCCAGGAAAGAGCTAAAAGTCACATTTCTGAACCAGGGGAAGTTTAGACTGGACATTAGGAAGCATTTCTTCACCAGGAGTGAGGTCAAACACTGGAACAAGCTTCCTGGAGAGGTAGTTGATGTCCTAAGCCTGTCAGTGTTTAAGAGACCTTTGAACAACGCCCTTAATACCATGCTTTAACCTTTGGTCAGCCCTGAATTGTTCAGGCAATTGGACTAGATGATCATTGTAGGTCCTTTCCAACTGAAATTTCCTCCTCTCCTCCCCTCCCCTCTCCTCTCCTCTCCTCCTCTCCTCTCCTCTCTTCTCCTCTCCTTCATTAAACTTTTCTTCCCTTATCCATTTCCTATTGAGAAGGTAGTGTATTTCACTCAAAATCTTGATTCCATAAAGCCTCCTATCACAGAATACTTTACCAGAAAACATAACAAAACAAACCTGATTTGTAGTAATTGGTCTGTAAGAAATGCCAATATGGTTTCTCGTGTTCTGGTATAAGAACACCTTTCTCTAATTTAATATTTTTTGGAAATCCATCAGTAACTACAAAGGGTAAGAAAACATTTAAGAAATAATGAACACTAAAGTGAGGCTACAGTTCTTGAAATGGAGAACATACATCAGTGAAGATGATGATGAAAATGTAGTGTCGGACCTTTATCTTTTTTTGTTCACTACTCGTAGAATAGAATAAGAATTAGGTACTTGTAAAAGCAAATGATAAAGCAAAGTAACATTGATTTCCTCTTCTGTCCTATAAAATTATTGATCTGTTTTTAACCTAATTGGCACTTGTGAAAATAAATGGAAAAAACAGTAGGATGTTTATGGGGTTCAAGTATTTGTTCTCAGTAAGAGAGTCCTAGGCCTGCCTTGTTCAGGGCTTTGTTGGCTGTGCTAACAAGCTAAAGATCTGAGTGTTGTAGCATACTGTATTTGCTTTGTTCTCCTTCTCTTTAATCTCATGTATCTAATTATTTCTTGTAATTCAGAGAAGTAACAGTGCTAAAGATGCCATAATGTATTGATACACAACAATTTAGCACACACTGCTAAAAAAGTAGTTTTTCAGTTAAAGTCTTATCTAACATAAAAATGAACAGCTAATTAAAGCAAAGAGGTAATAAAAGAGGTTTTCCAGTTAAACTCACCAAAGTTTGTGTGAAGCCGAGGAACATTATTTCTGCTATATCCTGCCTCAGATGCCAGCTAACATATTGATTAATACAATGTTTACATAACACAGAGACATTTTTAATCAGTTATACTTCTCTGCACTATAGAATTAACTATATAGAATCCAAAGACTGTCTGTTTCCTTGGTTTTGATCCTCAGATATTTTTGTGAGAAAATTTACAGATGGTTGTTCCTCTAATTCGCATGCATAATTATTTGCACGTTTGAGGAATGAATGAAGTTTAGGTCTAAACTTCCCACACTTTCTTTTAGGCAAAGCACCACTAAAGGTATTGCACATAAATTCAATGACAGTATTCGTATTGGATTCAACAGGCTTTGGCTCAATCTCCAGTCCTTATAGTTTGGATGTTGAGCTTAATGCTTGAAGGTACATCAGGTGAAAATTTATTGCCAGCAGAGGAGTTGTCCTGAAGCCTAAAGCTCTGTGAGGATCATCAGAATCAGGATAGTTAATTACAAATGAAGAACACCAATTTGTACACTGACCTAAACAGCTTACAGTTTTTTACAGATTTAAACAACTTACAGTTGTTAAAAAAACAAAAAACATGGATAAAACTGCATGTTTCACCTTCGGATTTGATATAATTTGTTTCAAAAATATTAAAAAAAAAAAAAAAGTAAATTGAAATATTTAAAAATGAGGATACAAGTGTTTACACGCTTATCGCTCAACCTTTGTTTTTTGGGGCTATCACATAATTCATAGCAAACATCTTTGTAAAATGCTGTCCTCATGGGGCTGCTGAAGATTGCTCTCCTGTGCTTGAGGCTGCAATACGATAGCTCCTGTGGATATGGAGACAGATGATTCCACATGTGTTTGCCAGTACCCGAAAAGGAAGATTGTGCTTTAAAACCTGCTTTAAACACTAGTCTTATTTAGCTCACTTGGATTTTAAAGCTGGACATTTGTGTGCTCCTTGGGGATAAGATTCCAGTAGAAATTGTGTTGTAGAATTGCATGTGTATGCTATTTTGCATGCTGTAGCAGTGTGCATATGTGAAAAAGGGAGGGAGGAAAAGAGAGGTAGATTCCAATTTCAATTACACAGTTCTTGTGTCTGTTCACAGAAGTTAGCCAGGTGTGTTGTTTTAGCACAGCTAAAGCTGCAGCTATTAGCAAGGTGATTTTTACGTATTACCCCTCTGTGCTAATTTAATGCTGTTGTTTTCTCTGTCTGTTCTTGTAACAAAACAGAAGTACTCTGCTGTCTCTCTCTGCAACATATCTACAGAAGTCCTGAAAGTCATCAATGCCACTGAAGAACTGATAGCAGAATCCACCAGTCCCTGCGATTTCCCAGCTGACATTCAGGACAGAGGAAGAGGGACCTTTCCACTGGGGACTGACCCTATTAAACTCGATGAGCAGCTCACCACACTGGAAGAAAATGTAAGAACATGGATCAGTATGTGTAAGTGTGATGTATGTGAGGGAGTGTACCTGCGTGTGTGTGCCAACTGGAAAGGGAAAGCACTTAGGCAGCATCAGTGGATGTTCCAAATTAATTTTAGTTTATTATACAAACAAACAAACAGAACAAAAAATCCTATTTCAGAGGGGTGCTCATGTGTGTTTTGGGGATTTTTTAATGTGTACTTTAACATATGTGGGGCAGGGGGCAGAGTTGGATGTTTTGAGGTTTACAACTGATTTTAGAATCTCTACCTCAAAAGTTAACTTGAACCCTCCAAACCTCTGTGGCTATGTGGCTACACTATGCCTGGCTGAAACCACACATGTCCAACTCCCAGCACAGCCTCATTACTGTAAGGACAGGTAGGGAAAGCATGTCCCCAGTCACACAGAGAAGTTGAGGAGCTCTTCCTTCACCCACACATCCCCAGCATACTGCACTGAGCACCCAGGGAGATGGAGCTACCTAATGCACTGTTAAAAAAAAGCAGGCTGGAGAAGCCAAATTAAACAATTTTTTTTTGTCATGTCTGAGTCATCCGTCCTTTTTCATGAGTACCTGTCATCTGCAGGAAAAAGTGCAGTGCTGAATCATAGAGGGAAATCACTACTCATTAGAAATTTTTATGCATCCACTTAATGGAGATGGTATACTTGTAACTTTTGATTTTCTCTTTTTACCAAATTTAACTGATTACATTTCAGTGACTTTTCCCTTCCTTAGGAGCTCTTAAAGATCTTGTAGGAATCTGAGCTGTCCTGTTACAACATCCTGATCAATTCAAGAAAATAGGTCCTGGTTTTCTTTAGCCCCATAAAATTTTCAGACAGAACCTCTTCTTGGGGATAAAATCAGTTTCCTCCAAAGTGATGCACTTCCACAACAGCCCCAGGATAGGGACTGAGTGGATGATAATCCATGGCAGTAACAGCCAGTCCTGGCACTGGGCCTGTCCTACTCCAGAACCCTCCCACCAGTCCCACAAGCCCTAGTCCCTCTCACCATACCTTTTCTGAGCTCAAATTTCCCAGCCCTGCTTCAGCTCAGAGGTTCCCAAACTAGATCCTACCCCTCCTAACCTCATCTGCTCCAAAACCTTTTCCACACCAACAGAATGCCCTCCAACTCACCCCAGAGCACCTTCTCCTCCCCAACCAGCTCCTGGGCATAACCTGACCTCCAAACTTCTTCTCACCTATGCTCAGCCTTCACAGGCATCCTGCTGTGCCAGCTGACGTGCTCCTGCTCCTCCTCACTCCCACACACTGTCCTGGTTAGTGGCATCTCCTGCCTTCCATCATGGGGCAGCGCAGCCACCTGAACCTGCCCCACCACAGGGCTTTCCACACAGCAGCCATGCTCCTGGCTCCTCTCTGGAGCAGTGCAAAACAAGCAAGCGAAATAGGCTTGGGAGTCCTCCCGAGTAAGACTGGGAGGGCAGGAGAGGAGGATGTGTCCGGGAGATGCTGGACAAGAAGGGTATAACTTGAGCTTGTGGCAAGCAAAGTGCCTTACTCACACCACCTACCATGATATCCATTTCATTCTTACACAACAGATGCATCCCCACAACAAATTCTAATTGAGTTCAGGGTTTTTTTTCAGAATAATAGAAGTAGATAAGTAGATGGAGATTTTCTCCCCATTGAATACTACAGTGTCCTAGCTCAAAACACCACAGAATGCATCTGGCAGGAGAGTGAATACAGAACGAAATTCCAAGTTCAGGCTGGACTGTGTCTTTAGAAGGACTAAGAAGTTCCACAAGAGGACAGAAAGCAATCTGGGGAGAGTTGCTCCCACATTTTTTTCTGTGGAAAACTGTTGTAAACTGAGGTGCATTTTTTTTCCCCAGCTACACTCTGACAGTCCCTCCCATCCTTGTGGAGCTTTGGCATCTGTGGTGCTGTGGCCCCTAGTCATTCCTTCAGGACAAGCATTTCTTACTGAGAAGATACTGGGCACTGAGGCAGAGCATTGCTTGCTGTGGCATTGCCCTCTTTGCAGCATATCCCTGGTTTAGCTTCTTCTCAGTTCTCTGCATGATTCATAAGGTATCCAGCTCGGCCTTGCTGTGTCCTCACACTACGTCTTTCTGCCCCAGACAACATATGAAGTAGATGACAAAATTTCATGGTTAAAGATTTCACCACCACTCTGTGTAGTAGAGTTAAGGAGCCATTAGAAATTCAGGGATCCATAACTTTTCCATGTGCAGCTGGGGGCATATCTGCATGCAGCATATCCTCTTTGCAGCAAATTTTGGAAGAGGATCTGGGTGTACACAGACACTTCGTTCTTTGTTGCTATCTCTAGTGTTTCAGGGACCGTACACGCATCAGTGTGAAGCATGTAGTGCCACCAGTACCAGCACAAGGTTGGGTGGGTTTTAGTGGAAACTGTACATACCTAAATGATGATAAAATAAGTCTTCACAATCTTAATGTGAATGTATACATAAGGGCATAATTTCGTGGAGACCTGCAAGTACACCATTGCTGTTTGGAAGTGCAATGATTATTCAGGTAAAGAACATTCTTTAGAAATTTTTTTTAATTAGATCTAGCTGGAAAAGGTTCAGTGAAATAAAAATTTAACAAATGTAGGGGCTGACTGAGTTAAAAAAAAAAAATTACCTTCCCACATTTTTCTATCAGTCCTATTTTCTTTAGATATTTTTTTCCCCTCTTGAAAAGTACAACTTACTGTGAGAGAATTTTGGCACAGCATTTAAATGCATCTTTTCTTTAACTTCGTAAAGATGTTTCCATTAATTATGTTCCTTTTTCTTCTTTCTCTGAGCTTTTAGATGTGATAGGAAAATTTTTTAAATTGCCTTTTAATCTGAGGTGGCTGTGGTATGTCACACCACAAAAATGTATCATTTAAATGAATGGAAAGAATAATTAAAACCCACAAAAGCAGAAGCATTGGCCTACCTGTGTCTCCAAGTACTCAGCAAAGATGTTAAATCAGATCACTTATTTGTTCTGGGTACATTTTTCAAATATTTCATGCCTGCAGTTAGACTGTTGTCTTACAAGATGCAGTTCATACAAGATGTATTGAATTTGTTTCTTAGCAGTGTCACATACATGAAAAAAATATATCTACATTTATGCCTTGAAACAACTGATACAAAGGAAAAAAATAACTATTGCATGCAATTAAGAAACAAAAATAAAAATAAAAAACTAATCACTCATTTAAATCTTAATCATCATTCTCCATTTTTGATCCATAAAGTCACAGCGTAGCCAGAAATTATTTGAATACCTGTTATATCAAAGGGCTGCGTGATCCAGGAATTGTGGGCAGATATAATGACTTGAGGAACAAACATGTATGAAATGAAGGTATCCACTCAAGGATCTGATTCAGATCCTGTCTGCTTGCCCCTTGAACCATGAAGACAGCCACAGAACATGTTTAGTTCATGTTAGTTTTGTAGCACCAGCCTTTACTACTATTAGAGTGAGTGAGGCTGCCAGTGGGGAAAATCAGAGTATGTATTTCACTTCCACTGTGCTGTTACCAGCCTCATGGACACAGTCTCTTGGCTGTCTAGTAAATAGGCAGAAGGTGTAGTATTTTCATATGGGTCTACACAATTTTAAGCACAGATGTAAAAATCTAATGCTTGAAAAAACACTCTTTCTATAAACCAGAGACCTCCATCTGGCCATGTACCTTAGACTTCTTTGTGTAATAAAAGAAACACATAAAACACAGTGTATCATGAATTATTGCTTCAAGGGCCGGAATGGGAAATGAAACCTTTACCTGCAGTTATCAGAGCTATTGTAGGGGGGTCAAAATATTAGAAGCCGTTTGTTTTTAGAGAAGATCTCTAAATGATAAAGTCTGTTTTTCTGTTTTATGTGGCCCGGATAAGTCTATTGGCCCTTCTCCACAGATTCACTCCAAAGGGCCAGGAGGCAGGAAGGTTTTTGCTGCTGTAATATTTGGGTGAGAGCAGGATTGGCTGGAAAACTGTGTTGTACATGTAAGCACACTTACTCTGTAAGAAGTTAGTAACCATATGCTGCTAAACAGTTATTCTTGCAGAGTTTTGATTGCCAGAAGGCATTAGGTGTGTTTCAATAAACACAGCTTTATATAAGGTGTTGACTTCCCCTTGTAGACCTGGGGGTTTTGTTATGCAACTGAATATCAAAAATAAAAAAGCAAACTTTTCAGCTTTTTTTTCTGGTGAATCGGGAACAAATCTGTCTGGAATACCATTGTAGCACCTATGAAATTTGGAGTGCAGCCATGCCTCCTTTCTCTTTGTGGATATGTATTTTCAGATTATTCCCCCATGACTTCCCTCTGCTAGGTAAGTCTCCCTGTATTGGGTTAGCAAAGAGGGAAGCTCAAAGGTATCGTGGAAGATGCAGTCTGCTTAACCTCCGTGCTCACAAAACAGAAATCGCTGACACCTCTCCCTGCCTTGGCCCTGCAGGTGTACCTGACAGCCAGCACAGTGTACGGGCTGGAGGGGCAGCTCACCAACCTGGAAGATGCCGCACGCAAGATCAACAGCGTTACTGCAGAATCTGAGCTGGCCGATCTGGAGGATCAGGTGGCCACAGCAGCTGCACAGGTTCATCATGCAGAGCTTCAGGTGAGGACAGCAGCTCCTCTGTATCTGCAGGTTTCACACTGCCTTGCCTAGCGCTTACCTGCTGTCCGCACACACTTACTTCCAATATTCTTCTGTACCACAGTGGACTGATGATCCAAGGATACTGACTGCATCACAGGAGCTGAGCAAAGCATAACTGAGATGCGTAACTCAGCCCAGACAGATGTAGTGTATTTGTTTATTTCTTCCCCCAGCTTGTTTTTGGACATGGGAGTGCAACAGCCTGTTACTGCAATACTAAAACAGAACCTGTCTCATGCTACCAGGCCGCTCCCATGATGTGCTCTGTGTCACATGCATGGCTGTGGGCAGACTGCAGGCACAGTCTTAGGCAGTTTATCCGATCAGCAGATTGTAAAGCGCTTCCCAAAAGAAGCCAGTGTCGGTACTGTTCTACCAGAAAAAGCCAACGGCAGCCAACCACTGAGGCAGGCACAGAGCCTAGCACTTGCAAACCTGCCTTGGTATTTAGCCCTAAGCAGCACACATCCCAGCCAAAAGGCAATTGCTCTTGTGGGTGGCAATCTAGCATCTTTCTAGCAGGCTCCAGAAAGTCTGGGGCTCTGAAGAACAGATTGTGATCTGGTGCTGCAAACTGAAGGAGGTAATGCTGCCGGATTTCAAGGGGCTCACACTGCTAGCAACTGAGCGACAATGATTTCACTGACCAGTCTGTACCAAGCGAGGCACTCTGACTTGCCTGTGACAGGCTTTAATGGGAAGTACCTGGTTATTTTACTTGGTGGGAGCATGGTCAATTTTGGACTGAGCAAAGATCTGAGAGCCTGACATCTGTCTGATGTCAGAAGTGCATTGCTGCACTAGATGGCAAACTGGCAGTGACGTTTTGTTGGCTTCAGTTATTATTTTACAGTAAATATGTTAATGGGGCTGAGAGGTGAAAAGGAGAGAGGTCTAAGCTATGCAAGGAGGTTGACAAAGAGGCCAACGGAAGGTCTTCTGCAGAGTGAACAGCTTCAGGTGTCACTGTGAATCAGGAGTCGGGTTATATGTCTGACTTCTCTGACACTTCTTTCCCTTTCTGGAAACATTTTTTTCCACTAGTCTCAACATCAGCCTACTTTGCCCCCAGATCTTTGCTTTCTTGGACTTTTTCCTAGCAATTTGTTTTCCATTGAGTGTTTTTATGTAGTGTGTACCTGCATTTATGCATGTTTGTGTTTAACATACATATACACAAATTATAAATATTTAAGATCAAATTTTTAGATTTTGGGATGGAGGATGTACTTTGCATGTGCATGAAATTAATTTTGAATTAGGAAATATGTCCCACAAGGTCATTCTTTGAATGTAGCCTTTGGAAAACACAGCTTGAAGGAATTTGGGATTATGCAGCTAAAGGTAACTGGGAGATGGCAGATGCAGGTTTTCTCCCCTCCTTTCTTTTTTTCCTCAAAGGGAGTAAAATGCCTTTGTTTGGATTCACAAGGTAGGTTAGATTGATCTTTGACTCTGTCTTTAATAACAGATTAAACCCCATTTAACATCAGGACTAAAGAATATAGGAAAGTGTCAGAATTGCCAAAGTTAACCATCTGATTATATTTTTTGATTAAAGAGGATTTGACTGGGGGAGGGATATATTTTAGTAGTGGCATCCACAGTAATTTTTAAACTTCTTTTTCCCCCTCCCCATCTGTCTGTCTCTCTCTTTATTTTCTTTGAAGATTTCAGATATTGAGAGCAGAATATCAGCTCTCACTGTTGCAGGCTTGAACGTGGCTCCATGTGTTCGCCTGACAAGGAAACGGGATCAAAAGCAAACAAACCAGGTGCCAGAACATTATGTAGTATTCAAAAATACATTGGGGAAATCTTGCCTCTTTTTCTGTAACAGAGTCGAGTAATGCGTGTATGTTGTTTACAGATGCATACAATAGACACATCAAGACAGCAGAGAAGAAAACTTCCAGCTCCACCAATAAAAGGTGCACTTAAAGTTGTTACATACATTAAAGAGAGAG
Organism: Athene cunicularia; assembly: GCF_003259725.1. Classification (NCBI taxonomy): domain Eukaryota; kingdom Metazoa; phylum Chordata; class Aves; order Strigiformes; family Strigidae; genus Athene; species Athene cunicularia. The sequence continues at coordinate 4,326,337 of NW_020799095.1, forward strand.
TCTCTCTTTATAAAGTTCAATATAATGCACAGTTCAGCAAAGCAGGGGAAACATTAAATTAGAAAATGAACAGAGAAAACCTAAATATGTCCACCCTCTTCATCTCCCATTGTACTTGCATTACATAAAATACCCATTTGTCATGTTAAAAAGCATCACCACTTTCTCTTCAGTAGAAGCTGTGACAATGACAAATCAATAGGAGCAAAAGTCTTGGAAAAATAAATGAGGAATGCTGAATACTTGCCCTGCAACAGGGATGCTGCTGCTCCAGCATGCCTGGGTTTAGTTTGTGAGGCCCAAGCAGTCACAGTGTTTAATTACCAAAAGCCAGTTGCCACCCTCCACAACCCACCACTCCTTCCTTAAAGCCTGTGTATGTTGATTTCAGTCCATACGATGTGGCTCAGCAATGTTCCTGGTACGTTAGGGTATGGCTGTGAATTTGCTTTATAAAATAAAGTGCTGATTTCCTTCATGTTTTCTTTTTTTTTTTTTTTAACCCCACAGTGCATTATCTCTGACAATTGTAGGGCCTGCTCCACCTTGAATTAATCTTGTTTTACTTGTGTTTAATTCCATTGATTGACATGGCCTCAAACTTTAATAAATTTGGAATATCACAGCCTGCTGTTTTTCATTTAAATTAAATCCAGTTTTCCTCATACATCTTAGGGGAAATTTTATCTCTCTAGAATCTGTGACTCTTTAGGAGTATTGTTACATCTGCTTCAATCTGCTATGTGAAAAATCTCCCTTTTTGTATTTTTCCCAGGTGAAAAAAGAGATGGTTCTCCAGTTACCACTGTTAGAACATTTAACAGAAACTTCATGCTTCAAGGATCTCTAACACAAAGAACTAAAGAGAGGAAAAGCACTGCCAAGGACTTAATGGTAAACTTATGACAAATGTTTTTAAAACTGCTGTTAAAAGTAGTAAATAGAGAGATAGTGGTATCTGTGTAGACAGCATATTTTGGCATCTTCACAAAACTTACCTTAAAAGTTTGAGGAAAAAGAATACAGACCACTGAGGTATCTCTGAACAAGTATGACCAGGAAGGTGTCTGACTGCATACAGTATAGCAGCTCCTGAATGTCAGCCTGTGTACCCTGGCTGCCAAGTCTCCAGGAACATGCTACCCTTATTTTTTAAAAAAATAAATAAATTATTGGTCCCCTGCAATTCAGACTTCTGAACCAGACTCTCACAGAACCAGCTGCACACTGTAACTCAGCAGGTGGAAGTGACCTTGAATCTCACTAACTTTTGAGAAATGTTCAAAGGTTACCTAACTGGAATTTAAGGGGTAGATAGGCCATGCATTGGCTCTGCAGGGTTTGAACAAACAGGCTTCACTGGGCAGTCATCAGTCATTTCTTTTACAGCAGCCATGGAGGGATAAGGAAAAAACCTGACTGTCCCGAAGCAGTCTGCCACTAGATATGTGGCAAATAGGTGGGGAAGTGAGAAGAGAAAGGATGTGGCTCCCTAGAAGCTTCAGCAAGCTTGGTTTGTGTTTCATCATGGTTTTTTCTTTCCTGTCCCTCTCTGTTCTAGGAACCTGCTATAGGATCTGCTGTGATGTACTAAACTTACACTTCCCTACTGCCAATAACACACTGCCTAAGGCTGTACACGAGAGTGCCTTTACTTAACAGCCATTGTGTATGTCCAGCTGAAAATGGACCCTCAAGAACCCACAATGCCTCAGTTATAGGGCTTCGTTTGGATACCTCACTGAGAAAGCTGTCCAAGTCTTCAGCATTGTGGTCTGCTAAAGGAAACTCTGCCTTAAAGTTCTCACAAGACTCTAGAAAGGATGCTGAGTTTCAAATGCAAGGCTCCACATTTTAAGATGCACTTTTTCTCCCTATTGATTGTACTAAAGTATGTCGTCTTTAAACTGCAGTATGTTTTTGTACACTCAGTCAATCATAATTATAGGCCAATATTTCATACAAAAAGAAAGAACACAGCAGACCTGTGATCCATATTTGCTGGCCTCTTACTATTCACGTAGGCATCCGTCTTGTTGAGCAATAACAACTCTGTGCAGTGTGTATGGGACTGGAGAATCAGTGCACCTAGCTCTGCTCCCAGGGAGTCAGTGGAAGTTTTGACAGGGTTTGTAGGACGAGATGCGATGTGCAAAGACTACTCTGTTCACTAAGGGTACGCTTGGCAGAGTTAATGTTCTAGCTCCAGAGCTAGGTATTTTGCTGGTGGTGACAGGGGGAACATGGATGTGATGTTGAACCGTGAATTGGTGGCAGCACATGTGGACCAGGTGTCTGTTGAGTTACGATCCTGGCGTCTGGAACTGGCATCTGAACACTGTTGTGAAACCAACACCTTTGTATGTCTTGTTTTTCTTGTCTGTTTGGTGGTGTCCAACCACGCTGTAGTTCAGAATAAATTCTGACCAAATCTTTGAGACTGGAAAAAGAAAGTAAAACCATTGTGGATGAGATCTCTGCTGACTGGCTGGTGGTTGTAGGGTAGCTGCAGCTGTAAGAGATTTCCTTCTGCCATTTTCTGGTTTCTCTGAGGAGAGGTCAAATGTAGCCCAGATGTCTCTTCCTTTACTACCCTGTAGCGAGCGTAGAGTAGCTGGGGCCTGTCACTGGTGCCATGTGCATCCCACTACCATTGCACCACTCTGAATTTGATTGTGAATAGTAAAATTTCTTCTTTCATTTCTTGAGACCTTTGAAAGGTGAGGCAAACCGGAAGGCCCTTGAGCAGATGCTCAGGAGGGAAGATGCTGCTTACAGGGTGTCCCACTCACCTTTTTTGGGGAGGACCTTACCAACTTGTGGTACTTTTTGCTCTGCAGAATACAAAGAAGGTAGTCAGAGGAGGTGATAAGCCAGTGAATCCCTTATCTTCCACACAAAGTTCAGAGCAGGTACCCAAATGCAAACTGGGTCGATGTGAACCGTGCTAAGAAGGAGGGCACGGGCTGTTAAGTTCCTCCTCAGCAGGAAGGAGGGTTGAGCTCTCCCCAGAGCAGAGCAGCAGGTGCAAGTGAAGGAGGAGAGCTGCTACTTTCCCTGGGCTCCCAGCAAACACCCACCAGCAGCATAAGCAGTCCCCTGGGACACCAGGCTGTGAAATGTCTATGGTTGGGCAAATATGAGAAGAACTGGGCAAATTTCCTGGCTAGGCTGGATTTAGAGGGGCAGGTGGGGAAGGTGAGGAATGGCTGGATGAGACAGTTGGAAAAACAGTGCCAGTTGCAAATCTGCCACCCACATTTGGCATCTAGCTTGTCAGTACTCTGACGTCCAGCTGCATGTAAGGAACCCTCAGAGTAAATACAACCATTTTCCCACCTAGAATACAGAAGCATCACTCCATCCCTTCAAGGAATTTCCATCTGCCCAAGATCTGACCCAATGTGTTCATTCTGGGTGAAATTATGCCTTCTTTTACTCTCACACAATACTAGTTCTCTGAATATGGCCCACTCTGTTTAATATATAAATATATATATAAAACAAACAGATTTTATTTATATATGCAATCCAGTAAAGGAGATTAAACAGAGTAGGATGCCTAGTATTTTTTTTGTTATCCAGTCTCCTCCTCCTTCCTTGACTGTTCTCGTGTGTGTATACAATACATTCCCAGGTTCTGGTTTATGCAGGTATGCGTGTTATGAAATGTCATTAATGGTGGTTGGTCTACATATTCGTCTAATAAATAATAACTAATATTGTGTATGTAATATCAGTACAGAAATTACTAATTTTAATAGAATAACTCTTTGGCTTTTGTTCTGTTAGTGTGATTTAAACAAGCCAACAAAGTTTGGAATAGGTTGTTTACTTTAAGAGGCATGAAAAGCAACTATTATCGTGTTACAATGTTAAAATATTCAGTCTTCTTTGACAGAAAAATGTGTACTGTGTAGGCATTGCAAAAAAAACAAAAAACAAAAAAAATCCCACCTGCTACAAGGCATTTGAATTTTTACAAATGTTTATTGTGCCAAATATGTGCAAAGTTATAATTTACTGTTTTAAAAAATCATAAAAGCATACGTTATAGCACACAAAGAATTATTTTGTCATCAAGTGATTTCAATCTTTAGTGTTAATATTTATATTTAGATTAATTTTTATAAATTAAAATATTTTAATGGGTAAAATGAAGACTATATGATCTATTTGATTAAGTCTGAGTGAATATTAAGCTTGCCTTGTTGTTGTTATCTGCATACTCACCAAGAATTATTGTCAAGAGAAATTATAAAAGAGTAAAAGCGATTTATGAAAAGAATACCTTTTCAAGGACTTGATTCATAAAGAAAACCCAAAAGTTCTTCTCTGTTGTTTGGATTTATGTGCGCTTCGGCCATGAAGCGTGCAGAACACGCTGCCGCAAGCCGTGCTCGGGTACTGCCAGCCCACAAGTGACCCCGTCAAACCCAGGAGATGGGCAGCTCCGCAGAATTGCCTTGGTTAGCTGAGGGGAGGAACGCACATTAACGCACTCGGCTCTGATTTTTTCCACTGGGGCTGGGGTGGGAGGAGTCCTGTTAGGAACAGGTGATGGCTAGTCTTCTCCAAACTGTCAAGTCTTGGGCAAAATACCATCTCAAACAGAACTGCTGAGGCAGAATTTCTGTAACTCTCACTGGGATTGCTACAAAATGACAAACCAAGCAAGAACCCTGCAGATAATCTTAGCCTAGGATTTCCAAAGTCCCATGTGATGAATGCTGATCAAAATACTTCTTTATCAGCATGTTTTCTCCACCATGATGGTGTTCATTTAAACTAACATGTTTTAAGTAAAACTTTGGGTCAGCAGATGTGTTGTATTTTAAATAGCAGTAACTACCTTATTATAATAAAAATCCACTCCTTGCTGACAGACCATTTGCAAAGAGAAAAACAGCTTATATTATCTACAGTTACTAATTCAACAGCTATTATATTTTAGTAGTAATTCTAACAAAGCACAACTAGAAATGCAAGTTCAGTCTAACTTGTCTTTTGCAGAATAATTCATGGCCTCGATTAGCTAAATTGTAAACTATCTTTTCTGGATATAAGCCATAGATGAAACTGCATGTGAATATTATTGCTGATAATAGTTATTAATGAAGATTAACCATATTTTAAATAACACTTCCTGTAAAATTAATGTAACAAAGTTAGTTACCATGGCAAACATGAGTATTGAGCCACAACTCCTTATGATGTGGACCAATGTAGTAGATGGTACATGGCTTGTGACCATCAAAGTGTGACTTTAGTGCAATCAGGTAATGTACTTGCAAACAACTACATTATTTTAAAGGGACTCAGCTAGTTTAAGTCCTTACCACTTTTGGATAATGGTGCACGATTACATGCTGTAGGCACAAAACTACTCTGAAGAGTTTAATTAGCCAATTTTAAATTTTTTTCTTCAGCAGAGGGAAAATATTTGTCTTTGCTAGGAGCTCCTTTTTGTTCATTAATACATCTCTCCAGCAATACAGGAAGAATCACGAAGAGCCAGTGGGTGGTTCAGGGCTACATTCCTATGGATGTAACAATCTGCATAAAAACTACACACAGAGCACCAGCATTTCCTGTCATTAATACAGGTATATTAAAAATTAGTGAGAGCCTTTTTTCTTTCTTCCAACCATTGCATTTTATTTTTACATATCAACAGCCATTGACTTTGAAATGTGACAAGAAGGTTCCATGATACATTTAACACTGCAGAGTTCAGGTCCTGTTACAAAAGCTGTGTGGTTTTTTGATAACCCTAATGTTACAGTGAACAGCATCAAGGGATTGCTGGGTATGTAAGACAAAGAAACATTTTTATAAGCTACGGTGGCACTCGGTGCTAGTGTCCATGCCTTGTCTTTTACCTGCACCCTGAACATGCTTCTTTTTGAAGGAACTTGCACAAGAAGCAGAAAGAAGAGCACTGTGGAACTGCTAGGCAAAACCAGGACTGGAGATCTAAGGTGCAGGGGAGGATGCAATTTGAAGAAGAGAGGTTGGGTCACCACCTCAGGGAACAGAGATCACCAGTCCTTGTCTTCTGTGTCCAACACTTTGTGCTCCCACAAAGCATTCAAGATGAAATCCAGGTGCCTGCTCACAGGCCTCAGGCTGCCATGGCTGCTTCTCAGCTGCCTCTTCCCAAACCGACCAATGGGGCGAACACCACGGCCCACATACCAAAAAGGATCAATCTCAGGACCTGGAATTCAAAGTAGTCAGTGAAGGAAGTTCCACTGTTCTTAAAGACAGCATTTCCTGAATGTCTCGAGGATGTTAGACAGCTTATTTGTAGTCCAGGGAAAAGGAAAAAAAAAAAAAAAAAGGGGGAAAGGCTACAGCCAGACACACAACCTTCTGATGCCTTTGAGGGTTGCTTTCCATGTGTAGAGCCCAAAGGAAGAGGATTTTCATCCATCTGGGATGCAACTTGCAATTCTAACGTAAGCCAAAGTGCCCATCAAATTCAGGAGGGCACAGCATACTTTAAAACGGATCTGAACCCCAGAAGAGGTTACAATGCAGCCCATGTCCAGAAAAACCATACTAGTGCCCTGTACTGCCACTTTTAAACCACCCTCTCTTAGCTGAAGGACCACCTGTCCAGCCTCCTTTTCTGCTCTGTGCACCAGATACATTATCTCTACAGGCTAACAAATCCACTGGATTGCAGAGGGAGTTCCTATGTGAGAGGTAAGCATAAAAATCTAATTCTTGTTCGCTTAGAAAGTTGTTTTCATGGATGACTTTTTTTCCTTTTAAAGCATCTGCCCTACACTTGACTTATTTTTATAGTCTAGTTTTAGAGCAGGTGTGGAGAGGGGTGTAGTTGTATTAAAAGTTGAAGACAATGGCAAGAGGGAAAATCAACAAAGTGCTGGAGATGATGCCATGCCAAGGAAATACCAAATCATTCTAAAGCCGGAGGACTGTCAGGAACAGGAATAAATTTCCATTTTAAGTGCATTATACATCATCCAAGTCATATGAAAGTCTCAGGCAAGGCAGCAGGATGTTCCCCTGTGCATTTTGATGCTTGAACAGAGAAAAGAAAAAAAATCTACTTTGGCTGTAAATTTCTCCATCAGTACATGTCTTTCCACACCATGTTTAACACCCCTCCTGCCCACCAAAATTCAAGTAACTTTTTTTTTTCCCACCTGCTACCTAAAAATAACATCTCTAGTCCTCTTTAATGGGGAAAGGTGTGCCTCTGAGAGCCTACATGTCTTACTCCCCACAACCACTCCTTCCCACTCCACATACAGTTATCAGCCTTTGCTCTTTGGGGGGAGATGAGATTTCCTGATAAAGATTTTATCAAAAATCTTTTGAACTGTGTGTTAGCTTTTACTTGGGATATGTAGTATTGTCCCTCACCCAGCCAGTCTCAGTTCCTCACAGCATCTCTGAAAGGAGACACTTCAACTACTTGTATTTTGACTTTCAGACAACTCATGGTTCCAGATAGAAATTAAGATGTCGATAAAGTTAACTTAAGCTTCTGTCCCTTGCTTTCTTGTTACTATAGAAGTAAAGAATGCAGCTGAAAATTTGATGCTTAAATATTTGATGTATATTGCATTACATTTCCTTTGTCAATCTTTTGTACATAAGTATCTACTCTGATATTTATCAAAAAATTACTCTATTCCCCTTTGCTAATTAATGGCTGTGAGAAGGAAGTTAGCTTCTGTACATGCACTTAGGAGTGTAAATGGAAGTACAGGACCCCACACCACCATTTCACCATAGAAACACCCACATGGATTTGCTGCTGAACTTTGCCTGACAGCCCAATCCTGATCCCTCGATGCACCAGAAACTGCAGGGTCAGCACATCAGGTGAGACTCATACTTACTTCTGTTGTCTATCTGATGTTTAAATGGCCTCCTCTGTCCTGAAGCAAAGCTGAGCGATACCAAGAGCACCAGCACATAGACAGCAACCAGCTTTAAGTGCTTGGGTGACCATTGGGCACGTGGTGTCCGCAAGACTGGATGCCACATGATGGAGCAGTGGTGGGAAGGCTGTGAGGAGAAAAGTGAAAATGGGGAACACGTATGAGTTAAAGCTTTCAAGGTGAAGGAGGGTGTGAACTGTAACGGCATATTCCTATCCATCAGATCCATTCCATGACTAAGTTCTGTGAAACACTGATGCTGGGGATGCCCTGGGTATTTCTGTTTGAAGGCAAACACTATGCAGCAAGCCATCCACAGAGGTAAGTTTGCAGCTTGAAGGTTTTCTCTCACCATCAGTGAAAGCCCCTATCATGACTTCACAGGACATTCAAGTCCTGGCTCTGAGCTTGCTGCTGTCATTCTGTGTGGCCCTCTGTGACCATGGGCATTGGCCACCAAAGTGTGTTTTAGCCACTACCCCCATCAACCTTTCCTCACTCATAAAATATGTCTAACATTTGCATTTTACACACTCTTTTTATAACTAAATGCATTTCAGTATGAAAGGGAACGCTCTTTCCGTGTCATCACTCTGTTTCACAGCCAGCATGGAAAAGTACGATTTCCACTTATGGCTTCCACTGGTAGATGTCCCGATCCTGTAAATGCACCTAGATGCAAATGGATGAGAAATCCCCACCCCAGGAAGGGCTGTGCAGAACAGAATGTGCTGAGTTAGGAGGTCAAGGATCCCAAGCTCAGCTTACACTGCACCTTGTCTCTGGTATTTTGTGCAAGTTTCCCCACAGCAGCTCTCCCAGCTGTCATGCTAGGACAGTCTGCCTTGTAACATGCAAGGTCTGCCTGGAGCCTCTGCCTACAGAAGTCAGAGGAGCCCTGTTTGCTTAAGCATCACTTACAGTAGGTATACAGGTACAGAGCTATAGGAAATCCTCTCAGCTGTGCCTACCCAGAGGCTTCTCCTTGTGTACAGGTGGGATTTTTTCCCCAAGTTGCTGCCAAAATCTTAGCCTGTTTGCAGCACAGGCAGAGCAGGAATGAAAATCTTTTGATGCAAGATGCTCCCAAGCATACCGCACAGGTAACACAATTAAAGCATGTGGAGAATCTGGTTGTGTCTTTCATTAAAATGAGAAGTCAAAAGCTCCTTAAGCCCTAGTATTCAGTGATGGTTTGCTGGGGTTTTTTCCCCCACTGGCAGTTACTTAGCAGGCAGCTTAGAGGAAAGTGATTTTAACCTGATTTCAACAGAACTGTGAATTAACTTTTTCTAACTTTAGTATCTCGTGACAATCAGGACTAAATGATCTTAGCACATATGAAAGCTGCCTTCAGCTTCATCTGGTGTACATCTCTTGTTGCTCCATGTTTAGCAAAGCCTTAGGTTTAGTGAGACAAAAAGAAGATATCTTGAGGCATCTCTCCAGCATTCTTGCAGGGCTGCTAACGGGTTTTCCAGATTACTTGCTGTCTGCTTTTCTGCCTTGTTTTTCTGGGAACTGAGTGACAGAAAGGAAAAACTTGCCTTGAGCTCATCATTGATGAAAGACAAAAACACAGGGAAAAGCTTTTAGCACCAGCTTTTTCCTAAGCAGTGCTGTGTCTCAGTCTCCACCAGCTGGTTCTGTGCCCAAATCAGCCCTTCCAAGCACCTTCTTGAGTGCAGTTATTTATTGAACCTTTTGCTCATACCCCTAACCTGGCTACGATTTCTGTGAAGCACATGGCTCCCACCACTCCTTGGTAAGTAACAAGCCACCCCTAAATAATCAAGGGGTTCAGCACCTCCAATCCTCCCCAATTTTTCCTCCTCTTAATTGTCCCACCTGTTTGTACAGGGAGAAACCAAGACACAGATAATGCCACAAACTTGACCCTGCATGATGCTGGGCATTTCTAACACCAGCTCTACCTTGTCACTAGATAAGCACAAAATCCTGGCTACCCACTCACAGTCCTTTCACGAGTAATGGGGCTGAGGATGGTCTGTGATCTCCTCAGGTCCATACCTGCCTTAGCCCACTGATATGCAGCTTTCTTCCAAATGGAAAATTGAAAAAACAAGACCTCATACAGTCACTCTGTGAGTGCTCTCCCGTTCCAACCATTAAACGACCACCAAAAACTTTAAAAACTTAATAGTTTCAACAAAACTTGACACAATTAAAAGTTTTGGAAATAATTTTGCTCTTGGAGCTCAGCAAAGGGTCAACTTGCCACTTCTGCTTGGTCTCTAAGCAGAAAAAGCCTCTCAATTTTGGCTGACCAGAATCTATGACAGTGGCCTGGCAATTTCCATCAACATGAGAGGAGAAAGTTAAAGCCACTTGTACAGTTACGGTGTAACTTTAAAGAAGCAGTGATACCAGAACTTCACGGCAAGCCCCTCACACCAGCAGTGGGAGACCAGCCTGGCTCTCCCTCTGGGCACACAAGGGCTCTCAGCACAACGAACTCAAGCTCTGCTGCAGATCCATCCGGTCAAAACCTACCATGGCCAAAGACAAGGTGCTATTAACTCTTTAAACCCTAATATAGCATCTTCCTCGAGATCAGTGGCTGATCTCAAGTGTATACTTCCCTCCAATGCAAATGCAAATAGCTTTCAATTTTGAAAGCAGCATTGGAAATTCCCTCAAGAGATTAAATCCTGGGTGAATCCAGGCCTGGGACCATGGCTAAATTTCAGGGCTGAGCAGCACAAAGGGCACACTGCTGTGCTGCAGGCTCTTGCGTGTGCTTTCCCTGCAGGGGCACAATGCCTGCGGGTTCAGTTGCCTCAGCACCGTCTCTGCTGCAAAAACTGGGCAAAAGTTACTGAGCCCAGAGCACAGCTATGTGCATTAGTGTAGAAAAGCTAAAACCCATAAAAGAAAAAGGAAAACCGGCAAGAAAGAGCCATGGCAAATGCTGAAGCAGAGAGAGGGAGGCACTCACCTGCTCACACCAAAGCTGCTCCTCAGGTAGCCGCTGCTCCAAGCAGAAGCAGGGCAGCTGCTGGGGGCTTGTGCCTTTTATACTGGAGGGAAGTGGGCTTGAAGCAGGGAAGGGGGGAGGGAAGTCAAGAGGTGGGCCAGGAGGACGTCAGCAGTACTAGTGAGCAAAATTTAAATTTACAAAAGGAGGGGTAGAGAACTGTGGTTCTATTAGAAAGCCATTGATCAGGGCAGGGGGCAGGAGCTGAGGGCGGTGCCAGGGCATTTCAGGGGGGGGCCAGCAGAACACCTGGCTGAGGCCCCCCAGCCCACCGGGAGAGCAGAGGGCAGGGGGCCGCTGCCACGTCCCTATGGATGGGGGGACACGGGCAGACCAGAGCAGCACCGGCTGCCACGCTCTCTGCACAAGAGATCCAGGCTCTCTATGCTGCCCAGCTGAGATGCTCTGTCTGAAGAGCGTGTCTGTGGGGGGAAATCATCTGTGGCTGAGGATGAGGTGTGGGGAGAAAGAGGAGATGGAGGAAGTGGGGAACTGGGAAGTGAGAAGTTCTCAAGGCTAGCAAGCTGGAGCAGTCAGTCCACGTGCCCCTTCCCAGCCCTTGTTCCTCTTGTCCTGCCTGTTTTTTGCTTGGCAGCTCCTAACCCACAGCTGGGTCAACGCACCCATACATAAGTTTTCGGCCATACAGCAACAGAGCACCCAAGTAACTAATGAAATAAGTTGCATTTCAGTGCTTAAGCAGGTTATTACCAGCTTTGTAGCAAAGAAAGTTTCATCTGCATAAGGCTAATATCTCGAGCAATATTGTATTTCTACAATAGGCATCTCTTCTGCACGGTTATTTTTAACTCTGTCTCTTGACTAATGTGTCATCACAGTCTTGATGTTACAGATCTTGCTGCTTTAATAGCTGAGACTGTGTTTACCATGAAGGTTTGTAGAGGAGCAGCAGCTGAACTGGCAGGTGTTTCACTCCCTCGGCACCATCCTGCAGAGATCTCGGCTGAGATGTGAAACGTTACTGGGCTGCTCAGGGACAACAGGCTCTCTTGCAGAGTTCTTTGCAGACGCAGGGTTGTACTCCACTCTTGGTGAGACTGACTACCTGAAGAAACAATTTTTAAAGCTGTGCTTAGAAGAGAGGGCTCTGAGACATGACCTGGCCTGTAAGCTGAGGCTGGTTAGGAAATAGCGCAATCCCTAAATTCAATAGCAAATCTGTTTTGCTTCCAGTTGGGGAAACCTCAAAGTACAAATTATACTATTTCACTGCAGCCCGCCCCCAAAAGAATTTTTTTTTTTCCCTTGGGGAAATTTGTGTGGTGCATGATTTAAATTATGGCTGGCCCTGCCCTAATTCAGTATCCAGGCATCAAGCAGATGACACTACCACCACCACCACCACTGGGGTCACTAATTGTGGGGATTAAAATAAATTTCTCACTTATGTGTAATAGTTTGCTCTACAGGTATGTGTATGAACACAAATAGTAAAAAAGCCTGAGAATTCTTCCATTCTCCAGTTTCCACCTAGTAACAGCTAAAAGAAGTGTCTTCCTCATCCAAGTTTTCAAGAGTTTACTCAGACTACTCAGCATCACAACTGCAAAATATGAAGAGCCCTTAAAGTCCATGATAGCACAAAAGGTCTTCCTACATCTAACATAATCAATAATGTATATACACGCTTTCTTCAGTAACCTCCTTTTAGTGTGTTCCCTTTGAACCTTGCAAACGCTCCCTACCTAAAAATCAATCTGCATCCAAGAACCAGGCAGTGCCTCTGCTTCCAATGTGCTAATTATGTGTGCATGCATGGAGAGCGTATCGTCTTAGTAAGTTAAACCCCTTCATGGTTTTGCATTGTACATCTTTTCCCTTATCGCTCTTTACATTGATTTTGACCAGACAATGTGGGTGGAGTTTCTTGATCTCTAGTGGGCAATTGCTGGAGTGAGGACTTTTTCTCTCCAGGATATGTAAAGACCCCATCTTGTCTTGCTGTTTTGCTAAGAGATCCTAAAATCAGCAAACAGAAGTAAAAGCCTTTTTCATCCCATTTACTCTTCCTATTCTTGCTGGCACTGCAATGTGAGCCTTTCAATAGCACAGATCATTTTCACAGATGGACACCTACATGGAACTTACCATGTAAAATAAAACTGCAATGTCTTCACGTTAATGAGGTTTGATTATTGGTAAATGCTGCCTGCAAAATAATATGACATACAAAGAAAAACCATTATGAGGAGAGCCAGAATTTACAGTGCTTCAGTATGATCAGCTGCCTTCACTCTGGCCCAAGGTCCATCTACTGCAGTATCTTGGTAGAGAACATCTAGGGAAGACTCTAAAAATGGGGCAGCATATTTTGACATTCCCCACTAGACCTTGAAGCTTGTGGTCCAGAGGCTTCCCAAGCCAACTGTTTGTTTGTGGTAGGTAGCCCTTAATGCACTACTTTTCTTTCACAGTTCCTTCTTGAACCCATGTAAATTCTCCGCATCCACAAAATCATGCACCAGGGACTTCACAGCTCTCTCCCTGCTACAAGAAGGATCACAGCTGTGTGTCTGTTCTGGACACACCATTTCCCAGTTTCAAGTACTTATTTCTCCGTTTTTGCTTTCAGTCATTCTTGCCTTCATAAAATATCTATATATCTATAAAACATTCTAAGCAATGAAGACTAATAATCTATGTGACAGTCTATTTAAAGGAGCCTTATCAGGCATTTCACTTACCAAAGTACTATTTTACTCCATCCTCATTGACTGTAAATTATCATTTCTTTCCACCAGACCACAACTGAACTCCAGCTATGTACAGTACTCAGAAGCTTCACTGAAATCATCCTGACCTCTCAGGGACTTTTCAGACAGTTGCGATTTTATTTTATTTTGTTATCCCATTCATAGCAGGGCTTATGCTTTGGCTAAGGAAAGCAAGTCAGCTCATGCAACACAGATATGTGAAAGCCTCTCAGACTTGGGAGGAACTGGTAAAGAACTGTCAGGGGAAAAGAGGTCATGAAAGAGTCAACCAGGAATATCATCTAGAGGACAGCTTCGTGAAGGGGCAGAGTTTGCGTGTTAAAACCTCCATCCTTTTTCTGGGTTGGAGAGGCTGGGCACATCCTCTGTTCTTTACAGATAGCCCGTGAGAAGGTCTCAGTCCTCCATCACTTCCATGCCCCACACACAGCCAAGAGTTCCTGCATGTAAAATTCCTGCGTAGGTTATGGGAACCAGGAGCGGGACTGAGTCCACTGTTAGCTGAAGTATTGCAGTGTCTTGGTGGGGTGGTCAACCACGGAGCCACTGTAGGATACAACTTCTTAGAAAGGCAGCAGGGCTGTGGGAAGGAAAGCAACTTCCCAAGGCTAAAAAGAGGTGGGGCTCCTGGGCAGGAAAGGGTGAGGAGGATGAATGGTGGCCATGGGAAGGTATCGCCTGGAGGTTGGAGTGACCCAAGAGGATGAGGTCCAGGGAGCCTGCCACAGAGAAATATTCTTTGGGAAGACAACACCAGAGGCCAACAGTGAACTACAGTTTTGATGCCAAACTCTACCGTCTAGTCTGCTCAAAGAACTAATCCAAAACTTTTTTTTTTCTGTACTTCTTTTGCTGGTAGGATCTTTCCACAAACAGAAGGTGAAAAACACCAAAGCAAAGACATTTGATGCAGTTGGGTGGAGAAATATAAACACTTCTTTATTTCCAGTCCACCACTCTCATTGTTTCACATACTAGTATGTGAACAGTTTGCAAATGCCATGACTACTACTGCCTGACCCATGAATCTGCCCAGCCTTCTGTACTGGAATTCTGTGTGTGAATAAGACATTGCTGGTCTGATTTTGCTTAGTCTTGAATGAGAGTGGGAGATAACACTGACACTTGTGCTACCTGGAGCTGGAAAATCTTAACTGACATTAACTAGGAGGTGTTTGATAACTGATAAGAGGCCTGGTTACACTAATTGAGTTTGGAGGTTTCATGAAAAGTTGTATACAAATCTATTCAGAAAACCATGTCAGTTCAAGCAACTAGATGAGATTGATAATTACAGGTACGTAGCTTTAGACTGAAGCCATTCTGTACTAACATTCAGGTTCAGATTAAAACCAGGACTGCCTTTATTTTGGAGCTATATTTTCCTTAGAGAAAGAGGACCATCTAGTGGTTAACACAGAAATTATCTTCTTGCTTTCAATCATTATTGAGCAAGGAATGAACCCCAACACATTTCAAACGAAAGCATGTCTATCTTGAAATCTGACCAGGTACTGAAGCTAAACGAAACTGCATATAACCTAGATTCTGACAAGTTAGATTGGCTATCAGGAATTTAGCACCAGCACAATTCCCGGTTTGCCCAGTTCTCCCAGTTAGCAGAACAACTTGTTAGCAACTGGGCAGCTCCAGCATAGGCTACAGCTCGGGACATGAGCCAGTCTCCCCAAGCCCTTCCTCAGCACACTGTGGAGACTTTGCCAGAGTTAGAGCTCTGGAAAAATACGAGTCAGGCTTGGCATGGTTACAGCCACCTTCAAAACTCTTCTGCTGACAGTACAGCTAGAGGGAGAATTTCTTCTGACACTTTCGCTATTCTTCCTCCCTGCTAGAAAGCTTTCTGCACAGTGGTTCAGGGTGTGTAGCTGCCAAATGCAGCTGGATATTGTCAGTAGAGTCATGTAGCGGGAGCAGGGAAGATTACAGTTCAAGAAAAACAATATCAAGGATGGAACAAGCAACCACCTCTTTGACATTCCTTTCAGGATGACGACATTAGTCTGGAAAGGCACGCTTCTGGCACTGGAGTGGAGCAGAATTTGTGTGTAGACTAGCTGCATTGCTGGAATACAGGACAGAAATTAGTGCTGCTATGTGCATTTGAACATTTCATGCACAATCATTTTGTCAGGCAACTTAAACCACTCTTTGAACACCGCATGCTTCAGGCAGCAACTGTCTGGGTTTCCAGGCTGTTGTAGAGGACAGGTCAGCATGCAAGCCTGACATTTTCTGGTAAGGCAGACTACAGGACCAGGCATAAGGGGTCTGCCTACAGGAGCAACCCTTAATTAAAATAAATTTTGGCTTTGTAAAAGCTCCTAACGCATAAAAGTTAAAATATTAAGGTGCTGCACATTAGAACAGTTTCTGCAGGAAATTAAAATTGAAGTATTTCATGCCAGTTATTACAAAGGGGATTGAAGGCAGCTGAAGGTAATGGCAGCCTTCTGCATGCACACATGCAAAGACAGATGTCATACAGAGTCCTAAATTAAAGCAGAGCTTTAGCCCCTACCATGTAGGTGACTTGCTTTTTTTCCTGATGCAAGGCTTTCTCGTGGCATTCCCAGCCCATGTTTCCAATGCAGCACTTCTCTGGAAGAACAACATTTCTCCCACCAGTCTGGGTTACTCATTGCTCCTAAAGGGCAGCAGAAGTACTTCTGAGGGTACCTGGTGAAGGTGTGGTTCTGCACTATGTGACAATTTATACAAAAGTGTACTTTATGGCTTCAGTGTATCATATTTTTCATCTGCATGCCCATGAATCCCTGATTTTAATCCCTGAAGTTTACCTGGTCATAAATAACCTCTAATGATTCACATACAGCTTGACAGATGAACTGAAATACAGTGAAAGGCAAGCAAGGGGATTTCTAATTGCTATTCATAACCAGGTCTTGCAATAATTACACTTGAATAGCTTAGAGCCATGATCAAGATAATTAGAGATTATGTTCCTCTTTCCTGGCACAATAGTTGCCAAGTTATGCATTAGTCATGGAAAGGCAAGAGTCTCATTCCCAATCCATTGCTTAAACCCTGATTTCTAATAGATATTAGCAAATGAGATTAACTCCAGCCTTGGCTCTAGGACAATTAGCTGTAATCTGAAATTTAACAGGCTAAACAACACCACCTCTTGCTTCCACTTAGGTTTTTAATCTATTTTAAATGCTTCTACATTTTTTGTTTGCTGCTGTGCCATGTCTGGTGGGCCCACCTTTCTGCAGTCTGGTGTGGCTGGAAGCCCTCGCAACCAGGGCTTTCACAGGTCTATTGTCATGAGTGGCTGCTCAAGAGCAATGGGAAGGACTCAGTCAGGACAAAGGACCTCAGGACAGCTGTCAAGGGGCAAAAGCAGGAGAAGCACATCTCCAGCAGGATGCCACCTGTCTCCACCCACAGTGACCAAAGTTTGGTGCAAGGCACTGGCACAGACTATATTTGTGTCAGACCTAAGTGATGGACGTGACACAGAGACCTGCAGCTCTCTCTGAGGAGGACAGCGGAGGGAGAGTGCTTTTGCTTTGGCACAGCCCCAGAAAAACCCCATGCCAACACAAGTGGCCATTGCAGCAGGCTGCCAAGGGAACAATAAGCGTGCTGGCCACCGCCTTTGTTTTAATGGCTGCCCAGTGCATGCCAAGCTGTGCAGTTACAGCTTGTTTCCACTCCCTCTGCAGTTGTCAAGGTTTGCACTTAAGAGCTGTTCATTGTGGTTTTGTTTTAAGGACAACAAAGGCACATCTTCTTGGCTTATAAAGGACCTTTGTTGTTTCCCAGACACCAAACCTCATTTGTCTGTAAACTACAATGAATCTCACAGATGCCCAGTGAGGGTAGGGGGCCAACGAATCCCACCGATACCCAATGACAGACCCAGGTTAAGCCTGCAGTGAGAACTAGAAGTACAGAACTATTTTAAATGCATGAGGACTCAAAGTAAGCACAAGAACTGCCACAGGTTTCACCTAAACCTGCAGACTCGGACTCGGATTTTGTGTCTGAGGACCCACTGTCCTCTCATCCATGGCCTGGCCTTTCCCCAGCCTTTGTCCTCCTCAGTTGTCCCAGCACAACTGTTGCAGGATTATGCGAATGGATCCAAAGTTTTAACCTTTGAGTTAGTTTTTTAACCAGTCAGTTTGCTGACCTGGCTCATCATAATGCCCTACAGACAGCAGTACTGGACCAGTCAAGGTAACAAAAACCAGTGGCTGGGGAAAAAAAATTATGACATGCCTGTTTTGCTGTAGAGAAAAAATTTCATGGGATGATGATGGGAGAGCAAAAAGATACAGCAAAATTTTTCACAGAGATGTAGAGTTTGCAAAATGCATCAAAAATTTCCCATATTAAGTTTTCTCTGAAAGAGGTGCTGAAGACATCCCAAGGACATGTCCCTGGGGTGCATGTCCTGTACTTGCTCAACCTGCCCAGAAGGTCTCTCTGTGTCTAGCTCTTCATCCTTAATTCACAGACATTGTCCAAATCATGGCATGCCTCTGTAACTGAAGCAGGCGCCTCAACCTCTGTGATTAGCATCTCCCCATCCTCCCATTACCATCCCAATAGTGCCTTTTGCAGCAGCTTGGGAAAGAGAGAACCCTTCTCTACTGCCCATGCTGCAGTGAAAGGCTTCATCAGCAATGGCAGCAAAGGGTAAGCAGAGGTTTTGTACCACGGCAAATGGCCTTGCTTTGCCCAGGGGAAAAAGGAAAGCTTCACTGCAAAGTGACAGGACCAGAAACTTTCTTAGACCAGCGCACACTGACATTCATAAAGCAACTTCAGTGCTGATCCAGGCCTTGGATCACAGAAGAAAAATAGCCCTTTGATTTAAGAGGACTGAAGCTTAGTATAAAAGCCAAAAAAAAAAAAAAAAAAAAAAAAAAAAAAAAAAAAAAAAAAAAAAAAAAAGGAGAAATATCTGTTCTAGCAGTTGTGCCAATGCAACTAGGTTATTGTGCATCTGCAACGCCATTAATCACTTCCCAAGGACTGGAAAGCTTTGTAACACAAGCTCATCCTTTTAAAGGCAAACCTTTACCATTGCAGCCCCGCCACCACTTATGTCCTCCCTGCACAAAAATGTTTATCGGCCAGTCAGCAGGCAGCTGGGGAACAGGGAGTCCTGTGGGGCCTCGTGGCCGGTGATGGCGGCACCCCGGCATGTGGGGAACACGGCCCAGCAGCACCCACCCAAAAGGGAGGGTGAGCCGGCAAAGCA
This sequence comes from Athene cunicularia, assembly GCF_003259725.1. Classification (NCBI taxonomy): domain Eukaryota; kingdom Metazoa; phylum Chordata; class Aves; order Strigiformes; family Strigidae; genus Athene; species Athene cunicularia. The sequence continues at coordinate 4,345,249 of NW_020799095.1, forward strand.
GAGATCACGGGCAGTTTGCGGGGGGCTAACTGGCTTCCCGAGTGTATTTCTGTGTGTTAAGCAGCATTTTGTCCAACGAGGTAGGCCTGAGGGTTTTTCTGACATGTTTGAGCAGGGAAGGGGGAAGCACTCTCTGTTTCAGATCAGCTTGAAGCATCAGCCCAGCAGCGAGCCTGGAAACACAGAGGGAGCCCAGGGCACGGCACCACCCAAGCCACAGGCACAGGAGCGTGGAGGGGACCTCCACGGGGGTCACCCCGCGGAGTCTGCGCCGCCCCCGAGGGCGGG
>NW_020799095.1:4345586-4505441 GCF_003259725.1 Athene cunicularia
GGTGGCCCCGCGGTGACATTGAGGCCGGTGCTGAGCGGGTGTTGCCGGCGCTGCCCGCCGCGCTGGGCACAGGCAGCCCTGCCTGCTCGGCCCTGTCCCCCGGCCTGCGCGGCGGAGACACGTCGGGTGGGAGGCTCGTCTCCCTCTCCCTTCGCTCCCTTTCCGCTCCCGCAGGAGATGCTGCCGTGTACTGTGCTCTGACAGCTGCGCTGTTTGCCTCAGTGTCTGGTAGCACCCCAAACCGGTCTTTTCTGCCAACTCTGCAGTCCCGAAGTTGTAATCTTTGTGGGTGGAGGGGAGACTGGGCTTTGTATCCTTTGCTAAGGAAGGCGTTAATCTCAGTTCTGATCGCTTCTGGATTTGTTGCCTGAATTTATCCTTACCGGTATCTCAAAACGTGCTATATGCCCTGCAAGGAGTATTGTTTCTATAGACTGAGCTGCACAGATGGTAGGTCGCTTCTTATGTCTTAGCAGGGGAGTTTGCCCTGCTGGGCCGTGGTTCTCCACCTTCCTTATCTATAGGCAACAAGGAGCGAGCAAGTTAACCCTTTATTGGGTATCGTTGTCAGGTTTTTGGTCTCAGCTTCGCCTCTAATCTTCTGCATATATAAACCCTATGAGAAGGTTATGTTAAGAAGGATTTGGGAGCTGACCCTGTGTTTAGGAAGGTGCTGCCCAAAGGATTTGTTTGAAGTGATCCAGTGTTAACACCTACGGCTCTGGCTTATCTCCAACCTAGAATCCTAAACTGCCAAGTGATCTTCATGCCCAAGCCCCCTTTTTATTTCACCTTTTCTTTGAAATTTTCTATTAGTGTTTGCCCCACGAGCAGTGGGGCACAGTGAAATTCAGCATGTTTTAACAAATGCCTTAGTAGAAATTAAGCCTGTCAAGCTGCCTAGTGCTCTACTTCTTTCCTGTGGTGCTTGCATCCTCATGATGCTTTCAGTGCCTTTAGTGCTCTTGTCATTCTTGTTTCTACAAGGGTCAGCCTGTCTGCAGCTGAACTACTTCTGTTCCTATTTTTGCTGAAGTTTTATTTTTCTGTGGCATTTGAGTGGATGGCAAAACTTGATCAGTGTTTTTAGGTTTGAGTTTTGGATGAAGGTTTGGGAAATTGTATCTTGCATGGGTGTTGAACATACACTTTCTGAAGATTGGACTCTTATTAGGATTCTGATAAGTACAAAAAAATTACTCATGATTCATTAAAAAAATTTAAAGTACTTAATGCTTCAAGATTTATTTGGGGCTACTGATTAGGAAACCTGTAGGGCTATCAAATTTCTTGACAGAGTGAGTGTGGATAACAGAGAATAAGAAACATAACCTGCAAACCCGTCTTGCTAAATGCCTTCCTGTTTCACCTGTGCTAGATAAATTTAAGCTTGGAAGAATTTGAGAACTGACCTTTCTATAGTCAAAGCCTAAATGAATTTTGTTACAGTTCTTGTCTAAAGCTACTGACTGGCAGAAGGGTGCTGGTTTACAGACAGCTTCTGACATCTGTTAGTGTAGTGGTGTTTTGTTTACATTAGTAGCCAAGAATTGCATCCATACCTTAAAATGCTGGTAGTGTGGTAATTGTCATGTCATGGTAAGACTTATATTTTGAACCTGTAAAGGAGTGTATGTGCAAGAGCTCTATGTTACTTGTCTGTACTTATCAGTTGATCTGAGAAAAGATACTATTTCTATATTTCTCTCAAAATGCATGTGTCTGTCTAAAACTTACATGCACTTGATGTTCTCTCAGAACCATGTTTTCACGTTCAGAGCTTCAGGATTGATTTACTGTTTGCACGAAATAGTGAAGTTGATACTGTAGCTGAAAATTGTTTATATCCAGGAAGGCACTGAAGAAACTGGATCCGTGATGGTTGAGAGCGCTATGCTGACTTAGTAGGCTAGTGAGACTTAATACAGCTGTAGAAAAAAGTACTCTGATTTTAACTGTATGTTTAGACAGTAAGAAAATGGCAAGATTTTCACAAAGAGCTTTATTTAGGGCAATTGAGAAACATACCTGTTAGTTTTGAGCTTGAGTGTTGTCCTTTGTGGGAATTACTTGAATCTTTTTCCACCTGCAGACCCCTTTGCTGATGCAACAAAGGGTGACGACTTACTCCCGGCGGGGACTGAGGATTACATTCATATAAGGATCCAGCAACGAAACGGAAGAAAGACACTAACAACTGTTCAGGGAATTGCAGATGATTATGACAAGAAGAAACTTGTGAAAGCTTTCAAAAAGGTAAAGTTGCTGATTTGATAGAAAAGATGGTCTATAAAGGAGTTTGATAGCTTTTAATGCTAAGTTACAGAATATTTGTTTTATTTCATTCTTGCCAGTGCACATCATTTTCATACTCAGGTTGATTCCTTTCCCTGTCTTTCTCAAAATTCCTATCAGTATCTAGTGACAGTGATTTTTGCTAAAAAGTTCATTGTTTCTTTCCTGTAAAGGAATTTAATGAATGATTCATTAAAATTTCACAGATACCTTGCTTTGTTAATGTGAAGAATAAAATCAGTTTAAAGTAGAATTGTTTTTGCATTCCTGCTTCTGTCATAGCTGGGTTGTTGTTGAAAATAGAGATACTGAGTTTTGCCAGGATGAAAATATTTATTTTAAAATAGCATGGTGTTGAAAGGCTCTATCTTATGACTTTGTTTTCCATTCTTGCAATGAGTGTTGACCAGTTCCTTCTGCACAATAGCTGTCTTTGCCTGAATTTACCATCAGCAGCTTAGTTTGTGTCTCTATGCATCAGCAGATATATTCCATTTGCTCTCAAAACCAGTGTAAAATAGATCTAGCCATTGCCTTGCTTGGCATTACAATTTAGTAAGCAGTTTCTGTGACAAAATTCTGCTGAAAAGACTTACTGAGCAAAATCATAATGTACATCAGATGTCTTACAATGTGATGAATGTTTCTCTCTAGAAATTTGCTTGTAATGGTACTGTGATCGAACATCCTGAGTACGGTGAAGTTATCCAGCTTCAAGGTGACCAGAGGAAGAACATTTGCCAATTCCTCTTGGAGGTGAGGGTCTGCACATAAATATCTAAACCTCTCTGGAAGCAGTAGAGTGACAGGTGGCACTGATGTTCATTAACCAGCTGAAGATGTCCACTGTAGTTCCTTTGTATTTTCTGCCAAAAAGTAAAATGACACTTGCAGAATGAGAGTAAACGTCCGGTAAGAATCAAAGCACTGTGGAATGCATTTACCCTGATACAACACACCACTTGTTCTCTGGCAGTGCAACTAGAGTTACTCATTTGTAAAATCGAGTGCTTGATGTAAGCCATAATTTTGAGACTATAGAGGAAAGAGGCTTACTGATGCAAATCATGATGCAGAGATGTTACACTGTCAAAGAGTAAGTGCTAGGACCACAGAATAAGTCAGATGTCTGATAAGATTTTCTTTTTTGTGTAAATTATTCTGCTTGGCCCACAGACATTCTAGAAAGTAGAAAATACTTTACTGAGTATGTTACTGTATTGCCGTCTGTTTAATCAAAGCCTAAGTTTATGGGAACTTGATATCACTGTAATATGCCTAGCATGTAAGCTTTACTGAAACATGTTACTTTTCTCCTTTAGATTGGCATTGTCAAGGAAGAACAACTGAAAGTTCATGGTTTCTAAAATACCTGTACTCTCATGAAGAATCCTTCATTATTTGGTCTTACCTAGCCTGGCTCTCCTGTGAAAAATGAATCTTTGCAGTGAATGGACTTCCCTGTTGCCTGAACATGTACAATTTGATTCAGATTTGCATGCCTGCGTGAAACATGTGGTGTGTAGACTAGAAACACATAAGAAAACTTCAGTAAGGTGGTAATGAAGACACGTGTGAACTTTTAACACATTTCCAATGGAAATGTTTTAGTGGTGATTGTTCAGTTTAGTACTCTCCACCTGACTTAAATGTGTGGGTTGTATTAAAATAGTGTGTGTTGTTGCTTAAAAATAAAAGTTTATCCGTATATTTTCTGGGACATCTGAAATGCTTTAGCTTAAGTTTTAAACTGTCATAGCAGCCTTACTAAAGAACGGCTAAACTTTTGTGGCAGGTGTACCTCACTGCTGATTGAAAAAACTGGAAAATCTACATCATGAAGTATTAGCTAATTAATCAGTAGATTAGCTTGATGTGATCTTACCCTGTAGCTGTAAGACTAGAGCTTTAAAGTCTTTTGTGTAGGTGTGTCTTAGTAGCAGCATCATAAGACATAAATTGTTTGCTGAGTAAGTAACTGGATCTTCTCTAAAATTTACTGCAGTGACTATGAAGTATTAGCGTTAAGCATAGTAGGACTAAAATAAGCTGAACTGCTGGAGGCTGCTGTTACTGAGACCATGCCAAACATTTAGGTCTTACATAGTACCCCCAAAACATTTGAAGGAAGTGCATGGGATTTTGTATCTCTTCTGTCACCGCGTGAAGGGGAAAGACACTGAGTTGGCTTCCGCTATGACGGTGCATTTAATGTTGGCAAGCAGAGTGCTTTAATTAGCTGGTAGTGTTAGCTGCAAAAGTGAGGATGGAAACAGGCTCTACGCTAACCTTTTTCTTTCCTGGTATAGAAAGTTTTGCTGTGATTAACAGTTAATATGGCAGGATTTGTAGTGCGGTTTGGGTGATACTACAGAAAGCTGATTTAATCTACTTTTCTAACAGACAATTCATTCAGTGTTATCTGAAGTTGTAATAGTTAAAATAGGTTTGTTCCATCACGTTTTTTCATCTAGTTTTAGTTAGCTGTAGACAATTGGTATTCTACTTTTAAGACAGATCTCTTTACAGAATGAAATTACTTCATTTGGTGAAAAAAGCCGATCTTATCTTGTGAGATAGACATGGGAATTTTCTCTGAAACAATTTAAAACATGCTGAGATGGGAAACAATAAGAATAGTTGTAAATGTTAAAAAAACTTATGGTAATGTATTCTCTGGAAAGGAAGAAAGAGACATTTCTTTGCTGCTAAGACTTACTAATAACTAATTCAGAAAAAAAAAATCTTAAGTAAATATCAAGAATAGGCAAACCTATATTACTTAATATCACCTATGCCTATACTTGGTTTCCTGTTCAGACTACTTTTTAAACAGAAATGCTCAATTTAACTCATTTGAATCGTTTTGGGGGGGCAGGGGGAGGAAATTCTGAATTCAGACATGAACCTTTATGGCACTAGCAACAATGAGGGGAGCACTCTAGAGCATTCATATGACAATTTCTTTCTCTTGTCTGATCTAGACAATTCCACCTGTAAGAATCCAGTGTCCAGTCTCTCACTCTCCACAAATTCTGCCTGGTGTTACAGATCTTAACTGCTCCAGAGAAAGGACATTGCAAAAGATTGTATATTGTTAAGGTATAATGTGTTCAAGAGGAGGAGGAGGGAATGCCTGCTGCAAAACATGAAATACCAGCACACAGAATGAAAATCCAAAGAATAAGTGTTATGCAAGCCTTGCACACAGCAGAATAAAATTCTTGTACTGCAAGTTTACCTAGTCCTGTTTCATAGATGATAAAGTAATTAATTCTTTGTGGGGGGAGGTACATAGCACTTAGTGATATTCATTTTATCAAATGCCAGAAAACCTGACGTTCTCATTTAAAGCTTGTTCTCCTGCCCAAGAGGAAAACCAAGCAGTATTCTCTCCTGTTTCACTGGTATTACTTGAGTACTTCTAGTGGTTCTTGAATTGGAGATTAACAAATGATTAGCAAGTCTCATGTGTTACTGAGTCAGTCTTCATTTCAGAAGGCATTCCATTAACTTTTACTACCTAAGCATGAGTCATGCCTCCATAGTCATTCTGCTTGGAATAAGTAAGAAAAACTTTGTTTTCTTCCTCCTCATTTAAAAGTAATTTCTGATAGAAGGAACCTTGCAGTTGATAGGTGTCAGGTTATATGCTCTAGTGGAGCTGCTTGTGTTTTGGCCTTTGAAGGGCAAGATTAAAAGGAGAGGGAATAAGAAGTAAATGCATTTGCAGTTCAAATAGATGAGATTTGTTGTGGCAACAAACAATCTTTCTAGAAGGAAAGAAGAAATTTTTGTCCTTGAAGTGTTTTAAACTATAACCATGTCTGGATAAGATTGTAACTAGCCATGCTACAAGCCCAATCTTCTTTGCATGTTCTAGAGGAAAGGCTTAACTATTTCATGGTTTATCATCTTATGCTGAAACTTCTTTGTCAAAGCTCAGCCTGTTTGGGATATATATCTGTGTTTCAAGAATGCTGAAAAACATGGAAGACTTTGGGAAAGAACTTAAAATTACTGCCTTAAAAACCTGTTTTCACAGTGAAGGCCAGGTTTCAATCTTTCCATCTACTCCAAAATAGATCAAAAATTGGTAAAGGATGTGGCCCATGATTGTCGAGGCAGTAAAAGAGAGCTAAAAATAAAAAACACTTTAAAAAACCTCTAGTAGGACTTGAGACTGGAAAGAGTGGTAGCTTCTTTTTGTTGGAATATTGTGAAGTCTGTGTCCATTAGATCTCCAAATCAAGGTTGCAACCTTAGTGATACCAAAGCTTAATAACAAGCTGCAACTGGATGTAGGAACTGCTGTTTAAAATTCAGGGTCTTGCTGTGCATGGTTATATTGAACTGTTGCAGCTGACATTTACCTGATACACTGGAGTAAGGTGTTGCATGAATTGATTGCCTGTTCAGAACTTACATCTACCTAGTGCCGCTATGAACAGTGAAACCATCGCTTCCCAAATGGTAGTAGCAGTCCTTGTTTGTAGAAGGTGAGATCTAGTAATTTAAGTTTGTAAGCTGCCTACTTCTTCTTGTGTGAATTATAAGGCCCTTGACCTTCATGTGTGGTCTGCTAAATCTGACCATGTGTTTCAGAGGTGAGCATGAAAAGCACAACTATGGGCAGATGAGCAGTAATTTTTTCAAGTGAAAGAACCTCTGAAAAGAATAGTGCCTACATTGTGTGTGCATACTGTTCATTGGTGTTTTGCTTAAATCTTACTTCTTGCACAGCCTAAGTGGAGAGCATATTGTTCTGGAGAACTTTTTTGGAGAGGGAGGAGGGAACCCCACAAAAAAAATCACCTTAAGAAATTAGTTTATATCTTAAGTCTGTTTTCATTAACTTACATTGTTCTGGACTGCAAGACCTCTATAATGTTATTTTTGTTTCTGAATCTTTAAAAACCCTAATTAAAGTTCCTTGAGAGTTTGGCATTTAAGGTTCTAAATATATCTAAAGCCATTATAAAATTTAAAATTGTGAAGAGTTGTTGAAGCTTAAGGTTTAAATATTTGAAAAAATAATAATTAAGCAGAGCTCTGCACTTTGTCCTATGCTGCTGTCCTGTTTATTATAATCAGTATGTAGTTACCCTGAAGATGCAGACGTATTTACAGACTTGCCAGTAAGTGGATATCCTTGCTGTAGTGTGATACCCTGTTTGTAGTTTTTGTAAGATCTTATCTAATGTTCTGCACTGTTACAGGCTGTACTACTCTAATTTTACAGTACAGGACAGATGTACCTTGAGCTCCAGTCAGCAGTTATCTTATCCTTAATTCTCCTGGAAGGCTCAAGTGTACAGGATCCATGTGTTACACCCTTGTTTAAAGTGACTTGGTAGTTCTTCTTACTATATGAAAGTATGTACAGCATTGGTATTTAGCCAGTTAAAGAACAAGGGAGGCCTTTTTATGGATGACGTTGGAACACAGTAGGGGTTGCTGTCTTTTTTGGTGTGTTCAGTGCTGATTAGCATCACTGAGTGTTGCTCTAGCATGCTCCTGCCACTGGGGAAATGGAAGTGGTCTTAGAGGATCATGTGTATTTAAGTATTAAGAACCTGCCTTCCTCCTAAGACTCTCCATTCATCCATACTCAGTTTAATTAAGACTTGTCCCCCATGCATGGCAACATGAAGGTTATTTTCCAGTTGCTAGATCAGAAGTTCTTGGGATGAATAAAAGAAAACCAACATAGTTGGTTTATGTTTGCTGTACAGATGTTTAATGCCTACTGTTTCCAGTTTACATTAAAAAAAGAAAGTCTCAAAAGATGATTTGTACGTGGCATGCCTTTTTAATGTTTGCTACGTGCCTGTGATTGATCTCTTTATGAACCTGTATTGGAGTATCGATAGAGAGCTGAGACAACAAAGTCTTTTGAAATAAAATGTACCAATGCTATTTTATGTATGCTTTTCTAAGACAAATGGAATTTTATGCTTTTACTAAGGCGAATTTTTTTTTGGTGGAAGATTGAAGTAGTGTAATTTAATAGTGATGTATGTGATCCTCTTTTAATCAGCTTTGATTTCTTCAAGAAATGTTATTTCCTCTTAAACTTCTACCATAATCTGTACTAACCTACTTAAAAATATTGTGACTTGTACTGGGATATCGTAGCTCTAAAACAAGATTGACTTGCGGTCTAAAACTTTGGATAGAAGAGGACTATCTGATTTCTTGAATAACCAAAATACACAGTTTTTTAAGATGAAGCCAGTAACACGTGCTCAAGTTTGGTCTTAGCTATTTTAGAATGTCTTGCATCTGTGAAATGTGACAGCGCATTTCTGAAATTAATTTGGGGTTTGATTAAAAGTACTTGTATATATAATAAACGCTTTTTTTCCATTTTAAGCCATCTTTGCTATGATTATGCAGAAAAAAAAAACATTATCCAGGCTCAGTTCTCCAAGTTATGAGTAGCTGATTTCAGCAGACATGGTTGCAAGCAGAAGGGTCATGCTCCTCAAAGACAGGATTTAGCTGTCAGCTGTGTTTGTGGTGTTTTGCAATCGGAAAGGGAAATGGTGCTGTTCCTGCAGTACAGACAAACAAACCTTGGGTATCATGATGGGACAGCTAACCCCAATGAAGGGGGTAGTGCCGCAGTTGTTTCGGCAGCTGTCCTGCAAATGAACTAGAAAGTTGCTCATTAGGTAGGTAGACCCAGCAAATGACTTAAATGCATTGATGTGCAATTGGAGAATAGTTATGGGGTAAGAAATGTTAGAAGTGGTCTATTCCCAAGACCATGCTGGAAAAATTTACTGAAGAGCAGGCCCTGTTGCAGAGGAAGCAGCTTTTAGCTACTCTCCACCAGGGGAAGGTACTCGTGTGATGGTGGTACCTTCAGATGCATGATGGACTACACCTCAATAAACAGACCGAACAGACATCGGGGGTATCAACTCACCTGTACTGGGTAACACTGGTGAAAGACAGCCCTGCAAACTGATACTTGTCAGTGTCTTTGAGTTACACCTGTAACTCAAAGCCCAGATCAGGATGTGGACTTGAAGATTGAGAACAAAATTGCTGTCCAGGTTCCTCTGGTAAATAGTAACCTGTAAATTAATTGATTCATTATTCAAGATAATTTCTATGAGTGAGAATTCAGTATGAATAGGGAATATCAAAAGAAGAATGTTTTCCTTCCTTCCTTATCTTTCTTTAGGTAAGATTATGCAGTGCGGTGGCATGGAGAAATTTCCTGATTGTCCAGTAGTGGTTTTACTTCTTAAATACTGCGAACAGTGCTCTGAAGGTACCTGGGCCTGGAGCCCGTACCCATCATTGCCTCGCCCTGCATGCTAGGCTGGTTTTAAAGGGCACTGAGGGGAAGAATGTCTCTTGGGGTCATCCGATTTTTTCCTTTCTCCTGTTAGAAGTCAATTCCAGTACTGGCTTAAGTCACACTGGACTAGATCATCCTTCATTAACGCTATGGAAGATAAAAAAGGATTTCTGCAGAGGGTGAGAGGGAGGGAGATATCTGCCTCTTACTTCTCATAGAGCATTGCAGGGCCCTTCAGGTTGTCACCACTGGAAGTCAGGCTGGGCACAACAGTATGTGCTGCCTCGTGGGGATTTCCAGGTCTTGGCTGGTTCTCGTGGCAGTTCAGGACGATATCCAGGTGGGTGTCTGGCAGTAAATTCAAAGTACCAGAGCACTCTGGTCATGGATGTGATCTGACCACGCAGAAATGGACATGTACTGTGGGTCTGTCCCTACAGTCCTTTAATTACTTTTTGTCTGCCTGATAAAAGCAGTGTCCTAAAAACTTAAGGGCAGTACCTCTGAACAGGGAAAATTGGTGGTTATCTGCTGTGGAGATTTACAGGGAAGAAAACCAAGCAAACCTGTAAAGTTCTAGAAATCATCAAGGCCAACATTCAGAAGACAACAAATGAGCATCTGAAGGCACAATTTTTTATACAAAAGCAAGAGCACCCTGTTGCTAGCAGCTGCGTATTACTGGATGAGGCTGCAGGCAGTAGGGATGCAAAGGAAACGTGCTTAAATGGCAGTACCCCTTCTATAGCTGTCTTGAGGCTCTACAGACTGTTACGCAAAGAGGGTGGTAATGTGTTCCTTGGAAATTTTTGTGTCTAGCCTGTATTCTGTTTGCTCAATTCACTCCCTCTCCCCAGTCACAATTACAGGAGGTTAATCTCCTATTAGTTTCTAGTATCTTATTAGCTGTCTCAGTTTGATTTGGGACTACTAATATTCATGCAGTTAAGGTATGTTTTCAGGAGGAAGGCATTAGGGATGCTTTGAAAGGAAAGCTTAGCTGAAACAACTGAATATAAGGAGACAATGTGAGAATCTTCCAAGTGCATGACTTGGGTGTTCTGTTTCTGCAAAGAAGCCATTAGAATGGAAGCCTGTCTTATGTCACCTTAAGAGGCATTTCCTGCCCAGAAGAGTTCTTGCTGCACTTATTTCAGTGCCCTAAATCAGCCCTGAAGCAGTGCTTTCTCCCAGGTCACCGTGTGGAAGGCACGGCGTGGGCTGCATGAGCTTTCAGAAAGCCTGCTGCAACAGGCTCCACTCATGAGCACCAGGAACATGCCAGTTGAGCGGTAGCGCCCCAGGATGGGCTGATGGCTCTGGCTGCTGAGCAGCACTGCTGTGTGATTGGAACAGCAGAGGTGGCAAAAATGGAAACAAAAGGTTTGTCTTCCAATTTCTACTTTCTGTATTAGTTTAGTAATCTGACAAAATAGCTTCTGGGAGCAAAGGGATGGATGTTTTTCCAGTTCCTTCGCAGATACGTATCGAGAGAAATTGCCCTGAAGTTAATACAGTTGGGCAGACCATATTTTCAGGATCCCATCTTGTAGTGCTGATACTGTCAAAGCATCAGTGAGTTATTTTTCAAAAGTTTACCTGACCTTTACATTTGGACAGAGTTTTTACTGTTCACTGAATGTTGGGCCTCAGCTGGCACAGCACCATCTGATCAGTCCAAAAGAGTTTGAAAAACCACCAGCTTGTGTTGGTCCCCACGTGCTCCAGCCTGTTTTGCCATGTGAGCCACTTTAAATACTTTGGACATACAAGCCCCTGATAGATGTATAAGCACTACTCTTGATGTCTTTCTTCTCCTGAGAGTATGGTCCATGTTTCCTCCTGCCATCAGAGACATGTATTTTTTGGGGTTCTCCAAAGGTCCAGGCATGAATTCGCACAGGATTCTTTTGTTCTCATGGGTTGTGAAGAGCTAGGAAGTCTAAATTTACACGAGAAAATACAGAGCAGATGTAGATCGTACAGTCACACAAAGTCTGTTTCGAAAGAGCTAGCATTTCTGCATCTTCCATGTCCTGTATTACACAGACACATAGTGCATTTCATATCTAATCCTGCTTGGCTGTCCCTAGCTATGCTCTGGGGGAAGCCTGCCTGCTCCAGTAAAGAAATGAAGGCACAGTAGGAAGACTTGCTGCTGCTTTGGCTTTATTCCTACAGGAACAAGCTGTTCAGCACCGCAGACTCAGTCTGATATCAAGCCGGGCTACAGAGCAGTCTGGATGAAGCCACTGTCCCTTCTGCTCTACTGCCTCCATCCCCTGGTTGTGTCTTGCCCTGCAGGTAAGATCTCCAGGTCAGGGCCCATATCATTGTTCTGTGTAGGTGAAACACCAAGCACTGTGACTTTGATTTGTGACCAGAGGAGTGACACATAAAATAAGGAGTAAATTAGTAGCAGTTGCAATGAGTAAATAGTAGATCCAGCTACACAAAGCAACATGCTTACTCTTTGGACCTCAAAGTGTTTCTGGCCTCATGATGACTTTTTCCATTTTCACCTGCTTTGTTATTAGTAATGAAATGTCTTCATCTTGCTTGCATTCTTTGTACCAGAGTGAGACGTTACGTCAGTCATTGCCATGTCTCTCTTATCACTTCATGAAATTAATGCTAATGCACATGAGCTGAGGAATGGGCCTTGAGGAGTATGATGCATCGATCCTGGAAAATGTGAGATTATTTTCCCCTGATCTCGATTGCAATTGTTCCTTCAGCCATTGGCTTCTTTAAGATCTCTGTTTCTGTCCATTGTGCAACTGAAGTTTTACAAATAGTTATTAGGAGATTGCAACAAAAGATTTTTAAAAATACAAATTATGCCATGAGAATTTTTTATTAAAGTTTCTTGGGGAAGATAGGGAACTCGGCCTTTTTTTTTCAAAAGCTGTTAAATAATTGGCCTCTATCAAACCAACCTGTTTTATCAGCTTGAAATATTTTAAACAATACTTACATAAATGGACAGCTTGCTATTTCCAGTCTCTATCCCTAGATGTCACTAGAAGACAGCACATGCTGACAATAGTGATACTGAAGCCAGGAAAAATTACTAAAACTTAGATGAGGGAATGCAGAGGGAAAAATTTGGTAGAATTCCTGGGTGGTTGCAGGCATAACCCAGGTGAAACTGTATTCCAAATTTCCTCTGCCTGAGAGGGAGAAGGTTTGAAATCTGTCCTTGGATGCACACCTTCCTTACAGCGGCTGCACATCATCAGCCAACTTGTCGCTCAGTGCGTGCTTACCGCAGAGCCCCGTGCAAGAGGTGTAAGGAAGAGAGTTCCAGTGCACCACTTCAGAGAGTAGAAAGAAATCTACTGGGAGAAGCAGGAGACGACAGCTACGGCTTCATAACAGGCAAAAGCCAGCTCATGGGAAGGTGCCACAGAAAGAGGCAGACCTGCCTTTGTCCATCTCCAGGTTCCACCAGCTCGAGCTGCCCCTCTGACAGCAAGGCAGTTCTGGGAGGTGAATTGGCAGGAAATTATTTGCTTTTGGGGGTTAGGGAGTCAATTCTTGTCCACTTAGTTCTCTGCAGGCTCAGAGAAGTGTTGGGTCTGCGGGAGCAAGGTTGAAGAGAAGAGCTCAGTGTGCATGAAGGCAACTGGGAGCACGCCAGACCCTACAGAAAAGAGTTGTAAGGAGCCAGCGTTGAAAAAGCCATTCAAAAACATGGCAGAAGTCAGAGGAGGCACCTTTAGGGATCAGCAGTTTGTACAGAAGATGGTCCTCTCCAGTGCCACCCCAGTCTGGCTGCACCCATAAGGGTATTTGAGTGGATCTTGATATGGACAATGCCTGGGGACGTGTTCCTCTCCCAGGGCTGTAAGAGTTGGAGGCAGCCCATTAGAGATAGGCTCCTCAAACACAGCACTTTGGATTTCAGTGGGTATTCTGTTCATGAAAGGAGGCTGAAACCAGTTTTTAACAGCTATAGGATCAAAACTATAACTGGCTTTTATTAAAACTGTTACAAAAGAGAAGAATGCTCTGATTTGGTAAGTGTTGGAAAGTACTCCTAGGACTTTTGCTAAAAAAGGATAAAAGTTTTCACCACGTGATCTTTTAGGAAGCTAGTTCTTTCCTGAGCTGAAATTGTACAAAGCATAATTTCTAATTCAGCACTTGATTCAAATGCTGTTATGAGTCAGTAGCAGTCTTTCTCTTGACCTTAGTGGGATTCAGGTGAATAAAGGGAACTTTGTAAAACTGAAATCTTCCTTTTATGTATTAACCTTTTTTTTTTTTTTTTTTCCCCAAGAGTGAAGCATCAGCTACCATACAATGATTTATGAGATTACATGATTAGAAAGTACACTGTGTCCATGAGATCAAAGTTTGTGACATTCCGGAGCCAGTTATATCTAATGGGTATCAAGTAAGACCCTAGTTAGTGGGCATGTCATTGCAATCAATGCTGTGTTGTACCAAGATACAGCTCCAGAGAAATGTGTTGGTAATTTAAAACCTGTTTTCCTAAAATTATGTATGTCTCATTCATGGTCAAAGCCAGAATCTGACCCCTCTGCTTTTGGAACTTTAGATGCTTGTGGACTCTCTTAGCAGGCATTGTTGGTGTCAATGTTTGATGCTCACTCTTAGGGCATGGTGGGATGCACCATGATTTTTGTAGCTTGATTCAACCAGCCTCGCTGCTAAACAAAACCAAACATACACAGCTACAGTGACAACTGTGGGAGACCAGGTTTGGGAGTGCGGGGAGAAGTTAGCCCCTCTGGGCTGATATAGAGACCCTGCCTGTGCTTTGGGGTCCATGACATGCAGGAAGGGACTAGGCTCTTCCCTGCCTATTCCTCACTTGGGCAAGCAGCCATGTCTTTTGCTGCCAACCATCAGACCAGCTTGATGTGAAATTCATTGCACTTCTCTCCCTGCCATACCTTTTCTGACTTGGCACCTGCTTTGGTCTGAGGCACTTCAAGTGAGATCCTGAAGAGACACAGGCGTGTTTCTTCTCTTTGCGCAGGCTGGTGTACAGGAGTGTAAACCAGGCTCAGTGATGGAAGAAAACAACCTGGCCCTTCTCCAGCACCTGCTGGACAAACTTGGTTGGTTCAGCCCCCATAGACCTGAGAGTACAAATGAATAATGCTCTACCCTACAGCGGTAAAGGCTCTTTCCTGCCAAAGGCCATGTCTGATCTCACCATTGGTAAGATCTCAAACCACAGCCAGCAGGCATAAATAGCTTGGGTCCAGCAGCCTCCTTGCCACCAGCTGTACTGCAGAACACGCTCTAATCCCAAACGTAGCCTAACATCGACTCACATGCGGAGGGTCTTCCTGATACCCTGTGGAGAATCTTTTAAATAAATCAGTAGCATTTCCTGCAACATAAGAAAGCACTGAATGGTTGGGTGTTCCCCCCCCCCGGCCGCCTTGGTATTGTGATTATATTAATTCCATTAACGTTAACTATGTGCAAGGTTTCAGTTGCTGATGGAAATGTTAGCCCTGAAGAAAGGGAACTTACTCTTCAGTTGGGATGTCATCTTGCCTTTTCCTTTTGGGGCTGGCGGCTCATATAGTGGTTCAAGTCATTCTGGGTAATGTCCCTCTGGGATGTGGCAATTGTAGCCTACTGCATGCTGTAATGCCACACTTAGTGTCCACACTTAGTTCTGTGGAATAATGACAGCTGCCTCATCATGGCTAGCAGGCAGCAGCTAATTGTTCCTGAGGCAGGAGCGCTGATCTCTCTGGCACAAGGGGCTGAAAATGGTAACTTGAAAAAAGAAAAAGGAGAAGAAAGCAACCAAAGCAGAAAACCAGCACTGAGCTCACATTGGTAACTCAGATGCTGATCCTGGCTGCATTCAGGGTGGTCTTGAGAAATTGGTGATTTCAGGTGAGTGGCTTTATAGTAGAATTTAACCTTCATATACATTATTAGAAGTATGTCATGTTTAATTGATATTTAAGAGTCAGATGGTCTTATGTGATCACTGATGGCCCAGTCCACGTACCTTCCTGTATAGGCATGGCAGGCTAACTCAGGCATGTAAATATATCTAAGTGCTACAATGTGATCTGCTGCTGAGGCTGCTCTCACTTGTGCAGAGCTTGGATGAAGCCTAAAAGGGTTTTCTAATGTCGTGTAAGAAAATACATGAAGCAAATGCTTTAGATTTAGCAGTTCCCCACAAAGATACACATGTGACCAAGAGTCTGGTTGTGCTACATTAGAGAGAAAAAGGTGGTCTACTGATAGTGCCAGGAAACTGCAGCTATGATTTTGTGACAGAGGAAAACCTACTAATGATATGGTGCCACAGAAACAGAACTATTGGTCACTTTTACTGAGGATGAGCACACTACTTAACAATACATCCCACAGACCAGGAGCCCACGGTACTAGACACCATACAACATCACCAGATAGTGCCTGCTCCTCTCCAAATAGCTTGAAAGTAGGCATCAGATGTGGGTTCAGGAACAGAATTTCAGAACCACTGGGTAGACATTGTCCCTGGATGGTACATGGCTGCCTACAAATGTGAATTAAAAGTTGGCAAAGCAAGCACAGGCAAAATCCTGATTCAGTCAGTGCCCTCCCATGGACTTCAGCAGTGGCTGTGCACACCCAGAAATGGATGCAGCCCGTATGGCCAGCCAGCTGCTGCTAGACCACCTTTTGAAAACTGCCAATATTAGTTAAGGACAGGCTCCAGTGAGTCTCTTAGGTGTCTTGAGTGACTATTGATTGCTGTGGGACTGCAGGCACCTAAGTATGTTTCTCTATTTGATCCAAAGCTCTCTTAATCCTCTCCTTACCTTCCCTTTCAGGAAATCAGATGACTGGAACTGGCTTGTTTGTTTGGGAAGCATAAAGGTTCCCTAGGAAGCAAGGACATGCAGACATGTCACTTAATTCTGGAATTTATTGATTATAAGATACAGAATCCCAAACCAAATAGTTTGTAGGTCAGATAGATTAGAGTATAATCCTTACCATTTTCATTCCCCATCTAGATTAAAGCTGTAAATATAACTTGAGCATTACACACTCCTACAAGGAAAGACTTCTCGTAAGGCTTAGGAACTGAGCCCATCAGTCTAGATACCAGTAAGAAAACCATTTAGGATTGTATTTATGTAGGTTAATTTGGGTCAGTTTAATGGAAATACTGCCATTTTACATGTTGGGTGGGCTCGATTTTGGCTAATTTAGCAATCTAAATATTTTGCGTAAGATCCCCTCTCATCGTGAAGACAGGTAGGTACTTTAATGCTTCCTATAACGAGTGAGCTTGTTCACTCACTGGAAGTGTGGATCTCTTACCTGCTGATTAGCTGTATAATAAGATCTGGCTGGTTTAAATTTAGCAGAGATCCCCATCAAAGAGGCCAGCTGTTATTTGGGTTCTGCAGCTCTCCCGAAGTCAGGAGCTTACTGTTTGTTGCATGATAGAGCTCATTCTGTGGCTGATTTTGAGACCAACAGATCTGGTGAACATGGACCCTGAGAAGGAGTCTGGCCTTTGGGAAAAGCTATAATGCTGGAAAGCATAGAAACCAGGATCAATTGGTCTTTTGGAGTCCATACATTCAATTCAGGAAGATGCCATCTATATATCATTTTACAGTCATTCCTCTTGAATGCAGAATACAGAGTAAATGTTTCAAAATTGTATTCAGAGTTGGTAACACAAATCTAAATCAATGTTATTCCTTTTCCCAAAATTGCAGTCATACAACAATTTTGACAGCTGGCGAAAAAGTAGCACTAAAGTGCTTTGTTCCCAACTGAAGAGCTGGACCAATTTGTATTGCATAATAGAAGGGTTATTCTGAGGACCGTGGCACTGCTTTCAAATAAGTGTGGATGGTTGAGACCTAGCTGGAAATGAATTCCTTGATCAGCTGTTTTGTAAGTGAATAAATCAGGTCTGCCAGTTGTTGGTTTGGATGAAAAACTGAGGTTTCATGACACTGATTGCTGCTCTGAAGGCATGAAATAGAAGTCTACCGAGGGTTGTAACCATGAGCTAGATCTGAAAGTCTAAATTGCTCAAATTTTTGAGCAAATACCTTTTACAGGTAAAATCAGATGCATTTAATAACCCAGATTGGCAGGGCCTAAAATGATTTCAAAGGTAGCTTTGCATTTTATCAAATTTCTAAGATTACTGTCCTTTCCTAACCAGCACCAGGCAACCCTCCCCAACTTGTTCCAAATGTCCTCTCCTCTTACCAGAAACAGAAACCTTATTGGGGATTTTCCCACCTTCCTTTAGAGGCAGGGTTGGAAAGGATCTGCTGAAATACAGTATTCATTTGGTCACCTTCTTCCTTGCTGCCTCCTTCAAACCTTGATTCTGTCCCTCCAGCCCCTGTCCAGCAGCAAAGGCAGAGTGCAGAAGTGACCGCCTGCTAGTGCCACAGTGCTGTGCCAGGGTCTGAATTCAGATTTACAGCTTCGGGCAAAGGGATGGCCTCGCGTGTCTGCAAGAGGCCTCTCCTAAGGAACCACGGAGCTGGGTGAAAAGGCACAGGGTTGGTGCTTTTATATTGCTGGAGGGAGAGAGTCAAGGAGGGTGATGGAAGGGGTCGGAGGGAAGAGGTTGGTCAGGTCTGCCCATCATACAAATTCTGGAAACATAAAATGAATGTTTGCTAAACCAAATAAATACATGTCAGCATTAACAAAATACTTCAAGTGTAGACAAACCCAGTCTCTCTGTTCACCTGTCCACCCCCACCAAAGAAACCAAATAATAACAGAAATTATCCTGCACAGCATGAGATTTTATTGGAATAAACAGTTTAATATTTATTTCTGCTCTTCCTTAGTTGTGAGCCACTTTTCTCAGAGGTGAGTAATTGAGGAAGAGCTACTGGTAGTTTAGCAATGATGTTTAATGAACTGAAAAATGATCTGTTTGTAGGAGGTTTAATAGCACATTAACCTTATGTGGGTTGGTTAGTGAAAAGAGAAGATATCTTATGGTGCGGGGCTGCATCTTTCAGTCTTAAGGTCTCGGGCTAAAGTCACTCCTGCCATAGCTTGGCTTTCAGAGGAACATTGCCTAGGTCTGGCAGGCTAATGTCCGAACTAGGTTTCTTCTCCGTAGTTTCTCTGTCTGAGCAAAAAAACATCACTCTACTTTTTAGCTCTCCTGAGAAGGCCTTACCACATAAGTCACTGCATACTGGGGATTTTAGCTTCATTGTTGAAAATGCTATGTTTTATCAATAGGAAAACAAGTACTTGTGAGCTACCCCGCCCTTAAAAACAAAATCCTGGAGACCAGAGGTGTACATTTTACCACAGGATAATCTCAGCGGTGGCTGAAGCTGGTGGAAGTTGCCATTATGGGGTAATTTCCAGGTAAAAGCTGTAGGTGCCTTGTCACCTGCAGTGCCACAAGGAGAATAGTACCAGGCATTGGCATGTGTAAAAGTTTACATCCCCACATAGGTTTGGATGTACTGGCCAGTGGGGGAGATGGCAGAAAGGATGGATGCAAAGGGAGTATTCCCTGATGTTAACATGGCTGGTGCAGTCTGTGCTCCCTGTTATGTATGGAGAGAAGTTGATACAGTTTTCAGCAACCCCCCTGAAAAGTAGCTTTTGGAAATGTGGGTGTACAATTGCTTCAGTAAAGCTTACACTCTACAGAGGGCATGACATGACAACTGGGACCTCTAGGTATTTGCACTCCAGCGTTAAATAGACCTTTTTCTCATGCTTTTTCATGGACTGAAGTGCTGGCAGCTTTTATTTCAATGCCCAAGGAATGTAAAAAACCACCTCCATTGCAGATTCATTAATATAAAAGAGAGATAAGATTAAATCTGGAAGGGAAACTGAATGACCTAGTTCTCGGGTTTGCACAATGAACACATTTGATCTTTTATCTGCACGATGAGCCAACTTTTCTACAACAGACTAAATAAAATAGTTGGTCTGGTGAGAGGGAAAAATATGACTGTAGAAAAACGGGCATTTGGGAGCATGGGCTTCAGCCCCACCAGTAAACCCAACAGTAAGTATCCAGTTAACACGTCTGAAAAAGGTGAGCTCACAGTGACTGTCACCCAACAATCTCAGCTTTTTTCCCTTTAACTGAAATCTAAATTCTATTTTAGAATGATAGATATAGAAAAGCCACACATTAAAAAAACTATTTTAGATTCCCTTGGTCCCTAAATATTAATTTCTATAAATATTGGTGGCTGTGATGGTGGTCTGTTGCCACATTTCATCAGCCTATTTCTGGCCTAATACTCATGCCAGTGTTTAGTGCAGTTTCCTTTTGATGTGGTTTAATTTCTGTATCTTTGTGTTCTATCAGTTATAGCTAAGTAAAATTAGTCTGCAATTTAATTGCAACACTATCAGCAGTTCTGGTCAATTAGAATGAGATTAAGTGTTGTACAAATCTGTTATGGTAGAAAACAATGCTGAAATAAGCACTTGGAATCTCTAGTTAAAGGACATTGCTGTGCCTATGCAGTCCCATTTAGGCAGTTTAAATGCAGCATATGTGAGATACAGGCGTATGCCTTCCCTGCCATTTGCCAGGATGTGGAGTACCTGAACCCATTTCTCCTTTCTGCGGAAGCCAAGGGTTCTGTGGCCCTTGGTGGCTGCACCAGATGAAATTTTCTTCTGCCCTTCCAAATCTGAAGGCTGATGAGAGGAGGCCGGCATCTCTCCCCAGTGTTGCCCCATAGATTGTGTAATCCACAGCCCACCGGACAGCCCAAGCTAGCAGGGGCTGAGTGTCACACGCCCATGGCAATACCCTTCAACCTTCTCCCATAGGATCTTTGGGCATGAGACCTTCCCCAGGGGCTGGGACAGGGCAGGGCAGCAGGGTTAGTGACACACGCTACTACCAGCTGGACTCCCCAAAACAGCCACCCCTGTGCTAGCCTAGAGCTGAGCCTCTCCCAGCCCCTCTCCTGGATGCTCTTTGGTGCCACGACAAGCATCAGCTTCTGAATCCAGAAAGTACCAAAAATTACTCACGGACTCCAGTGTCTGAGCAAACATGGTGCATTTGCCCCAGTTGCACTAGCCAGCAGTCAAAGGGGGCACTGGCACTTGTGGGACCCACGGGCTGCAGGGTGATGCTGTGAAGAGCCAAGCAGGATTTAGCTGGGAAGTTTCAGCAATGGGGCAGGAAACTTGCAATGAACCAGGTGTTCTTCTGTGGATAAGTAGGTTCAGGAGAATCAATGGTCTGATGGCAGTAGCTTAATATGATGTACCAGCAGGAGGTTATGCAGTCTGGGTGGACATTAGATGGCAGTAAAAACTATGCTTTCCAGGGCTCATTCAGGTAGAACTGGGATTAAGCCAGGTCACAGTCCGGGTGGTATGGGGGGACTGGACCCACAGACCTGTTTAGGGACAGGAGTTATCTTACAGACCTGCCACTGCTCACAGGTCACCATGAAGCACCCTGTACAACTGAAAATGGTAAACACACCAAAGCAATTACCTAAGAGACCTTCACGGACTAATTGTTCAGCCAAGATGATTTTCATTTTAGGCCTCTTGTAAAACTACCTGGAATAAGTCTGAGGATATTTTGAAGTGGTCACTGGCTACTGGTGGTAATTTGCTGCAGATGCAGGGTGTAGCTTGTATCCTCAGACTTCACATGGCAGGGTTCCTGGTGCAGGCACCTCTGGAGCTGCAGGGGCTTTGAAAATTCCCTGTAGCACTCTATAAAAGAAATGCTTATTGAATTACTCTCATAGTTGTGAGGCATGATGGTAGCTGGTCCAGCGACATTACGGTAGGGCCCACTGGTTGATGCTTTACTGAGACACTGAAAAATGGAAACATTCAAACAAGAGGAGGGCAAATGCATTGCACGCTCTGCCTTGTAAATGGAGAAGAGCTTCTGAGCAGATAAAAAAAAAATCTTTTAATATCATATAAGCCATTTGTTCACTTAGCCACAGCAGAGCTAACAAAACCAAATGTTGTCAGCTCACAGTTTAATTGCAATGCTGGTAAGCCTTGTGGTGCCTCTTGGGGTTTTTTTTGTTTTTTTAAAGTCAAAACAGCTTGTAAAGGAAAATGAGTATAGATTTTGATTCTTTTGTTTACCTGGTTTTGCTGTGAAATAAGTGGTTTAGTTTTTCTGCTTGAATGAATTAATTCTTGAATAAATTTAAATTCCTGGCCCAAGCGCTTGGCAGAGCCCATTTGAGAGGCCCAGTCAGGCAAGGGCTTCCAGGTGGTGGTTGTGAGTGGGGAGGTTTCACTCAGCCCAGACAATGTAATTTAGTCTCCCGAGTACCTGCTGAGAATCTCAGAGCAGGCTAATTTAACGTTTGTTGTAGGTGTTGGGATGTTTAGAGGCACCTCATATGACTGAACCCTTTCCACTGCCAAAACCCTCCGCTGGCAGAAGGGTTATACAGCACCCTGTTTCCAAAGCATTTGCATACAGGTTTTATGTGTTCACACAGCTCTGGCAGTTGTTTTCTGTGCACTTCAGTGTGAATTTTAATCTGTCCCCATTTAGGACAGCATTTGCTGGTAAAGAGCAGAAGCGGAAGGAGGCAGCGAAACACTAAGATGTTGCTGTTTTCTAGCAAAGCAAGCCCTGTAAGTTCGTTACCAATGCATTCGTGATTTGTTCAGGGTTGAGAAGAGCCTTTAGCTGTGGGGCCCTTAGTGAATTGGATGGGAATGAGAGAGCTCTCAACCTTTGAAAATCAGGCATTAAAGTCTTTCCAAAGACTCTGAGCTGTGGGGCCCTGGGGGGCTCTGTGACAAGTCTCCGCTCAAACCCAGTTTCAGTGTGGGACAGGATGAGGTTTGTGTGAGCCTACAAATAAATGAGGCACACAATATTGTCAGTAATCACTCTACATTGTATATATGGGTGTTAAAAATTCAGTGTTTGTTCTCATGTTGGAGAGCTCCAGAATGCATCTTCTACTTTTGTTCAGCCAAGTAGATTTTTAACTCATGTGAAATCTCTTAGGAGAAATCTCTAAATTTAACATGCTGTTTTCTATCACTGAGGTTCTGGTTAAATTATGGTGTTTGTGATGTTATTATGTTTCCCTCAAGTACCCATTTAAAACATCCTCAAGTGGAAATTAGTTTCCTGTGTTATTACTCTGACTAGTTTCAAGCAGCAGTTTCAAGTACAAGTCTGCCTTTCTCAGCTAGACCCTTCTCTGTATAACAGAAAGCTCTATCAGTATCCTTATGTACTGCAGCAGGCCAGCTAGGATAAATAAGAGTGCATCTATGGGAATGAACTAACCATTAAACTTTAATGTTACCTAAAGATGTAAGAACAGCGGGAAGCAAAAATAATGACAATTTGTCATCATAGCTGTCCAGGCATTGCTTTGCATAATTAGTATTACTGTTATCTATACTTCAGGTGCCCCTTTTGTGCTAATGGGACTCTTTCTGAGAACAACTGCACATTATGGGCAATGTAAGCACAGAATAATTGTTACTCCCTGCTCTGAAGACCTTATAGTATTAATAGATATAGGAAAAGAAGGGGTTGAGAGGAAGGCACACAACTTACAGGCAGAAGGTTGTGAAATGAGCCACTGAAAATGGAACTACTTAAGATGAAGGACTCACACTGAGGTGTCTTTAGCTTGCTGCAGTGTTTTCCTTTTAAGTCCCTATTATTGTGGCAGACATTTTAAAATACATGCACTCGATAGAGGCCCATCTGTGAGTTGGGTTCAGGCAAATATGTCTGCTCTTGTTTAGATGTGTAGAACAGCTACTTAGTGCATTTTAATATAGATAGCTTTAAAGTGGCTCTTTCTGAAGGGTTATAGCAGAACATATATTTAGGAGGCCACATTGACTCATTACCAGCTTCTGGTGAGATAATGTATGAAGTGAACATGAAAATCAATAAGACAAGCAAAATTAAAGAGCTTGAGATAAGCAGGGGGAGACAGAAGAAATCAATGCCATTCAGCTACTATAATGGTGAAACAGAGTCCATAAGACATCATATTAAATTCGTAAGTCACATATTTCAAATACCTGTCCATAACATCACCTGTGACAACAACTATAACCAGGACTGTCATTAGTATAATCACATATTCACATAATTGCAGTGAAATTCTTCAGATACTTAGTGTACTTTCCCTCCTATAAACTATCACAGTAAGTTCATGACCGTGCCAGGATGTTTTTTCCAGAATAACCTTTATATGTTTAGTATAGGGAGATGTATTGATATAAGATCAAACATTAACCTGCCTTTCATAACCTGGAAAAAATAAGCCACATTATGAATAAAAACATTGACTGTTACCCTATCGTTGGCTGTGGGTGTGCACAGATACATACATAAATAAATAGATAATACAGCAAGGTCCTCTGATCAAAACTGATTATTAATTTCATTCAGGCCACTTGCTCAGACTTTTCGTAAAGACTGTAGTGTCAACAGGAAAGCTGCCTGAATGTTTTTTCTCCACTTTTGCATCTGTTCCTTACTTCTGTTCTACTGTGGCAGTGGACAGCGTGGCACTGTAAGAGAGTGAAGGCTCTTATTTCTTTTCCCACTAAGGACTGTATCATAGAGAACATTATCAACATTGTTATTAAATGCATAATGCAGACTGTATTTTTCCCAGTATTTCCTCACTGACCCTGGGGTCTCCATCTTGTTCAACCTGGTTTTGGGCCATGCCATTGAAATGCCTTTCAAGAGCATCCTTTCACTGTTGTGGTATTAGAATTTACTAAATTCTGTTGGCATTTTGAAACCTCTCTTTAAATACTCTTTGGACAAATGAGACATGGTCAGACCATGGTTGAACTGAGCTCAAGAATGTATGATGTGAAGGCAAAGATGTATCAACATTCAAAACCAACACATTTTTCAGGTGGCAAAAAATGTCTGTTCCACAGCCCAATGAAAGAGCCTTGCTGCTCAAATCAGAGCAACCCTTGCACCAGCTGCCCAGGACACCTGCAGCTGCAGGGCTGAGATGATTTACGAGCACTGTAAAGAAGCTGCAAACTTTTGCCTATTTGGAGGTATTTGCTAGTGAAGGAGAAATCCTTGAGGACTGAGGGTATCATAATTTTCTGCACAGGTCTGCCACTGATTATTTTTGTTAGATTTTTATAATTTCTCAAGTAAGAGTTCAGTCCTTATTTCTTCTGACTTCTCCTTACTCCTTCTCCTCATCATCAGTCCTTTGTAATCTTTGTCAGCCACTCCATGCTAGTTTAACAGCTGAAACTAGTAAAATGTTTTAAAAACCTAAGGGTTGTCTTCCTAGAGCCTTCAGCAGCAGAAAAACTGAATTCCTCATGTGTACTATTTTCTTCTCCTGAAGTTTGCAACCACACAGTTTACACCTGATTTATTTCTAGTATTACTTGCTGTTAATGTTTTTCCCTCCCATTGAAATATAGCTGGCATTTTTCCACCTGAAATGTATTATCTTGTATTTCTCTACAATGAGCAATATTTTAGTGCCTAGATGTAACAGGCCCCTCTGTGTTGCCTTCATTCCAAGCATCAGAGAAACAAGTGCTTATTTACACAGAGGTTCCCATCTGGAGATGCACTCAAACCTTCTTTGAAGCTTGCCCTTTGAAACTTAGGAGAAGTCTAGCTAGGCTAGTGACTCTGTAATAAAGGCTGAGGTGGCCTTTTGTTGAGTTTATAATACAAAGTATTGGAAGATACAATCACTTGTCTTTATGTATCATCTCTTATGTTGCTCTGTTCTTCATTTACTTACTGTTTACATGCTCACTACTCATTTAATTTCTAATTAAAAGAAAGACAGACATCCTTAAACATTGTACTTTTTTTTTTTTTCTTTTTTTTTTTTTTTTTCTAGGGCAGGTTTGTTAAGCTTCCCTGCATTCGCAGCTTATCTCTTGGGGGAATCTAAATGTAAGATTTAGTCTGGTGATGTGACCCAACTCAGAATACAAAAGTGAAACTTGTGGCCTTAAATGTACAGCTACCAGGGATCATGTTTCCAAATGCAATGTCTTAGTTTTCAGAAAAATACAGAATCACAGAATCATCTAGGTTGGAAAGGACCCTGGAGATCATCTAGTCCAACCGTTCGCCTAGCACAGTTCCCACCTACAGCATATCCTTAAGCTCCAAATCCACCTGACTCTTGAACGCCTCCAGGGATGGGGACTCCACCACCTCCCTCGGCAGCCCATTCCAACGCCCAACAACCCCTTCTGGAAAGAAATGTTTTCTGATATCTAGTCTGGACCAACTGGATTTTGTTTTTCAATGAGGGGACATAAATTCTGACTTTATGAAAGCTTTGCACTACATAATAACTTTTATGACTAACTGGATTGTACTTTAAACCAAATATTTCGATGAAAAATTTTTAAGCAGATTTTTCAATGCAAAATTTCCAAGGAGACCCAGTTTTCACTTGTAAAGCATCAGTGAGGGTATTTTTGAGGGATTCATTACCATTACAAGTTTGTCATCTTTTCCATTTGTGTTAGAATGTTCTTTCTCTGTGTCCGATATTATCTAAGGTACTTCCAAATATTGCCAGCAAATTATCTTCTGGTAGTCATAGACAGATTAAAATTGCCTTTTTGGTATGTAGATGTAAAAATAATTACATAAGCACAAGAAAAGCAGCAACCATTCCAAATAGCTCTTTTAAATCACTTTTCCTTTCTCCATTGCCTG
The DNA here is from genome assembly GCF_003259725.1 of Athene cunicularia. Taxonomy (NCBI): domain Eukaryota; kingdom Metazoa; phylum Chordata; class Aves; order Strigiformes; family Strigidae; genus Athene; species Athene cunicularia. The sequence goes on from NW_020799095.1 coordinate 4,371,902, forward strand.
AATAATGCAGTTCCTCACATTTTCATTGCTGTAAACACAGATGCATCCCAATGTAACTGCATTCATTTCAGCTGTGTTACTTTGATGTGGCGCTAAGTCCTAGTGATGGGACAGCACTTGCACTGTGTGACATGAGAAAAAATTGGCATTTCCACCAGCAAATGCAATCATTTGGCAGCAGAGCTGAGATGTGGCATTTACAGGAGAGTTAAAGAGCTCTTCTTTGGAGAAGGTGTATCTTAGTATATGTGTCATGACTAAACTCATCTCATGGTGACGTTTGTAACTCTACCTATGCTAGATTTAGTATGAGAAGACCATGTGAAAGTCAGCTAATCTTGTCTTTCTTTCTCTTCCTTGGGGACTGTATGGTCTCGATGTATTTTAGGCAATTGTCTGAAAGTAAGAGGAATTAAAATTTTGCCTCTACGCACCAGAATCCAGCTATCTGTGATTTGCTATTTGCAGTCTCCCATCTCATGCTGGAAATTTTCAGGAAAAGAGCCAAGTCACAAACCAGCCCTTATTTCTATCACGGCAAAAGCAAGACATAACTCTCTTCCTTCTCCTACCTCACCTCTGCATCACGCACTGGAGACTGAGAGGATGTCAGGAGTGAGTCAGTGTTCCCATCTCTGCAAAAATCACCCTTTCAAGAATAACTTTTGAGTGTGAATCTTCTCTCAGTTACTGTCAGAAAATAATGCAATGGCCTTAAAATAAGTAATCTCTCAACCTATCTCCATGCACACATGGGGTCTGGAGTCTCTTGTGTCTTGCTGGGGTTTACAATACTGCAAGGAGAGCTGTGGCACAGCAGAGTCAGGGCTTCTAGGCCAAACAGCAAGACTAAATAGAGGTAGAAATGGAAGCAACAGCATCCAAAGTCTAATGTGTCCATGAAGAAAAGCGTCTGTTAGTGGCTTTGTTGCTTGCCAGAAAGGATCTTGCTGTCTCTGGAGCAAGTTTCTCCAGTATTTTGAGAAAAGAGTATTTTTTTCTGTCTGGGTTAAGGAATAGTCTTAATCCAGAATCACCCAGAGACTTCTTTACAGAGTAGAACAGCAACTTGTCTAAGCCTCACAGAAACCAAATGACCAAAAGTTCATTTGCTTTCATTCTTTTGCCAGAGATGTAGTGTTTTCACTTATCAGAAATGTGCAGTTGTTCATTAATTTAATTTCAAATAATACAGAGAAGAGCTTTCTCTCAGACTTTTAAGCAGTGCTGAAGAGACCTTAGTCAAGATTAGGTCTGTGAATCATGATTTTTTTTTTTTGCTCCTTTGACTCAGGTGCAACATATTTTATGCCTTCAGGTCCTGGGGCCTGTTCTGCTCTTCCTGTACTTGCAGGCTTCCCCATGGTGCAAACACCTTGTGCTGAGGGTGTGCAGCACTTCACAGCTACCACTAGTGCTGGGGAAGGAGGCAAGTGTCCCCTTACAAAAAATACTGGCTTCAGGTTAAAGGAAATCGCCTACTGCATTACAAATGGGCACCACTTTGGTAACTGTGATGGAGCCAGGTTGGTTTATGCCAGTAGAGAAATTAGGAACCAAGGACAAAGCATCCTTAGGAAAAGAGATGGGGGAGGTAATCACTCCGTTGTGCCTGTAACACAGTCAGGTTTAGAGCCCTGTTTATATGGGGGCACTCTGCTCTTACCATCTTAACTGGAAACCAGAAGACTCTAGACTGTTTTATCAGCTCTGCCATGTTTGCAGCTCCTTGGGGTCTCTTCTTCACACAGAAGTCCTGCTGTCTTTTCAAGCGCCTCTGTATGCTTTCTGGCATGTCCTTGGCAATCACAAGGGTCCAACATTCCAACATCCATAAGCTCCCCCATGTTTTCATTAAAGGTATCTTTAAGCAGTAATGTGTATGTCCTACAATTCTTCATCCTACTCTGTGCTTCATCTTATAGTAATAAAGTTTTTAAGTACTATGTTTTGGAACACTTTTGCCTTTTTCTTTTTTTTTTTTTTTAAAAAAAAAGAGGGAAGGCAGGCTGGAAGCTACAATGATAGGAAAGGAGGCAAGAAAATTAAGACAGAGATACACAGGAGTCATTTAGGAGGGAAGTTTGGCACAATTTTATTAGTAAAAATGGAGAGAAATAAGGAAGAAGATAGGAAAGGCTTTATTGAGACATATCTTAGAAGTGATGTCAAATCTGATGTAAATACTGTTGTTTCGTCTCTTGATGAAAGCAAGAGGAAGTTTGTCCTTCAGCTGAGCCCTCCAGCTTGTTCACCTCACTCACCATCCTGCAGTGAGGATGCAAAGGCTTGGCAACAAGTACACCAGCCCTGCAGTTTGCTTCAAACTCTGCTGCTCACCGGTGGATGATGCCCATGTTGCTTCAGAGGAGAATTAAAGCAGCTCCCTCACGTGGTAATAATCCTGTGTCCCCCAGGCCAACATTCACATGGGGCTCGGCAGCTTTGCCAACGGTGCATCTTTTGTGGGGCCACACTGGTGTGGGTGGCCTGTTACGCCACTGTACGGCTCTTTTGCATCAGCACAGCAATGCAGAGCACACAGAGTACACTGCTGGAAGCAGCTTAGAAAACTTTTGGCACCTGATTCTTATGCCTAAAATGATTTCTGTTTGTAAAATAAACATTGTATATACAATATATTAAGACATGTCTGATCAGGTATAATTTAGTTGCTACTACAATAGAGCTGTGTGCAGCCTATCCCACTCTTTCCATGAACCACCAGCCAGCAAGGAGGTGGAGCAGGGTAAAATTCTCTCTGCCCAGCCTAATCGCAGTGGTACCCCCTTGTGCATGAGCTCCACTTAGGTTAGTTTGAGCAATGCTGTGGTACCTCTTCTGGCCTTTTGTGCTGCTTGGTGAGAGTCCAAAAAATGGCATTCAGTCAAACTTCCTTAAAGCCAACACCCCCTCCTAAGGAGCCCTAGGAAAGAAATTCTGTTCTGAAAAGAAATAATTTGTTATTTCAAAGATGCCATTGTTCTTGATTTTTCCTTCTCTTTGTGAAATAGTCTCTCATTTTCTGAAGAGGAAATACAGTCCTTAAATTAGATCTCACAGGGATGCTGGCTCCAGAATTGTGAAAATTAATATACAAGCAATTAAATTTGAAAACAAAAAAAGCCCCAGCAATGGAGCAGGAAAGAAGTCATTGATATTAAAACCAGAGTTATGCAAATTAGGCCATAAACTCTCAGCCAAATTTAGGAAATTTTTGAACTTTAATTCACTTCACTCTGCCATCAGAATCCTTCTTGCCCATTTTCCCCCGGGATAAAAGTCCATCATTAAATAATGCATGCATAAAATACTCTATTTCTTCCTCTAAATAAAACTCTTTATAGCAAATAATGAAGGGGAGCAAAATCTGAAGATGAAAAGAAACTACAGTAATGGTAAGTGACAAACAAAGCCAGGGCTTGACAGATTAATTTTATTCTCTGAATTACACTGATCTTATTTGCAGGGTCATTCTATGCATCTTTGTTTTAGACTGAAGAGTTCTACACATAGAGAAAGGGATAAAAAAAAAAAAAGAAAAAAGGAGTTTTCATTTGGTGTGAAGTACACTGGGTTTTGATTTACTTGCTTTTTATAAACAGCAGTACTAACCTGCAAAATCAGCAAAGCTATTGCTAAGCTACTAACACACAAGCCCTCTGAAGCTATCCCATCCACAGAAAAACAGAGCCACTAAGGAGCGGCAAGACACAGTGGCCGCCAGGGAACACAGCAGAGTTTGTTGTATGACATCAAGGAAGAACTGCAGCTTCTTGGGGTAACTGGTGGGCTATGAAATTTATATTTGTGAGCTATTAATGTGTACTGTTATTTATCTACCCAAAACAGTTGAAAGTGATCAATATGCATGTGAAAAGCAGAACTGCTGCTGAGGGAGGTAACGCTCAGCACTGGGATTGCCCTGCTCTGAGCAGAGCTTCATGGCTCCCAGGCAAGGTCATCTCTCCTCCCTGGGGCAGAGACTCAAACAGTGTCAGAGAAACTGGTAAAAAAAGTCCTGGCCCATACAGATGTTCAGAATTATCTAGAAAGCCTATCTACAGGTGTTAGTGCAGCTAGCGATAGTTAGAAATGTTGAAAGGCAAAGTCGAGTAGCTGTAAATTCGAAAAAGCCACAAAAACGTCTGTTGTAATCTTCACTCAGTTTGTCATGGATATGTGTTATGACATAACCAGATTTTTTAGCATTATGTATAATGGGCTCAGCACCTTTCTTTTTTTTTTTCAGCCAGTTCATTCATAGGAAGGTGGTGGTGGAGAAAGGGAATTGCTGTCTCTTTGGCCAAAGCGCCCTAGTCAGAGCAGAGCTACAGCTGTTCATTTTGTGCCCAGGAAGATCACTGTACATCTCGGCAGCTCAGCTGTAATTAAAAGTAGTAATTGATAGATGATTAAAGGATGTATCATTAAGAAATATTTGACCCTACTACTATAGATTATTAGATTACTGAAGTAGGCACTTTCCAATAAGACTCTCCTCTTCCAGATTATTCCCGACAGCTCCTGTAATGAAAATGTCAAGATATTTCTCTCAAATGCCTTTGAACTAAGAAGGCACATTATCATGTTTGCAGATTGTTACCCAATTACACTCATCGAAGGGGTATTTTACTCCACTGATTCTTTCCTTTCACAGTAATATATAACAAAAAGCCTAGAGATGGATGTCCTTGTGCAGCAGCATTTCTGTCATGTTGTCAAATTCCATTAATCTTCCTCTAGCTCATGTGCGCTTCTAAAATACCTGCAGTATTACTTGCATATCTGTAATATTACATATTATACTTGTCTAACACATATTAACTGTGCAAGCCATAGACCTTGAAAGTGGCATTAGCATTACAGGCCCTTGGGAGGGGGCTGAAGGCTCTACTGCCATTCATTATACAAAGGGATTAATTAAAGAACTGGTGAAAGAAATGGTTTAAGAGCCTCTTCAAAATTATTGAATGTAGGGAGTCCTGCATTAACAACAGACTGATTCTGGTATACCAGAACAATATATGTTGTTGGTTTGGTTTGGGTTTTTTTACATTTCTAAGCACAGCATAAATATCAAGCATTACAATTTATAAAAATTTCATAGTCTGTCTTTGATAGATAGATAGATAGATAGATAGATAGATAGATAACAAATAAATACCTCTATATCATATAAAATAGATTTATAGATTATATAAATTTTTTTCTAAATTATGCATAGATATAGATGTTAATTAAATCCCTACTTTGGTGAGAACTGTACATTTCAGTTTTTATATTAAAAATATTCCTAGCCCCTGGTGTTAGAAAAAGGACACAAACACTCTGTCTACAAAAAATAAGAAAGGAGAAGCAGAATACAAATTTAAAAATGAAATTTTCTTCTTTTCCTTTTCGTAGCTCCTAATCTCTAGATCAGTCTCACATTTTTTAAAATCTTTGCACATACAAAACTCAGTATGCAAAACGGGCTCTCAGAAGCAGAGATTTTGTTGTTTATAGTATGTCATCTCTTCAGTTTTTAGCAAGGAACCCAGGAAAAATGAACTCAAAGTAAGCATTATAATGCTGATAAGGGTAAGGAAAAAGCACAACATGCTTTTTTTTTATCTATAGCAAAGTGGAACAGGGAGCTGGGGCTCAGAGGCACCATCTAGAACATAAAAATATCCTGTTTGAAGCACTCTGCAAAGAAACTTAAATTTGAGAAACTAAAACTTCACTTTTCCTAGTTAATCTGACCTTTGGAAGAAAAGTAAAGCTTTCTTCAGACATGAAGTTGACATCAGTAGGAGATAGAAGGGTTGGGCTCCCTTCTGTCAAGCTTTCTTCCCTGTGTGCAAGGTAGTTTTAGAGGCTTCTCTTAAGAAACTTGTTTTAAATTGCCTTCCTGTGCCAAATTTTGGATATAAGAAAGCAGATGAATCATTTCACAGGTATCACGTATTTCTTACTTCTCAGATTAGCAAGCAAGGATATGACTGGAGTCAAACTAAACACTGGTTTACAGAGCAGGATGTAAGCAGGGTCCCAGAGGAGCCTAAATGCTCCCACTAGTTACCCAGCTGTATGACCGTGAGGGTCTGTATGTGAGGCCCCAATGATACAGCCAGTGTGTGGGTACACTTGCATGCTCATGGAAAAAGGTGCAAAGAGGTACATGCACCCGTAAATTCATAAAAATAATTTCTTCTTTCATTTTATTTTACCTTCTTATTCTGTATGTGCTAGGCCTGGAGAAATTCTATAGCTGCTGCAGCACTCCAAGGTGTGCCTATCTGCTCAGTGAAATTTATGTTCCAGGTTGTGGGCCCAGATTTGCCATACAACACCTGAGAAAAAAATTTAAATGGGGATTATCAGAGCCAGCATGTTAAATGGGGAGCATTTTTATTCAGACAAAAAGCAAGGACAGGGATTGTACTGTCTGCCTTCCCCCATCTTGTGTACATGTTCATTAATCTGCAGGGAGATACATGACTACCTGGGTTTCACAGCTCTTAACACCTTCATGGTGCAGGAACCTAAAACCTGTTCTCATTCATAAAACACAATCAAAACAGTAAGGAGTAACAGCAGTGACCATTTTTTCTTTAGCAGCTCTGAGTTTCAGGCGAGACAGTTCATCTAGGTTAGTGGGGAACCTGGGATCATTTTCCCCCACAGTGCACAGCACGCCCCATATATTCAAATACTACAGGTACCTTATCTCGCCCTAGGTTAAAGATCTGCAGAGGTTTGGCACAGAGTAAAATGAAAGATTCAAGTGGCACTCTGCTGACAGTGTCAGAAATGTTGGGGCTTTTTAATAATATTATATCAATTCTAATGACTGCAAAATTTGAAATAAGTAGAAATACGAAAATCCCCATTTCAGCATGATGTATGGGATCTCAGATAAGTAGTCTTTTGTGAAATCCTGTCATTCACTCCCAGACTAAATGCTATTTTACAGCATTTTCAATAGCCAGGTTTTATAAGCCATTTCTTATGATTGTCCTCTTAATTTTTTGCCTGTATTTTAAAGCATCAGGGAGGCCACTTCTTCTGTAGTACCTGCATCCATTCTGCCAGCACCCCAGCAGCACACAGCATGCATATGTATATAAACTGAGTGGAAAATTCCACTGAATGGGAGCTCTCTCAGTACTCTTACGGGCTTATATCAGCTTCTGCAAGACACGGGAGTGGAAATACTCACTTTTAATACAGCAGGTGTGTAGCTTGTGGAGTGCATTCATCATTCACTGATTCCTGCCCTCCTTCCATATTCTGTGTGAAAGCTGCATGTGAAGGTGGGCAGGACTTCTGTTTGATGTATGTCCATGTTTATGAATTATGAGCTCTGGTTTATTCCTTGACACCTACAGTTCTAGGTCTTATTTAAATTCCTCTCTCAGTAACAACTGTACCCAGTAAGAGATTACACAAACACACACACCCCCTTAGCCTACTTATCCCATCCTCCCTGGCAGTAACAATTCGTATGATCACACCCTGACTCATGGGTGTCACTGTAAGCCACCAAACACTGACAGATAAAATTGAGCTGTTTGGCTGTAAAGGGAGCGGCTCAGACACAGCAAATGCCAGAGGAAGGGATGCACTGTGGCAGTGATGGTGATGCAGAGCACACCCGGGACGGATAGGCATCATGTCCTGCTGGCCCAGACACAGGGAGACTGAGAGCTCTTGAGCACTCATGGATGCGGATGTGTGCTTCCTGTCCCCACATTGCTTTGGGCTTTGTTTTAAAGACTTGAGAAAGTTCTACAGCTGAGGAGGGAAAAACGCAGCTAATGAATCCTGTGTGAGAGGAACATTAAGGTCACTGAGACATACATGTAAACTACCAGAAATACTGTTATGTTAGTCTGCGGAAGTGTGACATGATCTCTCTGTGCACATGCACGGCAATGTGAGTTTGAATGTTCTGACTGATGCGCGATCAATCTGCAGGATTCCTGCACTACATAAGCTGCTGTTTTAATACTGAATCCAGGCTGAAGAATAAGCAAAGGGATTGCAGTTCCATAAAATACATTACACAGTAAGCATAGCAGTGCCTATTAAAAGTTTCTTCATTCTCCTTCTTGCAGTACAGGTCCAAGCAAAGTATGTGCATGTAAAACCAATTAATGGTAAAAGGAGCTACCAACAACACGAAAATAAGCTGCTTAAAAATCATACTGTATAAGAGACGTATGCTGGTTGCTGCTCTGTGCTGTGATTACACACAAGTACACAAGCTGATACCTGACTTAGTTGATGGGCAGCTGCAACTCAACATAAACCCTAAAGGAAATAACTGTACTCAACCAATGCCATTCCGTGTCCCAGTCAATGCAGATGGTAGCATAGTAATGCATGGGCATGAGGGGAATCTTTACTGGAAGCTGGACAGCTTAGAGAAGAGGAGCCAATTAGCAGCATGTGGTGCCTTTGCCAAGCATGCTGCCAGGAAACACAAGGAGACCCAGCGCAACCCAGAGAAAACATTCCTGAAAAACAGCTTCTTCCACTCTCTCCACTGCTGTGATGAAGCCCACAGCTGCACAGCATTCCCAAGCCTCTCTGCAGTTACTTGCACAATTTACTTGTTTAATCTGCTTGTTCATCACCAGAAAAATGGCACAGGAAGAATCGCAGCACTGACCATGAGGGGTAAGATGGCATCAGATGAGTCTCACCTGATGTGCAAAACAACAACAAAACCTAGTCTGGTGTGCCTGTCTTCTGGTCCTGAGACACAGCAGGACTCGTATCCATGACACCAGTTTCGTGCCCACCCTGAAAGCAGGTGGCCTGCTCCATGCAGATCTCCAGGAACAGACCCTCAAACACACCATGCCCTGCCCCACGCATTCCCATTTTTTTTATGAGACCTTCCTGCCTGGTACAGGCCAAAATTCACATTCAGGGCATGCAACCTTGGCAACTGAGGTCATACTAACCTGGCTTGTGCTTGACTTCAGCAGCTCCTGTAAGTACTGTATCAAATGGCAATCTCTTCAAAGAGCTTACTCTGCCAGCATAGGATGCTTTGCAAATTTTTGTTTGCCTGCCTTGGTACAAGTTTGGAAGAAGAATTACATCTCGTTCTGGTTATGCTCAGAGAATTACCCTGTGCATGGTAGATGGGAAAGGGCTTTATAAAAGACCCTATTTTAAAACAATTTTGAGGTTCCAACAGTTGGACAAAGTTCTGAGCCAGTGCTACAGGTCCCGAATATACAGGTGTTTTCACAGCAAATATGTGAGTTTTATGACAAGAACTGAAGCATTTCAGTAACAGGATTTCAGTCCTATCAATTTCTGGACAGAACAGTGCAAAAATAAACAGTGCCATTTGGAGTTTATTTCTACCATTTTCTTCCTACCCATGGAAATGAGAAAATTCATGGAATTTATACATAACAGAAATAAAATCTTGTTCTCTATGTCACATATGGATTTAGTATCTTGCTCCCTCTTGAAATAGCAGCACACCCTCCTCACAGCCACCTCTGAAATGGCACTAACAAAACCTCCTCACTTCTCATGAGCATAGCAAGGAAGTGTGAGGCTCTGATACTGCCAACAGAGAAGGACCTAGAAGAATATGAAATCCAGGATTAAACTGAGGCAGCAAAAAACCACAGGCCAAAAACCCAAACACCAGTGAATCTCCAGCAAATGGAAATAAGGAAAGGGATGAAGCTGCCATTGTTATTTCTGAAGGTCATCATTATTTCTGGGTATTATTCTTACTTTCACTCCAAGGCTGTGCTTCATGACCAGCAGTTGAGTGTTTTTTTGTTTTCATGAAGACCCATGATCTTCTGATACAGAGCTGTGCATCAAATTCATGTCAGTCCTATGTATTGTGTTAACAGCCCGTAGCTCAGCATAGTTTTGGTGAAAATCATATTTTTAATATAACAATGGACAAGAAGCCACTTGTCTTGCAGTCTGGCCTTCTCACTGAGCTCTTATATAACCATGAGTTAAAGCAATGCTCTCTGACAAATTTCTGATATGGTCCCACTACATATTCCTGGCTCAAAATAATTACTGCATGACCCATATCATCATCCCCATAGATGCAATATTTCTAACTATGTTTGACACTCAGCTGCAGAGCATTCCTTTTGCCCAATCCTTTTTCAATAGTTCGAAAATGGAATTTGGATTAATCAAACTCTGCTGCTCACCACCTGCAGCACTTGCAATTTCCAGCTTTCAAGGCTACAATGGCAACGGGAAAGGCTCATCAGGGCATGGTATGAACACTGGCCACATAAATATGGAAACAGCATCACAGGAACAGGAAGGCTGCTCCATCTAGAATGAACTCAAGGCTAAATACCATCCCCTTGAAATTACTTATGAAATTATATAACTGGGAATGGATGTGAGACAGGTCAAGGCTAAATGCTCACAAATGTAGCTTTCACTCTGCTGGGTCCAGTTTAGAGGAAAACATATGGAGAGCACATTTTACCAGTGCCACCTGATACTCAGAGGACTTGCCAATAGACAGAGCTGAGGGGGTAAGCTAGGAGTGAAACCAACATAGAATTTTCCTGCTTTTCTTTAATTCTTAGGAGCCTTCTCTCTTTCCTTTAGTCCACTGAAAGTGAAGATAGATGCATAAGAAAGATTAGGAGACCTTTGACAAGTCATAAATTTCCAATTGATGAGGCCCCAAGTTTCACTTGAACAGATGAGCTAATCATTACAGCAACAGAGGAAGAAGCCAGCCAATTCTACAAGCTTCTAGGTGAACAAAAGTGTTCCTGCCACAAATCAGGTGAAACTTAAACTCTTAAAAGTTTTTAATAAAACACAAAAAACCCAGTAATGGGCAACTGAAAAAATACCAATTTTGCAAGTTTCAAGTTCTAGCCACTTTTTGAAGTACACAACATTTCAAGAGGAAAACATTTGGATTTGGAAAACGAGCAATTTTTACATTTTAGCAATGATGCAATGAAACATTCAAGAGTGTGGAATCTCATTCAGTTCTGGAACTTTAATGGAAAATTTATTTCAGTTGATTCCTTCTTATAGTAGGTTTTGGTTACTACAGATTGTCCCTTCCAAATAAAATATGATAAAACCTTTCTCACCTCTACTTACAATCTCAAAATGGAATTCATCACAAGTGCCTAGTTTTAAGAGGAAGCAACATTAAACTGAATTTTGTATAACTCTTCTAAAACATCTGAGTTTGTTTATATTCACCTGAAAATTGGATTTCAAGTAACCAAGGGGAATACTCAAGTTCAGTGAAGCAGACATGTGGTGCCTACCTCTGCGCCCTGTAACAAAACTTGACTTTGTTTTTTGAGTAACAGGTTTTTCAGTAGGAGAGGGATCCTAACAAGCTTCACAGCAGATGGTGCGGCTAGAGGCTGAACTATGTTTCCACTCTGTGGCTAATCTGAAGGGAAGCTTTCCAGAATGGCCCGCTCAGTTATCAGCTCCAGATACTGCACCTCTGCTCTTCTCAGCCAGTTATTGAATGAGGATGGGCTCCCTCAACTATGTTTTTAATCGGGTAGTCAGTATTTCCTTATTCCCCAAGATCCTGAACACTGGAGAAATTAATTTTTGCCTCTTAGGAAAAAAACTCCTCTCACTCTTCTCTCTTGCCATCTCTTGCTCTTTGTACCATGTAATATAAGTTTGCCATCATTGCATCCACACACAAAAGAGCTGAGGATCTGTTGCAGTGCATCTCCACAGATCTTAGAAGCTCTAAGCTAATTCATATTAGTTAAAATTCTAGCTCTGGTGGATGATAAAACTCCTCCTTAAATTTAACAACAAACAGATCCTTAAGACATAAAAATGAAATTATCTTTGGCATTGAATAAATATCTTTTCTCTGACAGTCTGCTAACAGGGAACAGCAGGAGATCAGGAGAGTTTATCTCAGTCATGTGAAAACTAAGAAAAAGCCTGAACTGACGTTTCCCTCCAGCACATACACAGACACACGCTTATGCTTACGCACAGACACTCGTACCCACTTTTCATAACAGGACTTCACACGAGACGTGCGTATGAAAGCTCTATAGACGTGCAGTTTCAGGGCAAATGTATTTCTACATGGATATGCCTCACATCATTTTCAAAGATTTTGTTAGTTTCAGCCAAGTACAAAAAGAATATTACACATTTGATATTTGTGATACATGGTGTCACCTGTTACAGTAAATGCATTTCAAGCTGCGATTACAAATGCAACAGTCTCCTCCAGGGTTTAGTGTTCTTGTCTACACAGCATTAAAAAAAATTATCAAAGTCCTATGTGTGTAATCTTTTATAAATAATTCATGCCCTGCAGGTTATTTAACTCAGAATTGCCCTCTGCAATTAGTGGTCAAAGAAGGCAAAGTAGGAAGCGATCTATTTAAGAGAGCAGCACTTGAAGTACATATACTCTCATGAGTAATTGATTCCCATAATTCTTTTGATTCAGTATGCATTATACTATTTGTAAACCAGGCAGACTGACAAAAGAGAACCTCTGATACATCCCTGGGTACGTCTGACCACAAAGTGACACGCACATGGTGATAATGACATATGCATACTTACGCATGGTTCCACACCACCCAACTGAACTAAAACAATGTACAGCAAATGAAGATTTGTTAAATATTTGAAAGATTATGGTAACAGTAATGCTAAGGTAGTACTTTAAAATTTAAGAAGTAAGCAATTCTCACAGCAACTGCATGACTAACTTTCACATGCAGCTACTGCTGCTGTGGGCTTCAATACCTAATTACCATTCTCCTCACGGTGTGCTTTGACTCTGCAGGAAACATCTCATTTGGGTATAAGACACCAATTCCTTCCTGGATGCCAGGATATAAGCAAGGCATTATCAATTAAGATTCAAAAGAGTTCCTTTTTGACACTTTGTGAAGGCTCCAAGGCCAACAGAATAGTTTAGCCTGAGATTTGTGGAGAGATATCTTGCATTCTCTGATTCTACATGGGATAGCTTTTACTTGTTTTTAAACATCCTAGCTATTTCAGAGACTACTTTTTCAGGAATTGTTTAAAGCATATTTTCAAGCAAGGCCTGGCAGGGTTTGGACAGTTTTATTTGACAAGTTCAATTAGCCAGAGCTATTTCAGTGGTGATCCATCTGTCCTTTAAATTAGCGATTTTAAAAGGCCTTGACAGATGGTTTGCGGTCTGCTCAGTAAGAGGAAACTCTTGACAGCATACCCCAAGTGCAGTATGTCTCAGTCCCCACCAGAACCAGAAAGAAGGAAATCTTGCAAATTCTGCAGAAAGAACCAGCAGTGACAACAGCACTGGAGGTCACAAGTTCAGGTGCAGCCGCTAGCCATTTCAGCTATATAAGCCAACTGGTAAAATCACGATAATACATGATGCAAAATTCAAACTACAGGGCCAGAACTGCCCACTATTTCACTGTTTACAAGCTACCACGAAGGGAGAATTTGTAAGTGTACATGGCACAGAGGGACTTCAGCAACATTTTGGGGCAGGATCAAACAGTCCTGCCAGATGCAGGGTAAAGAACAAAGGGAATGGCTGCAAGTACTTTGACTGACCTGAGCAGTTGCCCATTGATAGAAGCCCTTTTCTAATATGCCTTTAGGGCAATAATTATGGCTCCTACAGGCCACATGCTTTTAAAGAAGCCTTTCAAAACTTACTGCCACAATCATAGCAATCACATGGGTTCTTCAAAGCAAATCTACAGCAGGTGAAGGTAGGTGAGAGCAGGGAAGCCCTTTTCAAACAGCCTTGTCTCACATATGAGGATGAACTGCTATCACATTTGCATTGAGAATCAGCCAGAAACACTAGGCACCAGCAAATGGTACCATGACTGCCGCCAACACAAACACGGTTCTGGTCGTGCCGCCAGCAGCCTCCACTCCCTGGGCCCCTTCCAGCCAGGCATTAGCTGCCATCTGCCTCCAAGCAAGACCCAGATGTTGACACCTACATTGCTATGGTTGGAAAGAAGGAGGATCTCTAGCGTTTTCTCCAAAAGTAGGTATATGAGTTCTGAGACGTAGCAAGGTGATGGAAGGTGAATTTACTAATAGGCAACACTGGCATAGACAACACTGGCTCTGCTTTTCAGAGCTTAGAAACTAAGCCCACCATTCTTACATAATAGACTGCATAAATCCATCCCATGACAATGCAGCAACACTGTTGTACCACAGATGTTAACAGGTTGAAGCAGAAATGGACTCTGTCATAGATACTCATGATTCTTTTTAGATTTTATAGTCCTGATTAATGCAAACACTTTTGAAAGTGTGATGGCCGTATTCAAACTCCAGCGCGACATGAAAATCAGAAATACTGATCCCTGACACTAGGTCTATATGCCATGCTGTGCAGGCAATGCCACAAGTGCCTTTTTCATGGTGAGTTTTCCTGTACACTACATACTCACTCCAAAATTGTGAAAATAGCAGAGCATGTGAGGAAGCAGGAATTTACCCCCAATGTGATTGCCAGTGAATGGTTGATGGGTTTCTTGATTAACAGCCTTCCTGACTGGTAAAACAAGCACAGACACAGCCCACCCTCTCCACAATATGATTATTATGGAAAGCTTAGGTTTCCTGGAGGACATTCACCTTGGACATCTCTGCTCTTTCTTATCCCAGACAATGGGCTTCAGGATCCAGAAAACATGTTTTCTGTTTTCTCTCTAGTAGCCACTGTAGTAGATAATTACCATCTCCTTCTGTAACTCTTCATTGGTCACCTCTTGGCCAATCTGAGATACTGAATGCACACCCAGTATTTTATGTTGCTTTTTATGGTATGTAGTCACATCACCTCATGAGCCTTCAGGTTGATAAAAGCTCCATAATGTGCTGGCAGGAAAAAAGCCAATCAAGAGTGTAGGGAGCAAGAAAGATAACTAAAGTGTGACAGCGGGAGAAAGAAGTAGCATGAAGCAAAGGTAAGGAGAAAGTTATCCTGCAAAAAAAAAGGAGTTTCAAGAGGTTGTGTGGTTTTGGTGATAAAATAGGGGAAAAGAGACAGGCAGTCCTAACAGTGACCTCTTTAGAATGACAAACAGGGGCTATAGAAAAGTCCATCTTTGGTGACTAAGATCCATTCATCTTTGGATTTGTTTTGGTTGTGAAGTTCTTCTTTATCATCACAAAAAAGAAATGAGGAAGGAATGAAACAGAGGAAGATAAAACTAAACTAATAGAGAGAAAGTGTGAAGACAATCAAATTGACCTTTTATTGCTGCTGTGGTTTTCCTCTCTGTAAGTGACGCTCTGCTACAATGCATGGATCAGCAATGGTAAAGCCTATTGTGCTGAAATGCAGAAAAACATCCATACAGTTTTAAAGTATTTGTAGCAGATTCCTGAGGTAGAGGAAGGCTGGCAAGAGAACAAATGAGCAAGGGAAAATAATTCATATGATTGATTCACTCACCTTCTCCTGAATATAATGTTTGATAAACTAACCACACTCCCCTCTGCAAATAGTTGTCTATTCTGCAGTGAGAACTGAATGCAGAGTAAATGAGGCACATGTTTAATAGTATCCTGTCTCTTATTGTAACATACTGAATTATTTAGCTCTGTTTCTTATAAGAACTTTCAGCCCGTGAAAATGTTACCTATTGTCAGAGACAGGTATCACAAGTCACTGGTTTTTGGAAGGATACATATGCTTGGTAGTTACAAATTAGCCTCCATTCCCTTTGGGGATGTACTGGGTTTGCATGGCAAAGTTTTGGTGGTAGGGGGAGCTACAAGCTACTAGAAGTTTCCCCTGTGTCCGACAGAACCAACGTCAGCCAGCTCCAAGTTGGACCCACTGCTGGCCAAGGCTGAGCCCACCAGTGACAGTGGTAGCGCCTCTGGGATATCTAAGAAGGGGGAAAAAAAACCTATGCAACTGCAGGTGGAGAGAGGAGTGAAAATAATGTGAGAGAATCTGCTCTGCAGACACCAAGGTCAGTGGAGAAGGAGGGGAAGGAGGTGCTGGAGCAGAGATTCCCCTGCAGCCCGTGGTGCAGCCCATGGTGAGGCAGCTGTGCCCTGCTCCCAGGGAGGGTAACGGGGGAGCAGATCTCCACCTGCAGCCTGTGGAGGACCCCACGCCGGAGCAGGGGGATGCACCCGAAGGAGGCTGTGACCCCGTGGAGAGCCTGTGCAGGAGCAGGCTCCTGGCAGGACCTGTGGCTCCGTGGAGAAAGGAGCCCACACTGGGTCTGGTTTGCTGGCGGGACTTGTGACCCTGTGGGGGACCCACGCTGGAGCAGTCTGCTCCTGAAGGACTGCACCCCGTGGGAGGGAACAAAGATGGAGCAGTTGGTGAAGAACTGCAGCCCGTGGGAAGGACTCACGTCGGGGAAGTTCAGGGAGGAGTGTCTCCTGTGGGAGGGACCCCACGCTGGAGCAGGGAAAGAGTGTGAGGAGTCCTCCCCCTGAGGAGGAAGGAGCGGCAGAAATGATGGGTGATGAACTGACTGCAACCCCCATTCCCTGTCCCCCTGTGCCACTCAGGGGGAAGAGGTAGAGCAAATCAGAAGTTAAGCCTGTGAAGAAGGGAGGAGTGGTGGGGCAAGGTGTTTTAAGGTTTGGGTTTATTTTTCATTATCCTACTCTGATTTGATTGGTAATAAATTCGTTTCCCCAAGTAAAGTCGTTTTGCCTGTGATGGTAATTGGTGAGTGATCTCTCCCTGTCCTTATCTTGACCCATAAGCCTTTTGCTATATTTTCTCTTCCCCATCCAGTTGAGGAGGGGAGTGATAGAGCGGCTTGGTGGGCACCTGGCATGCAGCCAGGGTCAACTCACTACAGGGGAATTAAACATTAGTACCGGATTGCAATCACCTACGTACCTCAGTTAAACAGTCAGGTTGTTCATTAAGAAGGCCACTTTATTTTGTGAAATAGTGCTGTGACTAGAAGTGCTCTTCTGAGTTTTAACAAGAAAAAAATGCGCTAGTTTGGGTGTGGGTTTTTTTTCACTCATATAAAGCAATTTTTTGCCCCACAGCTCTGAGCTACAAGCAGGCCTGGTTCTAATCCAGCCAAACCTCTGCAAAACTCTGCACAGTCTCATCCAACAGTAACATTGCTGCTTTTCAAACAATAATTCAAATGAATAGTTTTCCAGGTTGGTAACCAACACCAGCAGCATGCTACTCATCAGGTGGTGTTATTTTGCCATATACTGAACAGCAGAAAAAGGAACAGTAGATACTGAAGCAATAACACTTTCCCTCTGCTAATTTATGTTTCATGTTACAGAGCCTGTAGCATCTGTGAACAATGAAGGGCACGTCAGAGACAAGATGCATGGAGTCAGGCAAGCATGCAGTCAGTTGCAATAAAACGTCATGTCAGTGGTGTCTATATGCTGAAACTCCGTGAAAGGAAGGCAGTGAACAAAGGGCTGTAAGTAGGAATTTTCATGGGAGGTTGATTGGGAGTTTTTTGATTGTTTTAGGTTTTTTTAGGGCTTTGTTATTTTTGTTTTTCTGTTGCACAAAAGCAACAACAAAAAGATGTTGCAGCTAAGCAGCAGAGATCCAAAGAAGAGAAGTGATAACATTGAATGTGCAGAAGATGTGAGGGGTCATAAACCCCAAAGCACCAGCTGAAATTAATTCAATAGTGGAAAGAAGAGATAGCAGAGGAGAGAAGAGTAAGCAGAAATAGGGATAGGAAAAAGAAAAAAATAGAAACAACTGTGACAGAGAGCAGAAGGCAAAACAGACATAAGAAGATTCACACCAGAAAAGGAGGAACTTGCAGGTCAATTGCTGGAGAATGTGAGGCCCAGAATATAGCACTGCCTGCCAGGAATAGAGATGCAAAACATGAGGGAGGAGGGAAGATAATGCCTGATAGTCCCTCATCTGAGTGCAGATGGATGCTGCACTGGAACAATCAAAAGTGCAGTGGGGTGCTGAAGGGCTCAGAAGAAAAGCAGCAATGTTTGGGGATTTGGCAGGGAGTTGTGGTTGTGTTGGGTTGTGGTTTTGGTTTTTTTTTTCAGAAGAAAACCAAAAACTTGAGGAAGATACAGGTTCCTTTCAGACTGGTGCAGTGCAGAAGATCTTTAGGGACTTCATTACAGCTGCACTTACTATAAGAGGGACTGTCTGGGGAAAGGCAAGTCTTGAAAGGAGGCTGGCTCAATTGAAAGGAAAACATAAATGGGGCATACAAGGTGAGAAGCCACTCCATGCCAGGTTCTTATATGTTAGACTGGAGCAAAACAGTAAACATGGCTGGATCAATGAAATATCTACTAGAAAGGAGATGTACTGGGGCCTGTTCTAGTTCCCTGATCTGTTTCTGTATGAGACAGCCATAGGATACAAATAAAAATAATCCAGGGACACCACTCCCCAGATCTCCTCCCATCCATCTGAGGGACACTGCCACCCCTTCTGCTTTGGTCCTGATAGCCTAGGTCCAGCCCAGTACCTGTAGCTGTGTAGGCTGGGCACTTCCTTGGATAGGAGACTCTGCAGCCAGAACCTCTCTGGCCAAAGCAGGATGGGAACCCATCTTCCTTCCTTCCTGGGAAAGTGCTCTAACCTGCGGTGGCGGTAATGTAAAAAGCAGGTGTCCCACCATATGACACACCTTCTCATTATTTTTCTGATTTGTTTGTGTGGTCACCTCAGCACATTTGCGTACCATGTCTTGTAAAGAACATCCCAACACCTGCATCTTCCCCAGGCAGGGAACACCTAGTTCAGCTTTGTAAATCCTACCCCTTAACACTGTTTCCTGGTTACTTGCACTGCTGATCACTCTAACATCTTTCATGATCAGGTTCCATATAGTTATTTGGAAATAATTTCCAAAATAAGAAAAAACCCCTAGGTCTTGTTTTGAAACTAGCACTACATTATGTCATCCTTCCATGTGACAGACTTGGAAATACACAGTGGCAAAGGGGGAGCCTTAAACACTGCAATCTAACTTCTCAGCCAAGTTTCTGTTGATGACATTAATGACAAGTCTGCATGTAGCTATGCCTCTAAATAAAGGTGGTGTAATTTTTTTCAACCAGATTGCTTTTTCCTGCTTGGGATAGTTATTATATTATATTATAGTTACATTACTCAGCAAATACGACTGCTCTGACAAGTAATAATATTGTAAATAGCTTTTCTGGATTTAATAATTAAGCTCTATACTGCTAGTGTTCCTGAGAGAATAAATCTGATGAGTACTAGGAATACGTATTGAATAAGTTATTCAATTAGGGCTATCAATATTGTGTAATCACAAATTAAATTTATTAAATACAGGTAATTTCCCCTTGTTGCTTGACATCATGCAATTGTCTGGACACCACTCTGTTGAGCTTATCAGCATAATATCTCATTTCAAATATTTTGATTTAACAATATTTTTTAATTTCTGATGCACTCTGAACTGAGATCTGATCTGAACTAACACCTCCACACAAGCCTCTGAGAACATCCCTCTTCCTTTCATGAGCTGCAAGTGAACCCAAGTGTAATCTAGATGATGCAGTCCATTGTCTAATGTAGCAGCCCACTAACCTCTTTGTGCTAATGATGCTGGTCATCAAATTGCTAATTCTAAATCATTATTTAATGGAGCAATGCACCTTGTTCACAGCCGAATAGAAAAAGATACTTCAAAATGGTTTAAAAATGTGTGTCATAATTCTTGAACCACTGCTGCAGAATGATGCATCACTCCCTCCTTTGGGAGATAATTTAGCCCTTGGTTTTTAAGGGTTGGAGCTTTCTTTTGCTTTGCTCTGGCACAAACAGGAAGGAGGCATAAAAGATGGCATAAAGATGAGGAAGGGGATCGATCCTAGGAGACACATGCTGGGACTACTGTGTAGTGTGTTCACAAGCATATGTCTGGGAACCTTGAGGACACTATCCTACACAAATATACAAACTGATCCAAAAATACAGGAAAAGTAGAACACTTGAGAATATCAAGTTATACAGAAAGCTAATTTTGTGTGTGAGCAGAATAAATGCACTTCCTTGTCTCACTGTAAGGTCCTGATCCTCAAGTGCCACTTCTCGTAATGCCAACAATTAATAACAGAGACACTATCTTTTATAAAAAGATATTGCCACTTTTATGACTGGGGGAAAAAAGCAGGCAAGCTTTAAGAAGTACAAGCCTTTCTCCAGATCTGAAGTAGAGTTTGCTGGGTTTAATGTTAAATAAGAGCAGAGAATGTTTGTTCTGAATTTGAGTATGTTAGACCAGTCACGTGAGGTGGTGGTGTTATGATAAAGCTGGTAATACGTTTATTATACTCTACAGAGAACAAAGACAGGAAAAAAAAGGGAAAAATTAATGAACGAACAAACAAATTAATTAATTACTACTTGTGAAATATGTAATTGTGCACAGACATTCATGGCATAGAGAAATGCAGTGTGACATAAAATGAATAACGCTACCAAATCTAAGTGACTGACTTTATAAAAGGGATTATAAAATGAAACAAGCATCCTACCATAGTCTAAGGCTATGTCTTAGTGTAAGCCTTTCTTTTTTAGGCTATGTCTTGGTGTGAACTCAAGCAAAGCCAGGACATAATGATTCTAAACCTTTTCAAAGAGCAGTCACACTCTCTGCAGATAAATTAGGGCACAGAGATTGTCACAGCTTTGAACAGGTCTATTCCTAGTGTAATCCCTCAGAATTTCACTTCAAAACAATAATTAACTTTATAAAGCCATGAAAAGTTACCCGCATCAGTGTAAAATGATCAATATTGCAACAGGGTGTGCAGTCTTCACGGTTTAGAAAAGGGTTTTGCACAGGAAGTAAAACATTCACAGAGGCATTGAAAATCAAATGCAAATTTCAGTCTAAAGGTCAGGACCAGATAACATTAAAAGTAACCTTTCATATGCCATAAATGCACTGAATATATTTCCATCTATTTTCATATAGATAAAGGGACTCGCATTCACTCACATTTTTTAATTAGTTTTTTTAAATGGTAACTCTGTATGCAACGCTATGGCTCTGCTAGCTCTTTTCTGTACAGTTTTGTGCAACAGACCTGAGATGACAAGGGGATGGAATATTTCAGCACTTCATACTAGCTTCAGGAGCACCAGAATTTTATCTTTGTTGTTTTCTGACATCATTTTTACACTAAAGCTTTAATTTTACTTAATGATTACAATAATTTTATTTCCTAAATGAAGGATGGAAATGTTGCTGAGCCATTTCTCACCATGCTGTGCTTCTGGGCCACTCTTCACTAAACCTTCACTGGAATTATAATTTTCGCTGTCAGGATTATATGAAGGTAGGAACCTGGTGGAAGGAACCTTCACATGTGACATAAAAATGATCCCCTTGGCCCGACACCACCATAAAATTACATGTTGTTGGATTTGATGGTTTCTTTCTCACAAGCTCCATTTCTTACATTACATGGCATATGTTTTCTAAAGGAAGATTTGAAACATGCTGCTAGGAAAGCTGTGAACAAACAGATCTGAAACACTACACATTTATCAATCAGAGACCATCAGAAGGTATGAGGTAAAGAGGAAAGCAAAGGAGATAATGCATAAAACAGCATCTAAGATGACGCACTGATTGTTTGCTTTAATCCCTGTTTAAAAAATAGGAAGAAGAATCTGCTAGTGTCATTCCTATCAGAACTGGGAGGAATTAGCTGTCTTTTTGCGCTGTAGCATTTATTGTGTGGAGCTCAGCCCATCACGCAGAAATTGGAATAATTTCTATTGATTGATCCTGCAATAAAAAGGAAAAAAGTCTTTCTTCTACAGTACAGTTGGGCTAATTTTTCATATATTCTGTACATAACTATTTTGAAATTTTATTTAACTATATTTGCATTTTCAGAATAAATGCAATCTAAATAATAAATTACTGTAGTGAAACTTTTCATAGAGGTAAGTAGCAAATAGCAGAAGGGGTTTTTTCACCTTCCACTAAATGACATTTAACACTACAATATAACATAATCAATAGAGTAAACTTGACATTTTTGATATGACTATTCTCCTCCAGGGACCTGGGAAAAAAAAGTCAACATCAGAGTTTCATTTCTTGCTGTAGTTCTGACTAAAAGAAAATCATCAGAAAATTATCCAAAATTGCATTTGTTATGAAAATGAAATTATTTTCAAAAATAAATAATTTTAAAAATCCATAAACTCTAAACCAATCTTTTCTTCATTCGGGATTTGTCAGCCTGAGAAAGAAACTTAGCTCACATCATTAAAATATAATTGGGAATCAGACTTGGACAAACTATATATTATGGCATTTGTCAGGCCTCTCTGCAGTTGCTTCACCAACTGTGCTCTGTGTACTGTGTAGTGTCTGATGATGCTGAGGCAGTATAAGACAGAATGTATCAAAATATCAATCCATTTTCCTTTTTTTTTTCTTGAACATAACATTTACACGCACACAAAACATACAGGTAAGTACAACTTTTTAACTGTCTACAGTCCTGTCACTTGTAAAATACAGTCCCAAATCCTGCTTGAAAATTAGCTTTAACTCAATTCTTGCAGCTCAGCCAAGATCCCCTCTCCCACCTTGTTGCTACTCAAGTACATGAGCTCCACTGAGGTTTCCTATCATGGGCAGCAACATGATCTGCTCCTGCCCACATGTGCAGACACCTTGGTTGTGTCAGGCCTGAATGCTCCCATACCTAGGTCACTCAGAGGAAGAAACTAGATATTTCCCTGCCTAAATACCCTGATGGGGCAGAAAGCTTTGGAGCATGTCCGATGCACAGTTAAGCAGCATCTTCCTACAAGCTGTACCTCACCAATTCCTATTAAGATACTGAGTGTGGGGAGGACATGAAAAAGCATCCCCTTTTGGAAAAGCCTATAATCCCCCCCAGCCTGAGAGACATAGATTTAATTCCTTCTGCCTGAGGGGATTCAAACCCACATTTCAAGATAACGAGCTGGCCAGACAGCACAAGAAGAACCGTCAATCTATACTCAAATGAAGTGAAAGCAGTCCCTGCTGCCTTTTTTTAACAAGAGTAGGTTTTTTAACATGAAGCAGTTGCTGGGTAAAACAGGGAGGTAGTCTTAGGTCAAAAGAATCCTGTTGTTTTATATTCTGTTTGAGTAAATCCTTCAGGGTTTTTGTTTTCTTGGGTTTTGAGTTTTTTATTCTGGAATGGCACAGACTATGCAGAAAGACCTGAACATGTGCCAAGAGTTACATGGGTAATGCAGACTCCTGATGATGAGAAATATGGGCTTGAATACTAAGAAACTTGGCTGGGTCTTCTCCTGCATGAGTACTGTACATAGTTCGATAGCAGAGGGTTCAGAGACAGACATCCATAGTGGCTGAACAGGCCCCCCTTAAAGCCAGAAAATATGTTTAAAGGAGAGGAATTTGATGTTTATGCTTGGTTTTGCTCCTCATTTGCTCCTCATCTGCCTGTTTAGGATCCCATTCTGAAGTCTGACACTGCCTGAAGTTCCTAGGCACCTCTCTCAAATTTCTTGATTCCACCAGGACCCTGGAATGGTGATTATTTTGCTCAAAAGGGTGAGTGTTAAGCTACACTTCTCTCATGGGATCATGGGCAGGTCAGATAGCACATTCAGCATCTCAAGCAGACTACCCTTTGTTGTACCTTATCTTCCCTACATGAAATAGAGCACTCAGGAGACTGTCTTGGGTCTGTGGATTCCTGTAGCCATCAGTCACCTAATACTTAAACACTGAGCATTGCAATACTTCCACCATATCACAGGGCTAGCTGTTACTGGGGAGGATCTACCAACATAGAAAAAGGATGCAGAATCAAAGTGCTGTACAGACACGCACAGTAAAGATCAGAGCAACCTCCACATGGCAACTAGTAACTGCATCAAAGCTCTCCCAAAGTAAGAACTGGCAGGCAGACATAGGAAAACATGACCAGAAGACAGCATCACCATTAGTCTCTTCAGTTTGTGTCTAAATCTGCTCACTGGAGAGCCAGTTTAAATACCTTAGATTAAAGAGGATCTATAGAAGTTAACTGAAACTTTCTGGGAGAAACAAGTTGGATTTCACCTGTAAAGACACAATGGGATTTTGAGAGAGGGATTTTCTGATACTATGTCAATTCCTTCCCTTCCTGATAAGGTCAGGATAAAGAACTAGCCTATGTCCTATATATATGGAATATGTAACATTCCATGTGCAGTGGCTGAAGTCCCATGAACTGAGATGTTTCTAAAGCTGATATTTGGAGGAACAAGACTTCGTGGTCTGGTGGAGTTTCCCAGCTCTCATTTCAGTGGTGCTGTGAAGAGGAACTCTGGAGAATTTACTCCTTCACACTGCTTACAAAACAGCTAAAGCTGGGGTAGCTTATACAAGCACTAAGACAGATGCAAGAAATACAGGAATTTCTCTCACTTGATGAATCCATGTGAGCAAAATAAAATATTTATCATGAAAATATAAAAGAGAATCACCTCACCTGCTAAAATATTCAGTAGAGTTTCAGTGGGACTTTTAAAACATTCATTGGAAAGGTTTTTCCAGGTGAGAAAAAAAGAAAGAATTGTCTGACACTGTCTCCCAGGAAATGTACGTCACTTGTTCTCTATCTCTTTTTTCTGCCTTAGGCCTTCAGCAACTTTTGGACTTGTCTGTCCATGCCATCCCCACTAGTTTTCTTGATTCCACTAGAGATAAAAAAAACAATTTCAGATCACAAAAGAATTGACCCCTGCCTTTAGCAATACTATTGCTGGGATAAATCAGTGTATCTGGTTCACAGCATATCAGTTTCCTTTAGGTTACCTGGTTGCTACAGGCATATGTATCTATAGTTTTTTTAATAGGTATTCTGGCTTTCTGTCACAAAAGGAGCTCTAATTATTTTTAATGGTTACATCCATTCTCATTAGTGTAGGACACAGACAAAACAATACATACTGTGACTGCCCTTAATCAGGGGTAGAGCTACAGCCTGGTCTGGCCAGCCTTAAGTGCTTGTCCCAACTCTCCTAAATTATCATACCCCAGAGCCACCAGGTCTTGGGCAAAGTAAAATATTTGCAGTTTTACCATAGCAACAGTGGATCTGTAGCTCTTATCAAGAATCATGGAGGTGAAATTGGCCCTGCTTAGAACATCTGCAGAAGAGACAGCATCAGCTCTTCTCCCTGAAGAGTGGAAGGTAATCAACAACCCTGAAGAAGGCAAGGACTATGTTCTTTCTGCTCCATAAATCCACTGAGGTTTGGAACAGCATGTGCTCCAAGTTTACAAAAGTTTAGCATAGGACGCTTCTGCATATAACCTTTCAGACAGCAGACAGCCTTCATAATTCATCATTCATAATACATTATTAGCCATTTTCTCTTTAGCATGGTGTTTATTACAGTCCTTATTTTGCCAAAAATATATAATCATCTCTGTATATTTCTCAACACTTGAATAGAGTTATCTCAGAACTAAATCACCACAACCAACTAAAAGGGAACAGAACAGACAGAGAGCAAAAAAGAAGAATATATACAACTGAAAATGAAGACAGCATTTGTCTAGACAAATAACACATAAACAGACCAAGCTGGGTTTTGCTCAGATCACTGAGGATAATAGACCTCTTAAACACCCAGTATATGACTTCACTGGATGACCAAGTGTCATCCAGCTCTTGCCTTTACTCTGTGTCTCTTACTCAGTGCTCAGAGAACAAGGAAAACCTGTATCTGAACTGCTGATCCCAAATAAAAAAATTGTCAGCCCAGTTCACTCTTGCCTTGTATCATATCTAGCTGTTTAAAAAAATTCTGAATAATAGCCTTGTATAGTTCCTTTGTATTATGGTCTTGCAGAGTAAGGCTTGAGATAATGATGAATCAGATTCACTGTCTGATATGCTAAGAATAAGAAAAGAACTAAGAAGGACTTAGCAATATAGGGCTGCATGAATGATAGTCAGCATATTTTAGAAAAGACTGTGCAGTTATTTCCTATAATACGCTTTGCCTTTTGAAATGTTCCCTGCCTTAAATCAATGGGAAGTGATGAATGATGCCCCTACCCCAGCAGCAGCCACAGTAATGCTTGCTAAGCTTCATGGTATGCTACCTGCCACAGAATACATCAGTTGTACATGTAGTCAGTGCTCTACACCATAAAGCACTGGACCAGAAAGTCAGGAGTCCAAGTGCTAAAACAGTATAGAAGAAAAATTAACTGCTTCCTAATGAGTGCAATTTCTTTATAACCACAGAATGTTCATTGAAAAAGCAGGCCCAGACTTTTAGGTGAATGGGGGAAGAATCATGAAAAATATTCAGGCCTCAAAGAAAAAATACAATAGCAGTGGTGTCAGAAGCAGGGTAATGAAGTTTGCTTTGGGATAAAGTCTCTGGAAGAACAAATGAGCAAATCTGAAGAAATTTGGCTTGACAGACCTCCCATTCCTGAGAAAGCTTGCCCCTTTCAGACCTACAAATAGTTCTAGAAAATATCAAGCAACTATTTAGTGAAACAATCCATCCATCAAGCAACTATTCAATAAAATATCACTAGGTAGATGTTCATTAAACTGTTGCACAGGCAGGCAGTTACCCTAACAGCATTACAAAGCATGGACAGTTTCAAAATACATTCAAAGGGCAAATGATTGCTCAATGCTGTGCAGCAAGATAGTGAACAGGGTATACAATAACACCATAAATGACCAAAGGGTGCAGCTTTATGGCAGCTTGATTTTTTTTTTCCTCCATTCTGTCTTACACTAGTCTCGCCAGTTAAGTGGTTGTGTGGACATACCGCTATTGCCCAATGCAATCAGTCTTGTGGCTTTCCTCATGCTATGACTGACAGCAGTCAGGGATTGCAAATGAGTTGTCCTGGTGTCCTGTTTGGTCATTTAGGCCCAAAGTCTGCTGTGCTCGCTTACCTTTAAACAGCGATTGGCAATGTGAGCAATCTTACAGATGCCCAAGAGGTGAATCCAGGAGCTGACATACCACAGACACAATAAAGGGAATAGACTCTGTCTTAGCAAACATTTACATTTAAAACTAAGAGCTACCATGTTTCCAGGACTGACCTGGAAACTTTTATGGATTTTAATTAACCTGGATTTTAATGATGGCAGCACAAGCTACATAAAGACAAGGGCCAGACCATTCACAAGATCAGTTTCTAGCTGGAATTGCTGATCTTTTAGCAGAACACAGTGCCTTGTTGCTATTACTAAACATAACTGAGTAGATTTTACTCTAGCTCAGAGTTATTGAGCTTAATTACCTAACAAAAGACCTCGAGGTAGATACGTAAAATGTAATTAGCATATTTTACTTGTAGCAGCGGGGTTGTTCAAAGATATTTAGGACTAAAAATTGCATGAGGTCTTATGTGAACACAGTAAGTAGGCACTTGTAGTCTTCCTTTAAGCAATGAACATCAGTTATGTGTGAGACTTTAAGACAGACATTCTTAAGAGTGCCTCGTGAAAATCTTAAAAAAGAAGAGTTCTGCCCTTGCTGCCTTGCAGCCATGGGCCAGGACAATGAGGGAATGCTGTTTGTCTTCTTTGCATACCCAGGAGGCCATAGGCAGCACAGCTACACCTGCTTCCATGCAACAATGCAACTCCACCATTTTTCATGGCAAGGCCAATTCTAAACTCTGAACTGTAAGAAAAATAATTCGAGTAAATTAATGTGCACCTTGAATTGCTCAGCGAGAAGAAATGAAACTGAGACAGAAATATCCTTCGTCCTTCAGTGATGTGTCTATTGATAGAAATCATGATATGTCTGCATTCAGTTCTCATTGTTATCAATTGGGGGTTAGCTATTACATGCCTTACAGGCCTGGAGTTTTTATCCCACCTCCTTTCTGGATTTGAAAGAAAGGATTTGATTCAGTGCCCACTGAAGTCCACAGGAAGCCTAGAATGGGAACAGGATGCAATCCCAAAGCTGGGCTCCTCTGGTATGGAAGAATACTAGAAACATTGCAAAAAATAGTGCTATTGACAATGCAGTCATTAAAAAAAAAAAGAGCATATCAGTCCTGAGACAAAATAATGACACAACTGAAACCCAAACCAGCACATAACTCATTTATGCTGCTGTGAAGTTTATTTGCATTGTGCTCCTGAGCTTTCAGGATGTCCTCATGCCCACATTTCTTTAGCTCTTCTCCAACTGTCCCAGAGCTTAGTCTTTAAAGCATTTGAAATGAATGCTGAATTAATTCTCAGTTAAGATACAAGTTAAACTCTTGTGAGGTTCGTGGTAAGGTCTCAAGAAGTGCCAGAACTGGAACTTGGTCCCTAGTCACATCTTAGGTCCTACTTCTAAGAGTACAGGAGGTTTGGACACAATTTATATCAACTTCTATACTGTGGAGATTCCCAGATTCATCAATCCATGAAAAGCCATACATGCCTTGATTGAAACTATGATATTTTCTACCTGTTAAGAGAAAGTATCTGCTCAGATCCAGTTAATTCAGTCTCAGTGGTTTAACAAACATATTTGATCAGTTGGGCCATCTTAAGCTAGTGTTTACTAGTAGTATGGTACACTTTTTTTTTTTCTGTCCAATCTGAAAAGAAATAAAATCAGAAAATGTCAAAATATTGCAATTGCATTAACTCAGCTCCAGACAACAGAAAACATGGAACTGTGGTTTAAGAAATTAGATTTAACAAGGCAGAGAAGCAAATGGAAAAAAACCCAAAAACTCAAATCATAAGCAATAAAGCTGGAAACTTTAAAGAAAAATGATGAATAAGGAAAAAAAATCAGTTACTAATGATATTTTAAATATTTCCTTGCATCTGCTACCAGGAATGACAGCTAGACATTCATCTAAATGTAAAAGAGTAGAACAATACTACTTAGGAAGATGTCAAGTGAAATCGACCACTGAGAACTCAAGTGTTGATCAATTCGTAGTAAGGGTAAGATAATTAATTTACAAAGATAGTGTGCATAGGCTCGGAGAACTGACATAATCCTACCTTAGTTATTTACAAACCACTGAAAATTAATCTGACTGTAAATCTTCCAATCCACATGCCATTTAGAGATGCATGTCCACCTTAGAGCAGAATAGTTATTGTGCAGTGGCTAATTTGCTCTGCTTACACCATGATTTCGACAACAGCACAGCTAAATTAGATCTTCCACGAGGTGAAAATCATTAAATACCAGGTGGAAATTATTAAATTCACAAGTGTCATACAGCATTCAATTGAATGGGTATAGACAGCTCATTTATTATAAAATATTTATATTTGTCAAGCCTGTCATGACAGCATGTACCCTTGAGGAAAAATGGCTTTTTCCTTTGCTATACCATCTCAAAAAGAAGTTGTCGTTTGATGGGCAGGTATTATTACCTTGGCCTTTTACACTGGCCAGGGACCTGTTTAGCAAAAAAAATCAGTGAGGCTCCCATCTCATTGAAATGGACAGGAAATTCAACTTAAACTTAAGAATAAAACTTTTTTACTGTGAGAGTCATCAAACCCTGTCACAAGTTGCCCATAGAAGTTATAAAGTTTCCATTCTTTGAGCTATTCAAAACCTGATTGTCTATGGCTCTGAGCAACCTGCTCTAGCTGACCCTGGTTTAAGCAGGGCTGTTGGACTAGATGATTTCCATAGGTCTCTGCCAACCTCAGCCATTCTGTGAGTCTATGACCAGTTTCTAGCTCATGTCTGGCACAATACAGAGAATGCCCTTTTCCCTCTGCCCCCACACATGTACTCAACACAGTGCACAAGAGACCCTGGTAAGAAGATTCAGCAGTATCCAATGCCTGTGGTGCCTCCACAGCCAAACAGTACAGCAGGCCTCCCACCAGCTACGATTATACACTGAAGGAAACCTCCCTCTGTAGGGTACACCTCAGAAACTACAAGTTGAGACTTGGGACTTTCTTTAAAACTCACAAGATTTCTCTTCAGAAAAAGAAAAAAAAAAAAAAAAAAAAAAAAAAAAAAAAAAACACAACAAAAAAAACCAAACCCAAACCCAAAAAACCTACAGAGGAATCCAAGGCAATTTCTTTCTTGGCTTACAGCTTTGGAACCTCATAGTAACTAGCTGTTCCTTACTGCCTTTGCACTTTCTCTGAGAAGCTTTCTACCAGATAATTTATCTGTTTCTTCTCTCATAGCTTTTCTTGCCCTACATCTCTGGTGTCTTTCTCCACATGAGAACACAGTCCCATTCCTCCCTGGGAACAGCAATCAACTAGTGATTAAATCATCTTGCTGAGGGATTTCTCATACCTTCAGCAGACATTTTTGAAGAACAAAATGTCCCTCTGCATCCCATCTCGGGTTTTTTGTCTGTTGCTGGAAATAGTCTGTGTGTTTGCTCTTCTGTAAAACAAACTGAATAAAGAAAACAAATTTGGCAAGGAAAGAGCCTACAACCCCAATAACTCCACAGCTTCAGTCACCAGTCTGACAATATAGACACTAACATTATCCTGTAAGCCCGAACCTCTCAGGACAGAGCTTCTGTTTCAACATGAGGGAATTTCAGAGGCTCTAGCAGAAAATGTTGTTTGGTCTATAAAATGGAGAGCACGGCAAGGATTTAGAGGCTCCCACTAAGGTGAGGTAACCCATAAAGATGGGAGCAGATACCTGGTTTTGTTGCTGTTAGGAATAAATAGTGACAAAAGGAACCCTTCAAGGGAAGTGGGATATGTTGGGAAAAGAGATGGTCCCTCAAATCTGACCCTGACAATTGGGAAAAATATAAAAGCAAGAAGGAGAGAAAATAATTCACTGAGGAAAGCCCTGGAATATGTCACATGGATACTTTCGCTCTGGAATTTTAGGTGATGTTGGGACTCAGCAGGTTTGTGGTAGCGCCTCTCCAGAATTCTTTAAGAAAGCATAAAAATATTTATAAAGATGATCTGGTGCCAGCAAATGATGTAGGTGTTAAGGTGTTAATTTCCATCCACCATCACACATGCAACAGCCTTGTTTTAATTTTTACTAAAGCAGATTCCTTAAAGGTATGATGTCAAGTCCAAGGACAGGGAAGAGGCCACAATCTTTGACATGTGACTGTTCTTACCATTCCTACATGCTTTTATAAATTCCCATACCCCTGAAATTTCTGCTTTCCTTCTCTGACTTGAAGTCTCCCTCAGACATGGAACACAGATTCCAACCTCTTCTCACCTCTGTTCTTCACATACATTGTTTGCATCAGTGGGACTGCTTGTACCGACAATGTACATGACATTAGGCCCACTTCAGTATCTGTCCAGAAAAGCAGAAACGTCTCAGGAATTCCAACCATTTCTACTTTGGGTAGTTCATTAGCAGCCTCTTGATAGGAAACAGATGCTGCTGAAACACTGCAGGTTTCCAAACTTCCACCAAAAGAACCAGCTTGAGAAAAAAACAAAGTGCTTTCAGGCAGCAGATCCTGTGCTGGCCCTGCAAACAGAGCAAAGAATTCCTTTCTTTTTCATTTATACCCATGTGCCTGGCGAGCAGTGCTCACAGCCAAGTCCAAATCCTTATGAAAGTGCAGACACTCCACACAGGTTGAGTGCCAGTCCCAGTACCTGTGTATGTACTCTGGGGGCAGTTGAATTTCATTTCTTTGGAATCCACAGGCTGTTTAAATATTTTAAAAAACACAGGCATTTGGCAAAGGTATCACTCTCCCTAACTGCTCATAATACCACTATCAAACAGATTGCTTTGGGGAAAAGTGCAAACATGATTCTTATTAGACTTACCCAGCAGAAATATCTACAATGTTGTTAATATTATTTCTTTCTGATTTTATTTTATTTTATTTTATCTTATTTTATTTTATTTTATTTTATTTTATTTTATTTTATTTTATTTTATTTTATTTTATTTTATTTTATTTTATTTTATTTTATTTTATTTTATGCTGAGCAAACCAAGCAGGTGGGAACATATAATAAAAATGAATGGGTTGGGAACATGCTTGGAAATCGAAGTAATTTTTTAAAAAAAAACTGTGATGAGATTTCTGCAAGACCTATGTACTTTTACTACAATTCATTTATTTTGCTCCTGATTTTGATTGCTCATTCTGATCTGTAAGCATCCTGAAAGCATGGCTGTGTACAGATAGATTCATCTCACCTATAGAGGAGCATGTGGCTGAGGCACCTGAGACAACAGATGAGTAACTGGATAAGTAACTCCGTGGTCAGCGAACAAGATGGTCACCTCAGGAAGTGATCAAGCCCACCAAAAATCTGAGCAACCATGTATTAGCATGAGTCTCCTGAGTTTTTCTAGGCGGGAACTCGTGCTATTGACAAAAAAACCCACAGCACAGTGGGTAAAAATGCAGGGATGAAACGATCCTGCGTTGCTTGCAGTTTCCCTGCTGATTCCCTGTCCGCATCCTCTCCTCATTCCTCACTCCAGGCTGCAGTGATTTTTTATCAGCTGGAGGAAGACAATGTGTTTTCCTTAGTGCCTTAACACAAGTCAATCTCCAGAGCATGTTTAGTGGCTTACAGCTCAATTCAGCTCTCACTGACTCTGCTGAGAACTACATGAGGGCTCTTGTGGGAGAAAACACAACTTCCTTATGGTTATAGGTTCGAGTTCACACATGTCACACAAAATAAGCCTCCAGACCACAGAAAGTCTTGTCCTTGGGAAGGATTTTCTTGTAAGTTACACAGACTTTAAATAAAAAGAACTGCATAATGGCTGTGGAGTTGCTGTATCAACTCTATTTACTGTACTGTCGGTACTCTATTTTACCTCTTTCTCTACTATCTACACTACTTGCACATGATAAATTGGATTATGACACAGGCTGGCAGGTTTTGCTGCAAATATCCCCTGGTGCTCCCTTCAAAAACCTCTTGGTATTTCGACTTGAGCTCCAGGTTTCACAGGTGGTTTTCTACTGAAAGGGAATGAAATATAAAATGCTTATCAGCATTCACACTTCCACACTTTGCTTTTCTACATCACTTCACCTCCAGTTACACCCCTGCTGACACAAAGATAACCCTTAATTCCAGGAAATCTGGATGGCAGAAATAGTAGGGATCTTATTCAGCAGAACATAAGAAGTCATAGGGTGCTGTGACTTTGGGGCAATTTCCCTTTGGGGGAAATTTCATTGTAAGAAATTCATGCTTGGCATTCCTTTTTTGTTTTTTGGGTTTTTTTCATCAAAGTGATTTCTAATCCAGATATTCTTTTCTCTTTCTGTACTTTGAATAATGACACAGTCAAAGAGGTAAAATTTATCCTAGCTTAAACTTTGAAGAAATAAGTACTTTGTCCTAGTCTGAACTCTTCTCTCCTTGAGAGTATTTTACAGCACAACTGCCACATTTCCATTTGGATTCCCACCAGAGACAGTTGCTATAAATGAAGTTTGTTGAGCCCGCAGGTGGCAGGGACTGCTGAAAGAAAGTGATTTATTGACTCTGTCCTCAGTTACCTTAGGCACGTTGTGGACACCACCATCAATTATTCAGTCAGGACTGCCGTTTCTCCCTCCTTCCTGAATGGAAGGAAAGGCCACAGTGCTAGGGCTTTCTCCCTTGGGATCATGCGTAGCCTTTTACCTGGAAGCAAATGCAGGTTCCATTTTTTAGTTGTTGCACACTCTATCTAAGCCAATGGAGCCAAATTTTAGGTCTTGGCTTTCGATTACCTGTGTACCTTTTAATATGTTACTATTGTATTTATTTAAATTGTTTAACATGCCCCTGGAAGTTTTATACCATGCTGCATGGTTAAAGACATTGTCTCCCCGTATCCATTGCCTTGAACTGTTTGTTTTAATTCTCTCAAGTTCTCAATTACAAAAAAAAAAAAAAAAATCCCAAACCTTGAAAATTGTCTAATGTGCTGTCTATATGAACAGATACACTAGACTGGGACACAGATCTGGCGAATTCCATATTCTTTTTTCTGATCATGGCTGGTAGCAGCTGCACAGGACTAAGTACAAGTCTTTCACCTGTAACACTCTCCCGGTTTCCAGAAATGAGAAGTTCAGAAACTTTCTGAGACAAATTTGTGTCCTATATTCTTCATTAACCACCACAGTTTTGTGCTCTATGAGAATCTATTTACATATATATTTTCACTGACATATTGGAACATCGAGTTACACAGTATAACTACTTGATATATTAAAACCTTCTTCCTCTGATTTGTTTTAAATTTGCTGCTTTTATAATAATTCCACTGAATGAGCTTTAGCTCTTTTGAATAAATGGTGAAAGACACCAATCTTTTTAAAAACTCCCTTTGGTGTTCAAAAAAACAAGTAAAATATGAATAGTTACTAGAAAGGAACCAAGAAGAAAGCAGAAAACAGCATTACATATCACAGTGCAAATCAGCATTGTCCCCATATTTTAATACAGTATTTAGTTTTGATTACCCCACTCCCCAAAAAGATTCAGTAGAAAAATAGAGAATTACAGATATGCCACACAAAGATGACTAAAAGTAAGTCATGAAGAGAAAAGAAAAGCAAACTCCCAGATTTTCTGAAGTAAGTTACATATAGGAAGTGTAGAAAAATCCATACAATTTCTACATAGTGTTTAGAGAATCACAAGTTACAAAGATTAAAAAGAATTGCTGCAGAATTTGTTAAGAAACTTTCTTCCTTACGGATAGCTTGCTACTGTATGTGCTTCAGATTTCTCCAATACTTTTCTCTACTAAAAGAACTATTGTCCCTCATTTTAACATTTTTCATTTAAAATATAAAAATACTAGCCTGACTTCCATCCTTATTTATGCCTACACATGCTCATTAATTGAGTACAAATGTGTGACATATCAGATAGGAGATCCTGGAGCTTAGGCCTCAATTTTACAGTAACCTCTGTGTAACAAGGACACATTTGCACACCAACACACATACAGACACACTCTAGCAAGGTCAATGCCTAGATTTATAGCAAGCCTATTTGTCATTATAACAATACACATAAAGATCTGTTCTGCAGAGAAGTCTTTTTTTTTTTTTTTTTCTGGCTTATGTCTAAACAGCTTGATCTAAGATAGACAGGACCAAACAGAAGACTAGAAAATCCATAGAAAATCCAATCCCCTTTTACACAGGTGAATTTGAAGGTATGAGAGCCAAAGGGTAATGCCAAAATAAAATTATTTAGTATGTAGATCTTAGCATCTGAAAAGACAATATATGCCATCAATTACTGCTTAATGGCTTTGGTCAGTATGGCTCAATCCTTTTCACCTCCTCTGAATGACACTAGTTTGCTTTTAATGAGGTGTTTAAAGTTGAGTTTTTGAAGGGATCATTGACATGAAGAGCCATGATGCTGTGACCATCTGTATTGGTGTGTTCTTTGAAAATGAGGGGGTTGGCTTTTTTTAAGAAGATGTCTTGATGACATGTTTGTAAACACTAAGCAGTGAATATCCTTGCCCTAACCTTCATTGATATTTGACCATTTGCTTTGTTGTCTTGCACAAGATGCATGTTGACATTAGACTGCCATAAAAAGTTGATGACAGTTTATGAAATTAATGGGCCGGGAAGAGAAGGCCAGGTAGTAAATTTCTTCCTCATTCTGGATTACAGGTTGATCAATGGTACTGCACTGTAGCTGTCCCTATTGATACCAGAAGTTCAGGATTCAATTAAATACTTTTTTCAATATCATCACCATTATATTTTTTTTTTAAATAGGCTGGCATGGCTTTGCTGTCTCTATACTTTCTGATTAGTTATATCCACTGCAGGATTAAGATATGCTATTTGAAACAATTCAGTGATTGAATTGGAAGGTTTCTATAGAAAAGCATCTCCTTTTCAAAAGGGAAATTAAGAGATGATGCATCTTACAATGAACTGTGCTGTATGTAGTAATGCCTTATAATCTTCCTATAGCCCTTTATAACGTTAGAACAAACTAAGGACCCTTTACTGATTCCATTTAGTTTTTCACTGGTAACAGAGCTCAGGGTATTAAAGTTAAGTCACTATGGCATCTATTCCCTGAACCTAGAGGAGAGTCTTTCTTAGTTGCTACAGAATAAGGCCTCTTTCTCTGTGAGACAGAAAGTACAGGGTATAATGTAACTGTCCATACAGAATCAGGTTTCAGTCTCTCAAACAACAGGCAATGATATCTGTACTATACCTATCATGAGCTGTATTACATACTTCCATTTTCTTTGAAGACATTACTAAAAATCAGTGCTCCTAAGGCCTCCTCTCTATAGTGCACCTCTAGTTGTTTCCTGAGAAGATAAATGTCAGGAAAGAGGTTTTCATTGTGTTCGATGTTCTGGGCATGGATGCACTTGCAGGGGTGCAGGAGAGGCTGGAGGGGAAGCTCACTGGAGGCAGAACCATCACTTCTTCGAAGTCTAGAAGCTTTTAGGTGCTTCTGGCAAAAGGCTGTATGGTGACTAGTGACATCCTATGTGCATTAAGACTTTTGAACAATTTTTTCTGGGAAACAACTCTGCAGATTCTCCTGTTGTTGGGTTTTTTTCCAAAGTTTAAAAACAAGGCCATATGTTTTCAAAAGCGATACATGATTTTCAAAGGTGCTGGCCTGTTTACCATGTCTTGCCTTCTGGAAGCAGGATTACTTGAAATGCATCAATTCTCCAGGAATGCAGCATCTAAAGCCTAAAGTGGCCCAGCCTGCAGTCTATTTTCACAAGTTTATCATTCACTACAGACCAGAAGAAAATGTTCTGGTTTTCAGAAAGCTTCATTTTCTCTTGAGGAAGGATTCTCTGGTTTGTTTTATGATCTGCTTCCCCATTATCATTTGTGGGAGGAATGATTTAGCAGTACTGACTTGCAAATATTGATTGTATTCCATGGAAAAGTAATTAGTTCTGATTGCATCACATTAGGAGGACAGTTTATTGCACAAAATGGATGAACCGCTGTCACGAGAGCTGTATATTTACATACATAAAATAGCACTAATGCATAGGGAAAAAATAGGTTTTTACACCAGTGCATGCTGGTTTTAGAGCAATGTAAAAACTTGTTAACATTTTATACAGATTTTTTCTGCTTATTAATTTTGTTGTGGCTGGACTACTTGATGACTGCTGTGTACAGTGCACAGTTTCTCAGGGCCTGGCTCTCATATGACTCCTCCAGTTTTTCACTGGCTTTAGTGAAAGCTCTGCCAGTTTACACTGGTTCAAGTTGGAGCAGAGAAGTCCTCAGCTTTAAACAGAGTCTATCTGAGGGTAGAGCTAAACACCCCCTTGATCTAGCTGATGTCTTTAGTACCTTTGGCAGGTGCTCAGCCCCACCCAGCATTCCCAGCTGTGTGTTCTCCTCCCATGACTCAGCTGGTGGAATGGAACATGCAAAGTTTCTTTTCTCAGGTATAAGGGAATCTGGATGGAAAGCAATGACTGTGAGATGCTAGCCATCTGGAAGAGCACAGTAACACACTGCACCTTGCTTTGAATCTGCAGGTATAAACCCTAAACATGACAAACTCTACCTTAACTCCCTCCTATCTGTATTAGATTTAGACTGTAGCTGTATTTTGGCCCAGTGACAAATCAGTTTTGAAGTTCTAGGCTGAATTTTTGCTTTGGGTCCATTTTAGTAGCCAGCTTTGAATCTTAAGACTGGTAGTGACTCTCAAATGTATTCATATTCAAGCTGTTGGTCTAAACCAGAGAGCAGAGAAGGCAGTAAAGGGGATGCTTATACTGTCAGGCATTACCTACATTTTTCCATCTCTGAGAATACAGACACAAAAAGCATGATCCATTGAAACAGTGAAAGAGCTGAGGGACCAATAAGGAGGCAGAGAAAAAGAAAAATACACCAGAGACTTGTTAGAGTTTGCATGAAGGATTCCCAAATAGGCAGCTGAGAATGACATGTTATCTCTGCCAAAATAATGAAAAACAGATTGCAAAATAAATTAATAACAAAGGGCAGCATCTGGGCAAAAGTGGCTGCATACACTTCTGATTTATTCCAAGGGGAAATATGACAAGACTATCAAATTGAACCAGAATACATTATAATTTTAAGTTACTCCTCTAATGCTAATCAGCCTGCTGAGCTCTTGTTTCCCTGTACACTGCTCAATAGTACACAAGATAAACTGATGTGTGGATAAGATTAACCACACTTTGTTAACCATGAACCAGTTTAATTAACTGAAAGGGAAGGAGCTCTTCACAGCTGGACACCCATCTTGAAAAAGAGCTTGATGTATGATCTGGGAAACCACTCCACCCAGGATGTCTGACTTCCTCATTAGGCAAGTTGATGGAAATTATAACAAAGAATGAGTTCAGCAGACATAGGGGCAATACACTGGGGAAAAGCAAAATCCTTTACGGCATGTAGCTTTATATCAGAAATAACCAGAGTTTTATGAAGGAGTCAGCATGCATCTAAATAAAAATGGTTTGGTTAGTATGGTTTATTACTTCTATAATGCCTTGAGAAGGTCATTCACTGAGTGTTCTTAAAAACAGTATGTTTTCATGGGATAAGTAAGATAGTCCTCCCTAGATTAAGAGTTTATTAAATGATAATCATGATCTTTGAGAAAGGATAAAAATACATAATCAATTTTAAAAATGGAGGAGATTGTCAATGGCACCCATGGTTTGATCTGTGATGTTCAACATAGTATCAAGCAGTCCTGGAGTAAATAGTGAGATAGGATCATTCAGTACTGTGACAAAATTATCCAGGATACTGAAACTGTCTGTAGTAAAGTAGTTCATGATACTGAGTGGCTGGTTACCCCTTGGCAAATTAAAATAATTTAAAAAGAAACCTCATTGATATGTACACAATGATGGACACTAAAATGGCTATATGGTCTCAGAAAAATAACTTGAAGTCGGTGTGGATTAATACACAATTTAAAGGAATAATAGTCACAATTTATAAGTTGTCCAGAAGCCTCCAGAGGCTACAGACCACAGATAGCAGCCATTGCTTAAGTAGCATATATTGAAAAATGGCATTAGCAAATTTCATGGCCCTACACAAGTTATTCAATTTACAGAAGGAAAAAAAAAAAAAAAAAGGCAGTCAATAAAGGTGAGGCTTGTTCAGAATCAATTCAGACTTGCAGCTGGTGAAAACCACCTTACACTGTATACCTGGTCAATAACATCCTTCACCTGCTGAAAACAATAAATTCCCCACCATTGATAACGTACTGGTTTAGAAATCAGCCACTGCCCATAAATAATCTACACCCATGCTTATGTATATAAGCTATTACACAACTCACAGAGCTAACAATGCAATATCTCTAAGCAAATATTAGATATAACTGAATACAGTAGAGACTATAGCACTGATTCCAGAGCAGATGGACATTACACAGAATGCCTGATACTCACTGTATGTCATCATAAAAAAAAAAGGAGTTTTGTTTTGGAAGGAATGTTTAATGGAGAAAGATAATTAACACACTCTCCACTGGACAGAATCTTTCCATTTACTTTTAAAGTAAAAAAATCAAAGTTGTTCTCAGGGGGAAAAAATACAAAAACAAAACCCACTCGAAAACTGCTGCTGTCCCAACTTTCTTCTTTATTTCTATTTTCCCTGTAGAGGATTGAGCTTCTCAATTTCATTCTCAGGAAAATTCCATGGAAATCTTGTTTTACAAACAGCAAGATCATGAATGACAAGACAGCTTCAGTTTAGAGTTCTAATAGGGATTTGGATTAGATGAGATTGCATGGATTAACATTGGAAAGAATAGCACTAAAATTCAGGGGCAGACCCTCAGCAAGAATAAAGTGGCACTGAACTCAGAGAGGCTGCGTTGATCTAAAGCAATTCAATCTATTCCCAGTCATCAGAGGAAGTGGATACTAAATCATAACTAACATAACTAAATACAAATGCATATGTCAAAAATTGTAAATGAAATAAAATAAACTTGCATATGTTACACAGCTATTCCAATTCTCACTCTCAAGAAGTCCTGCCAAAGATTAATTACGCAAACGATAACATTAGAGAACTAAGGATTTTAGGTTTGTATTAAAGTAAGCAGTCACCAGTGCTTTTGAAAAGGTTTCTCCCTTTCCCATGAATTGAAAAATAGTTTCAAGGGAGTTAGTTGTAGAAAACACCAGACTTGATAGTTATACTCAAAACCCAACCTTCATTCACAGTCATACAGACTGGCTAATTGCAATGTGAGCACTGTTCACATGTTATTGTTGTTTTTGCTTCAGAGTTACAGATTTGAAGCATGAGTTGGAATGTGCCTCTACGAAGTTGACTGCATATGCATGTGGATTTTTTTTTCTGATACTATTGTGTCTAATTCTACTTTTGTGGAAAGGTCTGGGCTGTGGTTTCCTTGAACTGATATGATGGCAATCCTCATGCCTTAAAGAATGTTTTTCCAGGCTATTCTGCAGAACAGCCTTCCACTAACGCCATCACATTTATCTCAATAGCTTAACCTGCCTTCGGACTCAAATGAGTGCCATAACACATCTCATATTCGTAACTGTCTCCAGCTGGAACACTAACCCATTACGACTACTGAGCTATGTCATAATCTACAATGCCCCATGGTCATAAGAAGCTACAATGATTCAAGTGATGAGCAAAACTGTCTCTTAATCCTTCTGTACTCATATAAAAGTAAATCCTGAGTGCCAAACTTCTGCAAAATTCGTCCACTCAATTCTTCCCACACACAGAGACATACACCTGCCTTGACAATCTTATAAATGATCCAAACTTCCCACTGGGCTCCTAGAGGCTCTTTTTAACCTGCCAATCTCTAGCTTTACAGCTATTCATAACTAGGTTGTCCTTGCTTACCTATTGAAACTGGAACAAAATATGAAAAGATTATCTGCCTTCAGAACTGTTTCTTCGTGAAAGACCCAAAATATCTCTGTCAATGAACCATAGCATGCTGTTCCTTCCCATTATACTGGCATTTATATTCCCCGAGGATAACTCAAGAAACAAGAACTGCTTTCCTCATAAAAGTTCCAGTGTGCCAAACCTCTGTAATAAACACACCGGAAAAATAACTATGTGTAGCTACTAAATAGAAAGAGAGTGTGTATTATATGGTAAGTTAATCAAAAAGGGCACGTTCTAGAACTAAATCCTTGAAGTGCCTAGGAATGTTGATGAAATCACATAACTGGCTTTTGCTTGTTCTTTGAAGTGACATAATATTTTTTCGGGGCTTAACCCGACACCGAGTTCCTCATTTTCCTACTAAGTTGTTAATAATACTAGAAACTCTCCTAGATTTTTGGCAGATAACCAGTGTAAAATGGACACAGAGGCAGTGTGCTTAAACACAAAGTGTTCAGGAAAATCCTATGGTGGCTGGTTGTTGATTGGTTTCTCTTGCCTAGTCTGGAAATGCAAGAAATTTTCCACTTCAGTTAGTTTTAGACCAAAATAAATTTCCTGACTTTTCTCTCAATGTCTGATTTTCACAATCTGTGTCTCTTGAACGTATTAAGCAAGAGTTTTTATGTACTCAGAAAAGGCTTTTCAAAAAGCACCTCCTGCCCCAGTAAGTTCTAGAGATCAAGAGATGCCTTCAGAAAGTTGCAAGGTAGAAATCAGCACTCAGGTTACGAATGTGGCCTTCTTTATCATGAGTTTGAAAAAGATAAGAGGCAACAACAGGATCAGGGCCAGAATCAGGAAGCAGTAACTGACTTGCAGACAATCTCTCTGTCAGCTACAGTCAGTCACGTCTGGATGCAGTTAAGAATATGCTCCTTTCAATTTACTCTTGGAGCCTGAAAATTAAGAAGTGCTGAAGAGTGAAACAATCTGTGTCAGCAGCTCACAAGTCATCTGATTTTCTGTCAGGAACTTGGAAATAAAAGATGGTAAGTGCGCAGACAATCCCATTCATGAGGCTTGGTGAGGCTGTTATGCTTTTCCTTGCCCCAGCATTGATCTACAGCAAACCTAATGAAGTCAGTGTAAAAGTAAGTGAAGTACAGGTGTAAAATCGAGTCGTCTTGTTTTCATGGCATGAACCAGTAAAATTTGTTTAGAGAAGTAGCCTGCTAGAATGTATGGAGTCTGCAGGCTTAAAAAGGGATAAATTTGTTGATGCTTTGCTGATTTACCCCAGCAAACTTTACAGTGCCAGGGTCTAAAATTTATGAGGCTGGCTCTGAAAAACAAGGAAAAAGTCACCTGATAGCTTCCCTGACAACTTCTTGAACAGCACGCTCTCTCACAGTGCAAATTCACTCTCTTTGAATGCTCTTCAATTTAATCAGCCTTTACCTTTGTTATCAGTTGCTGCTCTAAAATAACTTGTAATAATCTATACAGTAAAGGGATTATTAATTACCACAGTCATATGGTTTCTGAAAAGCAAGGCTCTCCTACCCCTATCTCTTCTGTAAGGATAACAACAGCACTCCAGCAAACAGAATGGTTTGAGTGAGAGAGCACAATTTTAAACAAATTCCTGCTGCATTGTATGACTCTCTGCAACAGATGGATGAGAAATCATTTTACTGAACATCATTTATTTCAGAAACTCAAGGGTATAAGCAATTCTCTCCTGCCTCTTAAGCTGTGAGGCTCATCTCTCTCAGGATAATGATATATAGAGATATATTATTTTGTTGGGGGAGAGACTTGATTAGAAATTAGAAAATGCATTCTTATCTGTGAATGGAACAGGTACAGGACTCTGGGACATAAGGTAGTGGACCAAAATTCAAAATACAGCTTTTAAAGACTAGCAGTGCAGACACATTATAACACAGAATATTGATTGGGTTTTGACATCTCCTAAGTCTGGGTAGAAAGAAAGGACTGACAGGTACAGATCCCGTTTTGCTGATCTCTTCTGCAGGCATTTCAGGAAGAAAAGACTTTTTGTTTTGGGGTAGAGGGTTAACTATTTCTGATGTAAACCAAGGCTGAACCTGATAGACTTCAAGCCATATGTCTTCTGGTATGTACAAAAAAGGGACTTCCATATTTTCAGTGTTAACATTGCAACCTGTGAACTGACTACTTGGCAAACAGGCTAGTCCTGAGAGAAACCAAATACGACAGTCACCTTATCTACTACTTCCCCTGCCTCGGTAGGGCTGAAGTCACCTTATCAAGAGGTCTTGACAAGAGGAGAGCTCTATGGTAAACTAAGATATGTCATT
Source organism: Athene cunicularia (assembly GCF_003259725.1). NCBI lineage: Eukaryota > Metazoa > Chordata > Aves > Strigiformes > Strigidae > Athene > Athene cunicularia. Next base: position 4,415,112 of record NW_020799095.1, read on the forward strand.
ATTGCACAGAAAGGGTTCTCTGGAACAGGGGATATCCTTGGACCTGTGGGAACTGTGTCCTACCACCTGCCTGGAAAGAGAAGGAGAAACAGTCTATTGTCTTTTTAAACTAAAACTTTTTTAAACATAAAAAAGGAATGGAAAATGGCTCCTCAGTACAAAGGGAAAATGATGTCCAGATAAAAGGACTCCACTCAGGCTACTCTTTTAAATGTGGAACAATTATCTGGTGATTGGAGTTACTAAGGTTTATTTATACTGCTCAAGATGAAGATAGTCAGGTTAGCTCTACATGAGCTCAGGTGATAAAGAAAAAATGTTTTCTGACTTACATTCTTGTTGCAAAACTCCATGCTACCTTTCACATTTCTAACGAACATGACATGAATGTGTATTTCTGTCCTGGGTCACTCTCGGGTGAAAGTTGAATTAAAGCATGTATTCCTCTTCCTCATGTGGCCTTGGAAACAGGCTCTCTCTGCTCAATTTTCCCATATTTAGTACAGGAATACTAGTAACTTACAGAGACATATAGGAGAAAACAATGTGTTCATGACTGTGAGGGGTCAGATACTATTCTAAGGAGGTAAATACACAGTCAGCCTGGATTGTAGCTGATTAAAGACTACACTTCACGTTGGAAGCAACAGTGATGCTGAACTTTATGAGGGAGGCTTTGAAGTGAAATCACCATTTGTTTCTCCACTGCACTTTTAAACAGATCTCTTTTCTGCCTTGCCCTCATGGATGTCAGCAGTGACTTGTCATTGCCGTGACTTCATCGCACACATGAATTAGTTTTTGCTTGAAGTACCATTAGGAGTGTAAGAGCAGCTGCACAGAGCTCACAGACTGCTAAAGTCATCAGAGAGGATGGATAAATACTCATGTGGTTAAGCTGTGCGGAATTTCATGCTGTCACAACTCCACAGCTGTATGTACCAGGCCACCTACTTTTAAGACATGCTGGGTGTATGCACACTAGCTAGAGCCTGTGACAGAAGTTGAAGATTAGTAAAAGCCAAATTCCATAATGATTTACATTCTATGCAGTGTCACCAACAAGAAGAAATTGCCTTGTATTGTTTAATTTGAGTCTCTGAACATAAGTAGAATGGACATGTTTGGAAATGAAAGGAAACGTGTTTTGTTCCCCTGCCACTCTTTTAATTGGCAATTTGTGATGCAAGTCACAAGAATAATGATGGATGTGATTCTTTCTACACATTCCATTTTCTTAGCCAATAACTAGGGAAATAATAAACCAAATTCTACTTCAAGTTACACTTGGTGAAATCTCATTAGGTTGAATTATATTAAAGAACAAGTTCCTGTAAAGCAGCCACTCTGCAAGCTAAGAATTGAGACCCAGGATTGTAAACGCTCTATGGTTTTAATTTTTTTCTTTCTCCAAGTGTTGTATTTTGGAAGTAATTACCACAGCTCAGAAGTCTCTAGAACAAACAATCTATTCAATTCTGTTCTTATAATGTTTTCCTTTTTTTTCTGTTTTTCTAAATGTAGCACAAAAATCACCTTCCATTTCCATTTGTTTTCTTTCTCCCTGTGCTCCCATTACGGCTTTTCATTTCTTTTCACCATTCTGCCTCTCCTTCATCATTCCTCTCCTCACTGATTCTCTCTTCAGATTCTGCTACCCAACCTACTGTGCAATTGTAGCTTGTGCCCTCTCGGATTCAGTTTCTCAAAGGTGAGAAGAGAGATATTCTCAAGTGTGGGATTCATTTCACCCAACTTCAGGTATTGAAGAGCTGAGCCTGTAGCTGATGACACTTTTAGAAATCCATTTGTCATCCACAGAAGAGAAACGAGCACCTCTAATGAGTGATTTCTCCTATCATTAAATAGACGTCTAATGAATTGCCTTCTGCACAATGCTACTACTACTACCTAATCTGTGGGTAAATATAGATGAGATGAATTCTCAAGCTGCCCAAGTTTGACACTGAGAAGTTCTTGCTGCTTTGCATAGCTCTAAGGAAAAAAGAGAGACTGAAGCAGTGCTCTTGCTGACAGCTGATTGATTGCTAAGCACCACACAGTAATAGCAGTAAAATGGAAGAAGACAGATGGGTCAGTTTAAAATTCCCCAAATTAAATAGAACTGCAAAAGGTGTAAACTGCATTTCATTTCTATCTGTAATCAAATGGAAAACACCTAAAAGGAAGAAAATCAGAATTTAACCACATTTTTAGCAACAGTTACATCTGGGATATTCAGTTAACTCACCCAGATAGCAATAACTATTGAACACATTAGAAAGGCTCTGCATTTTAACCCTTCATAGAGAACTGAAATTGGAGAAGAAGTTGGAAAAAGAAGAGCCAGAACTCAGAGACAGTGAATTCCTTAGCAGAGACTGTTCATAACCCCAATAGAGCATTCTCTTGCAGACAACTCAAACCTGAAAGAAGACCATTTGGCAAAGCAGTTCAAATTGGTGAAACAAAGGCTTCAACTCTGTTCCAGAATGACACTTGAGAAGGATATATATGGTAAGCATTAAAAATAGAACATCTGAACAGCTACAAGAGCTGAGAGGACATCAAGTGCTTACCATCTGTCCCTGATACTATTGGGTAGCTGGTATCAGCTACACACTTTGTATATGGTTGGGTGAAGACTTTAAAGAAAGCGCTTAAAAATATTTACAAGGGCAAAACCTTCAGGAGGTTATTTTTTTCCACCTTCCTTCCAAAGCTAAACAGATGGTGAATGTTTCTTAGCTCAACATTCTGCCAAACACTCTGGCAAATTAGCCTGATAAATCACAACTGATCTTTCCCTTCTCCCTGTGCACTCTTCCACCAGATCCTGAAGAATGAAACACCAAAAGCAGCCTCTCTAGCTAACAGCCAGCTTGAGGACGGAGCTTCCTACACTACCCATAGCTGGATGTACATTTTCTATATCACAGACAAAACCTGTCTTTGGGCAAAAGAACAGATGCACATTAGAAGTTTATATTGCAAAGGGAGAACATAAAACAAGGATTAACAGTACGCTCTACATTTAAGATTTTTGGGTTTAGCATTCTGCTGTCTTGGCTAAGAGGGTGCACAAAGTAGAACAACCCAGGGCCCAAAGCTACAAACAGAACTACATGCTGTGTACTACTGTGAGAATTTCGAGTGATGTCAAGGTGACTTTTGCATCGTGAACCTGCTATCACAATGAAGTCTGACAATTCAGACACTGGACTTTGAGGTCCTGTTGATATATTTTGTTTGGGTTTGCCTATGTATTGGGTGTAGGTGGCCAGGTGCTGGCAGCAGTAGAGCTGTAGGGATGACTTCTTTGAGAATAGACCAGGGGCTGCCCTGTGCCAGACATAGCCATTTCCAGCCAGCTCCAACAGACCCATCACAGGACACAGCTGAGCCCATCAATGAAGCTGGTAGCAGCCCTATGAAAACATATTTAAGGATAGGCAGAGGAGGAGGGAAAAAAAAAAGAGTGAGAAACAGCAGAGCGAACACCAAGGTGAGAGGAGAAAGTGCTCCATGGCAGAGCAGGTATTGCCATGCAGTCCATGTACCAGAGTAGGTGGATATTCCTGAAGGAGCTGTGTTCCATGGAGAGCCCATGATGGAAAAGTGTGTGAAGAAAGAAACAGCAGAGAGAAACTGCTATGTACTGACTGCAACCAACCCTCCAACTTTCATAGCCCATGGCCTGGCTGAAGGAACTGAGCATAGTCTGCAGCAATAACAAGGGAGGAGGAGAGGAGCCTGGAGTGAAGTCGAGCCTGAGAAGGGCAGAGGAAAGGTGTTTTCCCTACATGCTTTTATGTTTGTCTTTTTGTTTCCTGCTACCTAAATCAGTAATTAAATATTTCTTTTAATCATCAATAAATTAAATTCCCCAAGTTGAGTCTGTTTTGCACACAACAGTAATTGGTAAGTAATCTCCCTGTCTTTATGTTGAGCGCATCTTAGTACTTGAATGCTGGAAGGAATGTCCTGTGAGGAGCAGCTGGGGACTTGGCGTTGGTCTAGTTTGGTGAGGAGGAGGCTGAGGGGGGACCTCATTGCTCTCTACAGCTTCCTCAGGAGGGCAAGGGCAGGGGGAGGTGCTGAGCTCTTCTCCCTGGTGTCCAGGGAGAGGCTGTGCGGGAATGCTTCAAAGCTGCGCCAGGGAAAGTTCAGACTTGACATTAGGAAACATTTCTTTACAGAGAGGTCAGTCAAACACTAACAGGCTCCCTAGAGAGGATGTTGACAGCCCAAGCCTTTCAGTATTTAAGAGGCATTTGGAAAACGCCCTTATAATATGCTTTAACTTTTGGTCAGCCCTGAAATGGTCAGGCAGTTGGACTAGACGATTGTCGTAGGTCACATCCAGGTGAATTTATGCTATTCTACTCTACTCTTACTCTGTTTTCTCCCCTTTGTCCTGCTAGGGCTGGGGAGGAGTGAGTGAGTGGCTGGGTGGGAATGTGGCTGCCAGCCAGGACCAACCCACCACAGCTTTCAAATACTCTGAGATTACAAGGGAATTGATGGTTTTTTTGGTTAGTGGGTTGTTTGATTTTTTTTCACAGCTGCTTATTCAGAGCTTTTCTAGAGCTGTTCTTTGGCTTTTCATCTTTACTATCTTAGAATCATCCAGTTAAAGTACGCCAGTGGTGGGTCTCTTCAGAACAAAGTAATGGAACTAGGAGGTATCTCAAGGGTCAGCTGATGGTCCTTTTCTGTTGGAAATACCATAGGAAGAACTTCTGCCAGGGAAGGACTTTCCCATCACAAACCATCAGAAAAATCCTCACCAGATCTAAATTTATGGCTGAAATGTTGGTACCACATGCTGTCTCTCGCCTCCAGGAAGGTAGCGAGAGCAGGAATATGCTAAGAGGACTCAGTAACTTTCCCTGATAAGTGGGGCAGAGATCTCCAGGCAGTTGTATAGCACATTTTTTATTAACTTGCCACCCTGAGCCTGTGCACTGTATGTGCTGCACACCCATACAGTGAGAATCACTCTGCCTCTTCTTTTTTTTTTTTTTTTTTTTAATGTTTTTTTTTTAATGTGAGATCACACAAACAACAGAAAATGTCCAAACCCATGGTTTCTCTGCCCAAGAAGAAAATTAAAACAGTATTCCCTGTCCAGCAAGTTCACTAGATGCCACAGTCCTGCCTTTGCTACTTGCATTCATTCAAATAGGTTACAAGAAAGCTCAAGTGAGTGCAATTTTTCATGAGGTAGTTGAGCAAATGCACACTTGTTTTGGGTCACTGGCCCATCTGCTCTGTGTTCTTTATACAATAGCATTGCAGCATATAAATCAACAGTGCTTGAAAGTGGTTTAAAATCTGCTTGCACTCCCACCGTCTAGATGTTAGATCAGTTTTATTACTATCACAGTGTCATGATTATATTTTTTCCTGTGTGCCACAAGTCATACTACTAACTTCACACCAATTAAATTTGGAAGTTATTGACACAGAGAAGAGCTTATCTTCCCCAACAGCCATCATAACACTTTTTCAGGCATTCTGAATAAATGGTAAACCTTTTATTCTCTCTGAGCTTCTACAACAGTAAAAAAAGGGATGAAGATTTTCCTTTTGTTACTCACTCGTGGGCAAAATCCTGGCAGGAGTATTCTGAGCCCCAGGGTTTCTATTTCAGCAATCCCCAAGTACAGTATGATTTTTAGGGCATCCCTGACAACTAGTGCATAAGTTGGAGCATTCATGCATCAGTTACATCAGGGAGAAAAAGACTGATTTGTCTTGTTACTGGGGTAGGGGCAAAAAGTTTCATCCTTCTGTCTTGCCCCTGCTGACTGTGCCACATGCTGAGAACACTCCTTGTGACACAAGGATGCAGTCCACTAGGAGCATTCCAATTGCTCAAAGTATATATCCTGCACCTTAATTTTTTCCTTTTCAGTTCCAAAGAGTGTGACGGAGTGTCTTGGAATAAATGTTCACATGATATGCTCACTACTTCCATAGAGCAGTCAAGAAGAATCACAGACTTTGAAGGCCTTACAAACAATTACAAACCTAGATCCCAGTGAACTCAAGTGAGACCTCTGCACCTAATTGCTGTTAATTAGGAAACTGCAAACTCTGCCAATTAATCCTTAAGTCCATAAACATCATGGTGAGTTAGGCTAAAAACAAAACACATGAAGGAAATTAGATCAGGTAAATAACCTAATGGCAACAGGAGGTGATATTATTATTACTACTACTATTATTATTTACTATGACCATCTGGGATGGAGACTCCATTACATTGGTCACCTGAAGCAAATACAGTCCTTTTTCTGAAGGGCCACCATCTACATAACAAACTGTATTCTCTAAGTATTCTACTCAGATAGAATCAGAGTACACCAAACATAAGCATGAATTGACAATAGTCTGAACAACATCCAAAGGCCTGTTGCACATGTTATATGGCAGCTGGTCCTCTTGAGCCTCTTGATTTTAAAACATATGTTGTCACTGAATGTTGAATAAATGTGTTTCTCAGAGTCCCAGTCTCTTCCCTAAGAGCATATCCTTACAGAACAACAGGGCATTATGTGAGAGACCTCTAAATCAGCGCCAAAGAGACTGGGGTGTGAACACTGCACAACACCTTGTTGTGTAGAGATTACCCTTTGGGCACTGGAAAATGCAAAGCTACATCAGTACAGCTACAGTACTTTCATTCCTATTGTTCAGTCATTCAGAATCATTTATGATGTCTCTGCACTATGTGGTGCAAACATAATCCTGTTCTTTACTCACTTCAAAGCATTTGAAAGTCCAGGATTTTGCTTCTTTGCTGCTTGTACCCACTCCAGGTAATCTAGCCCCTCATCTCTTTTACATATGACTTTTTCCTGTGACCACACCACATGGAGCTACCAGTAGTTTCAGTAATGATTTAGCTTGTATGTGGCCATTTCCTCCATCATCCAGTATCCTGAGTCACATGCAAAGAACTGGGTGCAGACTCATGCTCCGTGTTGACATGAAGTCTCATGGATAATCCTCAGGGGCCACTGTCTTCCTTTACCTGTGAACTACCACTTGTCTTGCTCAATTCATACAGAAAGTGTCTGGGGTCGTCAGAATCATGAAGGCTGTGGTACATAGCTTGTAAGGTCAGTAGATTTGTCTGTCCCTAGACCATATCGCACTGCTCAAATAGCAAGGGACCATAAAAAGGTGGAAAGAATATTCCAACTGTCAGACTATCCAACGTCCTTTAAGATGCTGAAAAGACAAGAAGAAGGGACCTCAGTAGGTCATCTAGTCCAAACTGCTCAAAGTAGGGTCAGCCATTAGGTTAGGCCAGATTACTTAGTGCTTTATCCACCCAGATTTTGAAAATCACCAAGGATGGAGAGAGTGCACAGACTTTGTCTTTATACTGAAAGTTTTGCCTTATATACAGCCTAACCTTTCATTTCAATTTATGTCCTTTGTCTCTCGCCATGCACCCACTGTGAAGGGCCTAGCTCCATCTTCTGGATAAAATCATCAGTAGCAGCAAGCTGCTGTCAGGTTCCCCCAAAGCCATCTCTTCTCCAGGCTCAACAAACGTAGCCTTAGCCTCTCCTCACGTGATCTCACCCCAAATCATCTTGGTGGCCCTTCAATGAACTTGACCCAGTTTATCACTGAACTGGGGGGCCCAAAACTGGACAGAATATTCTAGATGTGGACTACAAATTATGTGTAGAGCAGGTTATTCCCTTCTGTTGACCTACTGGCTGCGCTGCTGTTCATACAGCCCAGGATGCTGTTGGCCACCTTTGCTGCCAGGACACACTGTGGGCTTATGCTCAGCCAGTCACTTTCTTGCTTGTAATGCTGCAAGGGATTATTCCTACCCAGGTGCCAGATTTTGTGTTTGTCCTTGGTAAATTTCGTAAAGTTTGTCTGCCCAATCTCCAAGCCTGTCCAGGACACTTATAGATGACAGCCCTGTTGTCAACAGTATGATTACTCCACCCAACTCAGTGTCCTACACAAACCTGACTTGCCTTCTTTGGGTCATTAATGTTAAAGGGGAAATGTCCCCTTTACCATCTGTGGTGCTTGCTCCCAGCCACCAAGTAGAGTATGACCCATTAACTAGTACTGATTTAACTCAATTACCTAACCATTTTCTTTACCCTTCTGCTTGTCTGATTCTTGTATGGTATCTAAAAGTGCTTTGAGGGTGGGAGAGTGAAAAGAGGCACAGATAGCTCCAATGCTTGCTTTCAGCTTACTCAGCTGAGACCTTGGGAAACATCCAACATCACCACATACTCTTGTAGCTATAGAGGTCTGTGGTCAGAAAGGACTGTTGCCTCCTCTTTAACATGGTCCAGAAGACAACATTTAAATCTCTAACACCATCTACTAGCAACAATGACAGCTGAAGCACAACAGAACTGTAAACACTGTGGTTGCAAGACGCTCTGCATTAAATGTGTCACTCAGTTCTGCCCTTCTTTCAACATGCATTACGGAAGAGAATATGTCTTCGCTGAACAGGAATACAATGTTGCCTTTTCTGGAAAGTCATATTTGACACGCTGCTATAGCCAGAGGCCTTCTGATAAGCTATTATAATATAGCACACTCCAGACATCCAGCATGACATAATCTGTGCCTGTCCCCCCCAGATAGTAGGCTATTGGCAAGACTCAGTCTCATGTGGGTTCTACCTCTCTCCCTCATACACACTGTTATACACTTTTACTATTTTCCTCTCAGTTACTATGCCTCTTGATTTCTAAGACCAGATGATGGGCATTTCTGTAAAGTTCTGGTCAAGAGAAGCAGCCTTCTCATTTCACTACTAGCAGATAGCTCCTAAAGCATTTATTTTAAAACTAATTTTTTATACCTCTTACACAGTGATCAGGCATGTTAGCAAACTGGGTGCTTATACTGACAATTTAAGTATTTTGAGCCAGGTCTTCATGGTGGTAAAAATGCACAGTTCCTGAATGAAACCATGCTGGCTGACCAGCCAGCCTCCCTTATGGTCACAGTGTAATATATTTCTAAATTGCTTACATCTATTAGCAGCTATTGATAATGTTTGAACTGATATTTTCTAGTTAGGATCAATTCCCTATTAATCTGACACACTTTAGCCCTGACTACATGGAAAAATCGATCATCTTTAATTGTTAAGCTGAGATCTATCTGTCACAAATAGAGAACTATATCCTTAATCCCCGAAAACAGCTAGAGCTAACGTAAGTGAAAATAGTCATGTGAATCATAGCCATACAGATAATCTTCCAACACCATTTTCTGTCATGTCAGAGCACCATCTTTGCCTAGTTCCATACTGCTGCTTTTTTCAGTGTATCCCTGTAAGTATTCTGCACAACCTATTCAATGCAGTGCACCCCACACCTCCCTCACCTGGGACAGTCACCACTGACCTCCCGCACCCACGAGCCCAACAGCTTCCTGTCTCGTTTGTTTGTGACAGGCATGTGTTTAGCCTGGGAAAACAGTCTAAGGTTCTTCATCACCGAGTCTCCTATTACTGCCTCATTCTGTGATCGCAGCAGAGTGAATATGTGCATGGTTCCGAGGGGTGCTGCATACCGTACACTTAAAAACAAACTTTTACTGCAGTATAAATAAGGAGCAGGATATTTTCATCTGTAAAGTGGAAGACTTTGAACCATACCTAAAATTAAGAGGGGAAAAAAGCAAGAGGAATCAGATTACAATTTTATGCTTGGTCAGATTTATCCTGCTTGTCATTTCCCTAGCTTGTGTACTGTCATCTGTGAAAGTCTGCGGCAAATAAACCAAATTTCTATTTCACAGTGGCACCATATAAGTATGGAGTTTGGCAAAGAAAAAGCAAGATGGAATCAGCAGAATTACAAGTATACAGCACAGCTCAAAGGATATCTTGTGTAATTTTTAGTAAAGCACTGTCCCAGGAAACTTACTCTTACTTGAAAGACCTGGGAACAGAACTACATCTTTTTGCAAGTTGCTGGCTTAGAAACAGTTGAAAAGCAGTTGGATAGCTGAAGTATAGTCTAAGTGGGTGTTATGTACTTGACTTTTTAAATAAAAAAGTGTGTTAATATTTCCAAAGGTTCAGGAGTAGTGATGCAGGGTGGAAAATTAAGAGATTGACAGTTAAGAAGTACATACCAAAAGAGAAAGTTTAAAAATCTCACAGAATCAGAATCACAGAATCACCTAGGTTAGAAAAGACCTTGAAGATAATCTAGCCCAACCATTAACTTCACACTTCAACTGACAGTTCCCAACTACACCAGATCCCTCAGCACTAAGTCAACCCGACTCTTAAACACCTCCGGGGATGGGGACTCCACCACCTCCCTGGGCAGCCCATTCCAATGCCTAACAACCCCTTCTGGAAAGAAATGCTTCCTGATATCCAGTCTAAACCTTCCCTGGTGCAACTTGAGGCCATTCCCTCTTGTCCTGTCACTTGTTACTTGGTTCAAGAGACTCATCCCCAGCTCTCTGCACCCTCCTTTCAGGGAGCTGTAGAGGGCGATGAGGTCTCCCCTCAGCCTCCTCTTCTCCAGACTAAACCCCCCCAGTTCCCTCAGCCGCTCCCCGTACGACCTGTGCTCCAGACCCTGCACCAGCTCCGTTGCCCTTCTCTGGACACGCTTGAGTCATTCAATGTCCCTTTTGTAGTGAGGGGCCCAAAACTGAACACAGGAATCGAGGGGCAGCCTCACCAGTGCCGAGTACAGGGGTGAGATCCCTTCCCTGTCCCTGCTGGCCACGCTATTGCTGACACAAGCCAGGATGCCATTGGCCTTCTTGGCCCCCTGGGCACACTGCTGGCTCCTGTTCAGCCGGCTGTCAGTCAACACCCCCAGGTCCCTCTCTGACTGGCAGCTCTCCAGCCACTCCTCCCCAAGCCTGTAGCGCTGCTGGGGGTTGTTGTGGCCCAAGGGCAGCCCCCGGCATTTGGCCTTATTGAAACTCCCCCAGTTGGGCTCAGCCCATGGCTCCAGCCTGTCCAGGTCTCTCTGCAGAGCCTCCCTGCCCTCGAGCAGATCAACACTCCCACCCAACTGGGTGTCATCTGCAAACTGACTGAGGGTGCACTCGATCCCCTCCTCTAGATCATCAATAAAGATGTTAAACAGGAGTGGCCCCAACACCGAGCCCTGGGGGACACCACTCGTGACCGGCTGCCAACTGGATTTAACTCTGTTCACCACAACTCTTTGGGCCCGGCCATCCAGACAGTTTTTTTCCCAGCAAAGCGTGTGCCCATCCAAGCCTCGAGCAGCCAGTTTCGCCAGGAGAATCCTGTGAGAAATGGTGTCAAAGGCCTTACTAAAGTCAAGGTAGACAACATCCACAGCCTTTCCCTCATCCAATAAGCAGGTCGCCCTGTCGTAGAAGCAGATCAGGTTTGTCAAGCAGGACCTGCCTTTCATAAACCCGTGCTGACTGGGCCTGAGCATCTGGCTGTCCCACATGTGCTGTGTGATGGTACTCAGGGTGAGCTGCTCCATCAGCTTCCTGGGCACCAAAGTCAAGCTGACAGGCCTGTAATTTCCCGGATCATCCTTCCAACCCTTCTTATATATGGGCATCACACTGGCCAGTTTCCAATCTGTCAGGACCTCCCCGGTCAGCCAGGACTGCTGGTAAATGATGGAAAGCAGTTTGGCGAGCACCCCAGCCAGCTCCTCCAGCACCCTCTGGTGTATCCCATCCGGTCCCATAGACTTGTGTGTGTCTGTGTGATGCAGCAGGTCACTGACTGTCCCTCCTCGATTGTGGGGGTGTTGTTCTCCCAGTGTCTGTCTTGTAGCTGAGGAGGCTGGATTCCCTCAGTACAACTGGTCTTGCTATTAAAGACTGAAGCAAAGAAGGCATTAAGAACCTCAGCCTTTTCCTCATCACTCGTTACCATGTTTCCTCTTGCGTCTAGCAGGGGATGGAGGCTCTCCCTGGTCTTTCTTTTGCTGTTGATGTATTTATACAAACATTTCTTTTATCTTTGACTGCTAAAGATAGATGAATTTCTAGCTGGGCTTTAGACCTCCTGATTTCCACCCTGAATAGCCTCACAGCATCTTTGCAATCATTGTGAGTGGCTAGTCCCTTCTTCCAAAAGCTGTAAACTCTCCTTTTCTCCCTGAGTTGCAGCCAAAGCTCCCTGTTCAGCCAGGGTGGTCTCTGATGCCATCTTCTCTTACAGCACCTGGGGACAGCCTGCTCCTGTGCCATTAACCCTTCTTAAAGAGTGTCCAGCCTTTCTGGACCCCTTTACACTTCAGGACCATCTCCCAATAGATCCTGTCAAGCAGGTGCCTAAACAAGTCAAAATCAGCCCTTTGGAAGTCCAGGATGGTAGTTCTCTTGCCCCCTCTCCTGGCCTCTCTAAATTGAAATATAAAAAACCTGATGATGCTACCATGGTCTAAGATACCTACCCATAGAAGAGATTTTTGAATGTATATCAGTGTCAAGAAAAAAAAGAAATAATGAGATCTACTGGTTACAAATTAATGCCACATCAGAGCAGAATTGAATTGGTAATTATGAGCTGCAATGGTAATTATCCGTTGGATTTATTTACTTGGGGATCTAGGGATTTCCTTATGAAGTGTCCAGCTGTCTTTCCAACAGATGTACTACAGAGTGAAGAGGAGTTGGTGGCTGAGTGCAGAAAGTATGGCTGACATTCTTCATTTTACACAAGTTTTAGACTTGGAGGTTGTTAGCCCTAATGTTTTGTGAGATCCTTAAAGCTATGAAAGGGTGGGAGGGGGCCACCCATTCTCTATGTATAGATGATGATGAACAAAACTTCCCAGTCTAACCAGCAGGTCACACTCTGTTCAGTTCCCAAAGCTGTGCTTGACCTTCAGGTGCTTCTTTAAGAGTAAGTCTTTTGCTTGCTCAACAAGCCTAGTCACCACAGATTTAAGAAAACACAGAGAAAAGATACTGTTTTTCTTCACCACTATTGGCTCTCAGGATATCCAAAACCATTCCCATTAGGTGTCCATCTCCACTTTCACAGCATTTTGGGGAAGCTCCAAGAAAAGACAAAATGGAACACAGATATGGAAAATAAAGTTAAAATCCTCCTCCAAGCACTTTCCATGGATTGGAAGCCTGACAGCTGCAATTAGACTGAAAGTCAGTAACAGATTTGATACTCCCTAGCGACCGATTTATACCGGGCAGATGACAGTACAGTTTTGAAGGTTTTATTAAATTTTTGCAAACACATCTAACTACAGCAATTAGATGAGCTAAAAATACTAAAGAAACCAGGGTTATGAATGAAAGCAAAAGAACTGCCAACAATTTAGTTAGATCTACAGCAATAGCTTTAACCATAACATTGCCCTGGGTAACTGACTTGTCTTGTTCTCTGAGGCAACAGCTCACCAAGGAGAGAAATATTATGTTTTCATACAGTTCTTCTGCTAAATGATGAAGACTGAAGAATGTTAAAAGCAGACAATTATTTTTTTTACACCTGGGCAATCTAATAGAAAACTACCTTACAAAACCAGAATAAAGAATATAGCATTGCAGACAGCTAAGGTTTCACCTAAATGAACAAGTCAAACTGGGAAACATGTAGGAGAAATCCATTGGATGGATACATTAGCATGACAGTGGAATAAGGCCCTAAATCAGATAGTTTGGATACAGAAATACTATTAGCATGTATGTGTTTTCAAGATGTGTTTATACACTTCAATGATGCAGATGTTAATGGCACATCAGTTAAGTTTGGTTAGGTTTTTAAATTTTTTTTAATTTTATGTGGCTTTTAAATTATATGACAGAAGTGCCTTCAAAATGCTGTGGTCATGGAGGCCAGTTTTTTGTCTGTTGTGGAGGGAAAACTAAGGTAGGTTTTACAGGAATTTGCTTTCCAATAAAGTACATTGCAGCTGTAGAGAGGCTTGAAAACAGCTGTTCTGTGAAGCTGAGTTTTGGCCTTATATGCAAAACACGACGATATTTGCAGAGAGCTTTCTTACTCCACATTTTTTATGAAAGAGCATATCACTTGATAGAGGGTAAGAAACTGCTGACTTTTAAGAAAGAACAATCTTTCTACTAATGACTTACCTAGTATAATAGATGCTTACTCACAATGGTGTGTCTAGGTGCTGCAGTAAGGCAAAAGAAAAACTAAAATAATGAAACCTTGTAATTTACACTCAGATCAGCTAATGATGCCTCATACCCATGACAAACTAGGCTGTGAAATGACATGATCCAATCTAGGCCAGCAACCTCAGAATTAGACGCTGTGGGATTTTTTCTAAGTTCGCCACTGACTCACTTCATGTGCCTAGAGATGTCACCTCTTAGCTGTCTTTTGGGTTATTATAAAATGAAAGTATTGTCACTTATTTAATTTTTAGCCCTACAGATGAGCAACAGATCAGAAAGGTGCTGCTAGAATTATTTTTCCACTTCAGTAGCTGTAAATCATAAATGATGAAAAATGAAATATGTACGAAATGAAGAACAGGATGTAATAATACTTTTGTACAAGTTGAGTACCTTATCCCCCTCCCCTTTGCCCTTCCACACCCACACCCCCACCCCCCATTTTATTTGAGGTCTGCTACATAGAAAAATCCTGAAATTGGACTTGTGTATGAGTAAGTGCAAAAGCAGCAGTCCTGAAGGCCTCCCCACTACCTTTGTACTAACTACCAAGGAGAGACTTGAGTCAAGCTTCAATATATGACCATTTGTTTTCTGTGAAACCTTTTTTTTAATATTAAGCATACGTTCTTTGGCTGGCAAGTTGGGTATAGATCCATGAAATGAGTGCAATAGAAATATCATTTAAAAATAAACACGTACTAGGTGATATCTCAGTTTAAAATCGAGCCATGTTAATTTCAAGGCATCTGATTTTTGTATAAGAAATACATCAATTAAAGACAATGTTATTCCCGGGGAAAATGGCCTGTCATTTAATACAGAATGCTCCCCGAGGCCACAGCAGGAAAAGCACAGCTGTACGTTGGCTGTGCATCCTTTCCAAGTCACCATCTCTCTGCTTCCATAAAGGAAACTAAAGCATGGTTATGACGTGTAAGACAACATGCAGGGCCAGATTCTGAGCTACAGCAAATCAGAATATATGCACTGATTTAATGATGCTATCTTAATTAGGCAGGCTAATATTTTGGACTCTGACATTCTTTTAATTGCTTTGGGAGCCAGAAAAGATTTGGCCTGCACAGTAAACATGTCACTTTCTTCTGAGGAGCCTGCCAAAAGTAGAAAGTTGATGCCTTTCTTCACTTTCCATGCACTCCTTAAATTTTCTTAACTCCTTAAATAATCTACTACGATTCGATTCCCTCTTAGCACATTTTCCTGAAGCACTGTGCTTTCATGTGTCCCAGCAGTGCTAATGAAGCAGCTGGGACTGCATTTGGAGAAATTTACAGCTTTTTCTTTATGTTTATCCATGTAAGAGGCATCACTAGTAGTACTAGTAGTAATTTATATTTATTTTATCACTTTTTATCTATATTATATTATTTATATATTTTATATATGTAATTATTATTTTATTTATATTTCTTGGATAGTTCTAGAAGGCTGCTAACATTGTCTAAGAAAGCCTTTTATATAGGCCCAGCTGCCACTCATTCTTCACATTGCTGGACTGAGAAAAATCTTGGGGGTTTTATTAAAATTTTAGATCACTTACCTATATGTTATTATAAATATTGTTTACGGAAACCTGCATCATTAATTTCTCAGCAGAAGACAGAAGACAGTTTTCTGGAGCAGAAGTTCCCCCTTGCAGGTCAACTGACAATTACATTTAACAAATACGGTGGGTGGCCCAATGAGCAGATGGATAGATGGATTTTGGTAGGTCATCTGTAAAACTATCACTCAGTTTATCAAAACAAAGTAAATGAAGCTGAAATTCCATTCCCATTAAAAAAAAAAAAAATAATGAAAGGTTAGCTTTCAAAGAGATTTAAGCACAGGTAGGCAGCCAAGTTCACAACACAGACACCAATGATACTACAAGCCTAGCAAGTGTTGCCACTCTATAGCTAACGAATTGCTCCAAAATCAGCAGCTCTGGCTGAAGTCCCAGAAATCCTGGGGAAAAGTGAACCTTCAGAGCCCTCAAATCAAGATTCTGAACTAGTCAAGGGTGGGAGAGGGCAATTCTCACCTTGCCAAGGGGACCCGATCCCACCGCCTTCTTCTGAGGACACCTCAGGCTTGACACCAGTCAGATCTCGCTGCAGAAGTGTTGCGAGTAGGCAGCTGAGCACCACATCATACACACAAAAAACAAATGCACAAAGAGGGGGGAAGGAGAGGTCTGACAGCTAGAAAATGGTGTTCTTCTACAGCTCACTAGTAAAAGCCGAATCATTGCAGAAGCCAAGGGAGAAGTATCACCACTAAGCACAAAAACCTTACCATTTAGCACCTCTGCACCTCACCTTACATTGTCAGAAAACTTTAGTAGCATCTTGTCTCCAAGTCACTCTTTCTCCACAGCTCACTTCCTAAGGGCACTGGGAAGAAAAGACCTGCTGGTTTTAGGTCTGAAAATCCCAGGAGCTAGCAAGTTGCTGTCCAAAGTCTGTGCCTGATTTTCCAAATCCCATGCCCTCTGTAAAAATATCTATATCTTTCTACCACTAAAATGCAAAGACAGATTCCTGAGGCAGAAGCATAATAGTAACAGGCTGCAGAGGCAGGAGGAAGAGCAGTGTTCACTGAGATGCTAACAGGCTGTCTTCTCACATCACCACTTGACCTAAAACTGCAGCTAGAAGAGCCATGAAGCAACCAGCTGATTAGCTAGATGAAACAGGTGTTAAAGGGTGACTCCAAGTTAAGGAAAGAACATCTGTACCTTGGGGAGAGAGAAGTCAGGAAAGTCTCAGTTCTGCAAACATTTAGTCCCACATTTAAGTGTACTTTCCTAAGAGGTGCTTTCAGTTCAGTTCCGGTGAGCAGAGGGATAGACAAACTCCTCCAGT
The DNA here is from genome assembly GCF_003259725.1 of Athene cunicularia. Classification (NCBI taxonomy): domain Eukaryota; kingdom Metazoa; phylum Chordata; class Aves; order Strigiformes; family Strigidae; genus Athene; species Athene cunicularia. The sequence continues at coordinate 4,432,130 of NW_020799095.1, forward strand.
CACACATCTGGAAAAAAGTAACCACTGTCTTACTGCCCTGCAATTGAACAGTGCAGGGAGAGTCAGTAAAGTAACCTTGCACCCCTCACTTGGCTGTATGGTACACAAACACATGCCTCACAATTGAACCTGGAATACTAGGTGTCAAAGAGAAGTGGGCATAAGAACCAATGTATTCTGTAGTGCAGGCAACTGGGCCGTTCATCTCTCTTCCTTCATCATGAAAAACAGAGTCCTCTCCTCTTTGGTCATTAATTCATGGGTAAAGTCTCAGAATCATCATCCTACATCTGATTTTATTACTCCAAATAAGTGCCTCCTACGTGCTTTCCCCGTGGGTTGTAGCCTATAGATGTACAATTCCCAATGAAATTAATTAAAAATGAGTTTTAATAAAGTACAGCGACTGCATAAATAGATTGAACAGAATTTTATCGCTTGTCTTTCAGAGGGAGTGACACAATTTTGATGCTCTTTTCTAACAACCCACTTCCAGAGCTCACTAACATATGAGCCTTTGTGAACAGGAGAACTACTAAGTACTGCCTTGCTGTAAGATACTTAGTTCAAACGTGACTTCTATGAGGGGACACTCATGGTCCTTCACCTGTTGACTCCAGCAGAGACTGCTGAATTCTAGAAATCTCAATAACCATCCAGTCATTTACTTCAGACAATAATACAATTCTGATCCCTCTGCTAATGAAGACCTGTCATGGTGACAAGTCTGAGAATGAAGAGGACAAAATATCTTTCAGCTAAGGCAGCAAGATCTGAATTCATTTTGGTAGATGGCTACTTGAAAAAGGCTGCAGGTAGCTAGTGCAGAGATGTTCAGATGGTGGAAACTCTTCTGGACAGAAGTGCAGCATTATCAATTCACAATGTTCCGTGATTAGCAGGCCACACAGAGCACAGTGGGTGCTGATGCCTAAGTCTAGGACACAATCACCAGGAGAGTGCCTCGGGATGCAGGAATTTTTCATGCACAGGCTTCATTCTTGCTCCTTAGTAAATCTGAAGCCTAAGGCCCAGGCCCTTTTGCAGCTTCACCATGCACACCCTTACTAACTATGCTCAGCAACACTAATACTATGACAGCCTCCAGCAGAACCTGGAGCCACCTTCCCCAAGCAGAATCTCATTGACATGGCAATCAACATAAAAATTGCTTGCTGTTCCCTCCACCTGGAAGGATTCCTCTGTTTTTCTCGTGGAGAGAATAAAAAGATTTCATTATAGAAGAGATGAGGTTGAAGAAAAAGGCTTGAAGATAAGCAATGGTTAAATATATTAAGTCTGAATCAGTGCTACACCTTGCACAGCTCTTCATTATGTTTAGTATCACATCATATCACAGTGCATTAACTCCCTGCCAGCCTGAACAACTACTCTAGTGGAGAACCAAGACTATTCTGAGCACTGGGATTTAGAAAGAAAATACTACTGCTCTTTTCAAGTCACTTGATCACTAATAATTAACTTTGGAATCACCACTATGAATGAACAGAAACATTTGAAATAGCCATAAAGTAAAACTTGAAATAGAAACAAACAAACCAACAAACCCCTAAACAACCAAACAAAAAACCCCCAAAATATAAACCTCAATTGTTTCTATTTCAACTTCCATTTCATTTCAGCAGCTACATCGCTGTTGGTATATATACCAGAGAACCCCTGTAGAACCAGAACTAGTTTTACTAGATTATATAACCTGTTTAGCTAACTGAATAAATCTGTAGAGGTGTTTTCTAATATTTATAAAGGAAGGAGGAAAAACTCTTTTCTTTCTCACATCCATCAGTCCTCAGGACACTTTAATTATGTTTGCCCTTACTTTTTCATTTGGTGTGGTTAGCAACTTACCCCCCATCCCAAACCAATTTGTGTGGTTACCTTGGTCAATGTGAAGAATGAACAAGCCATAAGGTCATCATCATGTTCTGCCTGAAAAAAAAACATATATCTTTAACTGTGCCTCCCCTTGTTTTTTTTTGACTACAGCATCTACCTCGTACGCACATTATGTTACTGTTCCAGTGCTGCACTGGGTTCATTAGAGAGTGGGTAGAAAAAGAGCATGAAGACTCCACATCTGAGCACAGTTCCCCTGCTGTAAAAACAGAAACATAGGCTGCCTTTCCCCCACCCACAGTCCCATCAAGAGGTGACCTGCATAAGCACATAAGAGGGAGGTGAAATTGTGGCAGAAGTCCAATTTCTTTGCATTACACTTTGAAAAGTGCATCCAGAGGAAGTTACACCACTTGATGACATTGGCAGTTGAAAATTTTCTTTTGGTGTCATGTTATATTTAGCACAGCTACAATTAACAGCATCAGTAAATTGGTAGGCCATTTTTAACTAGCTTAGAAGTGGCTTTGTAGGCTTTGAGGATGCTAACCAAAATATACTGGGTGGATTCCTACCTGAAATTGTGTTTCTTTTTTTTTTTTTCTCATCTGTACCTTATTGCAAATTGAATATCAGCCTAAAGGTTTGTCAGGTCACACTGTCCTGACATAAGGGGCACTGAATTTTGATTTGCATTCCACACTGACGGCATCATGACAGAGAGCTTACCATCTTATCTTTCTAAAAGTGTCTGCAAAAATCCAACTCAGTTTGTTGCTATTTTTATTATGATTTTGTCTGGTTACAGATAAGTTTTTCCTCCTCTTCCAAAAGTGGGGGGAGGAAAGGGGCATTTTGTTAGTGCCTCTTTACTCTCAGGTTTTGCTAAGTTCAGCAGTCTTGCCGCAAGGCCTGATTTAGCTCTTAGTAAAATCAATGGACATGGTACTATTTATATTGATTGTTAGAGACAGCCTAGGGTCACAGTTAAAGGTGGTGAAGATGTGTATTCTACTTTTACCTCACAAAGTAACACCAGCTTGAAGAATATTAAACTTGTTTGAACCATACTGGATTTCAGCTAAGTGGCATTAAGAGTTACCAGCTCAAACTTCTCTAAACAGACACAGAGCTACTCGACTTTTCACTCTCCTGATGTGATACCTGAAGTGGAAATTCATAGCCCCAGGAACCTGCAAAAGGCAAGTTCTGAGTTCATGTGTACAAAAACTTCCACAGAGTTCCCAATAATGTTAAGAAAACTATCTTGTTGTAACGGATACTGGTGTGGACACTGTACAGGAGAAATTCAGAAATAAACAGGACATATAAACATTATAACTATTTTACTTGCTCCTATTAAATAAGTTAAATATTTTTAAAGTTTTAAAAATATGGCCCCTTTATCTTATCACTTCCCTGTAACTTACTATAAAGTATTCTTGAATTTGTTATCTCTCAGTCTACTTTTGCTCAAAATTCCCAGATCTTGCAATCCCACAAAATAAGCTGATTTTAGGTTCCTTTCTTCTTGACTGACCTGTAAAACACCTGTTGATGTTAGGCATTGCACAAAGCAAGAACAGGATGTAATCTGTGGTGGGGTCTTGTTTTATAAACTGAGTAGCTACTTTAAAAATCAGGTTCTTTTCACTCCTCCTTTATATCATTTTCCTGCTGGGCTTTTCTTTTATTTGTCACATGTGGTAGCATTTAATGATATTTCACTAGGAAAGTTTTTCAGCAACTCTTCTAACTTCTAGTTTCAAAGCAATTAACAACTACTTGCTTTCTAGCCTTTCTGTGCAAGTAGCAGCAAACTTTTCTCATCTCCTCTCTTCTTGCTACCATACAAGTGGGTTACAGATGAATTATCATACTCTGTTGAACATCAAGGCAAACACTGAGTCATCGGTCTTAATTGCCAGTGGTAAGAAAAAAATCTTATTCAGAAATTAATTTAATTCAGGCAGGAGAATCCCATCTGAATGTTGTATGTTTCTTTTAAGTATTTCTAGTCACTTTCTTCTGCCTGCTTTTCCCCTCCCTTGAACCCCTCAGGAAAAATAAAGGTGGTCCCTGTCGTAATGGAACAGATCCCTGCACTGCTAATCAAATGGAATAATCACTTACACTATCTATAATGCAATATTAAAAGGGCCAATTAGATCATTACTATCTAAGAGGGTAACCTTTCAGCTTGATGGCATCCTCCAGATCAGCAGGTCATAAGATTAAATTAATTATTCATGTTAACAAAACAAGTCAATTAAAAAGCGAAACAAAATATTTTCCTAGAATGACCTGAGCATTGTAGAAGCCAAAATTATTAATTTCCATTCAAAGACATGAATTTAAAACAACAGGGCCACTCTGAAAAGAAGCAACTAAATGAAGCAAGTCATTTTAAGCAAAAAAGAACTCAAAGCAGTATTACTCCAGCTGACGGTGCTGTGGTCTCATAGGGAAGCTGACAACTGATCGGAGAAAAGGTAGCAAAGGAGATCATGAAGAAAATTCATTATATGGTTGTGATAGTAGCTCCTGAAGAGCTCCCCTAAATTGAAGTGTAATGTACTATTACACAGTTAAGGCATCCTCCCAGCCTCGGGTCTCTTCTTGCTTGTGCATCCTTAAAATCTAAGTGGCTCTTACAAACCAAGGAAATGAAAGTTACAGTTATGCATCTGTTAAAAAGTATGTGTGTTTACCATTGTCATGATAAGATTTGTCTCCCGGCAGTCCAAACAAAGGAATATGTTTAGCTACTGGGCACAGTGGTTATACAAATCAGGAAAAAAATTGGGAAGAGTGACAAAGAAAATGTCAGTCTCCCACACTACAGGTGATGTCCAAATCATCAGACGTAGGGATGAGGGAAACAAGCCTTACAAGCTAGCCTGAGACTCAGGTTTGCAGGAAATGTGTGAAGTACCTTCACTCTGCCATTAATGATACCACCAATAATAATTCACAGCATCAGCTGGACACCACAGGGCTGGACTCTGCCAAAGTTTCACGTTGCCCTGATGGATGATTGATAGAGACATTAAATAGATACCCTTTTGCCTTTTCCATCTTTTGCAATGCATGGAACAACTTCTACTTAAAGCAGTTCAGTCTTCATATGTTCATATCTCTCAATCATCATCTCTGTGTCTGATATTCTATAGCAGGTTACCACCTTCTGCTACCATATTTGCAAACTGCCTAAGTTGTGGGCACCTGCCTTCAGCCTCCTTCATAAATATTTCGTGAGGTAAAAAACCTCACTTACATTTGGATTATTAATTGACATTTTTATCTGTTTCTCATCACAAACTGTCATTTCTTGCCGAGTGTCTGACATCTTACTCAGTTAGCTTCAGCTCCTCTTCACCTTCCCTGTACAAGCTCTGATTCATAAAAGCCAAACAGTAACATGACAGTTGATAGAATTGCTCTCTTCACTAGTGATGACATGTGCGTCAGCACTGTAGGACTCAGAGACTTAAAGGCCAAAGGGAACTTTTATATGTAACCTGAATGATTGACCACACAACAAAATAATTGTCCAGAAGAAAAGAATGCAAGAACAGCCACTTCAGATTTATTGGAAATCTGAGCCTAATATACTGTCTCCAACACTGGCCAGCTTTGAACATCCAGGGAGAAACACAAGAACCAGGCAAGTATATGAGATCATTCCCAGCAGTTTCTGCATTAGTTTACCACTGTGATTTTGACTAGCTTGAAAACCTTGCAAGGTTGAGGGAAAGGCTGTCTTCCCCTAATGAATGGTGTCAAGACATCACTTAGGATTCTGGTTTTGTGATCTTGCGTTTGAGAACACCTTTTCTCAGTAAGTACTTAATAACATTGTCATTTGCTGCTTCTTCCCTCAGTCATAACCTCTGGCCATAAGAACAACTGAGTTAACGGAGAATATCTCCAGGAGTATATCAGCCCTGGAAGTTTATGAAAAACATAGTGTTCAAATCAGAAAATAAAATTAACTTAAATCAGAAAAGCAAATTAACTATAATTAAAGAAATACTGTCCTTGCAGTAGACTCCTCATTTCAATTCAGATTCAAAGACTATTAGTCTCCACATAATTAAAATGTGCAGTCTTGTAACTGTGAAAGGACTTGTTTTTCATACAGGTGGCAATTCTTCAAAGATCATTCCTAATCTATTGCATGGTCACATACAACAGGACACACAGATAACGTAAGGAATACAGAGGACACCAGTGGTAATGAGCAAAGGTCTGAGCTTCCATAGATCTTACACTAATTTGGGCTACTGGTTTTGCAAAGAAGAAATCTTTCCATTTGCTCACTTGATCACTCATGTACAAAACAGTGGAGGCCATCAAAGAGGAGTGAAACCTTGAATCTTTCCTGTGCAGTGGAGAATAAAACTCTCCATATTCCTCTCTAACATTTGGCAACATATCAAACAAATATACACAAGAAAATTTGGGGTAGAAGCCAGGATTCAAGCCAGACACTCTCTGTGTAACTCCAAGTGTACATGCATAATGGAGCTGGCAGGAAAAGAACAAGTGGTGGTTAGTGGAGGTGGAAGGGCTTAAGGAGAAGAGGGAGGAAACTGTAACTCCCTTTGGTCAGTTTTTGCATTTAAAACTACTTTTTCTCTAGGGAAATATAAACTATGGCTCAATTCCACAGACAGCAACATTCAGCACTAACAGGGGTTTTAAGTATGTATTGTCAAGAGGTAATTAATCAGGTGCCCAAGGTCCTTATGCAAATCATGTCCAGACTGCATCTGAGAATGGGACAGCTTCTTTATACTCTAGTGATTAGAGTTCTTGCCCAAGAATTACCTCCTTTTCTTGAGGCAAGTCAAAACTTTCTTTCACCTCATAAGAAAGCAGACAAAACTGGGCAAAGACACTTCTTATCCCTGCTTTAAAATCAGATAACATTGTGCTGTTCTCTCTTATGAAAAGGCTTTGACAGTGTTTGAATAAAAGATGAAACACTGCTGGCAATGTTAAAATTAAAGTGAATACCTTTCCCCCCTCCACTATGTATAGTACATTGGATACCAACACTTCTAAAAAGCACAGACTGCATTTTTATAATGTTCCCTGTGCACAAGGCCTGTAGAGAATGTGAAATAATATACTACCCACAACTAAACCACTGTCTTTTAGCTCAAATGGCAGTAGTAGTGCTTTTCAGCTTCTGATGTCCCTGATTCAATCCCAACTTTGAGAATCAATTGAAGCACATGATGCTACACATCACCTTTTTTTTTTTTTTTAAGAGTTTTGGAACTATCTGTAATCGAGATATAGATAGATAGATAGATAGATAGATAGATAGATAGATAGATAGATTTAGATATAGTTGTTGGCAGTTCTTCGGGCCATTAAAATATTTACTTTGGAAAACACTCCTCTCCTTCCCACTGGGCTCATTCAAAGCTTATAATCCAAAAGAGAAACATCACTGGCTGTTGTATGATCAGACAAAATGAGGGAAAACACAATGAGAGACTGTTCAGTTAATAATCTCTTTAGTAACAGAGAAGTAAAAAATTTCCTTTTACTACTTCTAAATGTCTCTTAAGAACAAGCCAACAAGTGCAGCACCGTACCATAAAGGAAACAACAAACTGAGCTAGAGCTGCTGCTGCAGATACATCACCTCATATTATGGCTCTTAGGAACACTCTATTCCAGCAGTGTGGATCGAAAGCTATTGTGTGGTGATACTGGAGCTGATTAGAGGGAAATCTCTGTGGGTAATGGCATGCAGCCATCAAGCAAATTCCTGGTAGTTCCTTGGAATCTTATGGGCCTCGTAAATAGTGAGTGAATGGGAGAAGCCAATTTTGTGAGATGAGATTTCCTTTGTGTCAACCTAAGCATACAAAACCCCGTGCTGGGTGCCACAGCAACCAGGCAAGAGGCACCTGGGAGAGACAGAAGTTCCCAGTTGGCAACCTGCATCTTGCCTCTCTGGTAAGCAACATCTCTTGATGACACTATACCGGCATCTGCACTTCTAGTATGGGAAAGAATACTAATATCTGAAATCATTATTATTGCTGGCCCTGATCTAATCTATTGTGATGGTGGTGCAGTACTATTCTTTACATAATTTTCCTCTACAATGCTTTCTCATGCTCTTGTGACAGGCATTCCCTCCTTTTTATGGGCAAATAGTTCCATAACCTCAGAGATTGTACTGTCACTACTATTTCCTTTACTCTTTCTATCCTGGATTTCATCCCAAACCATTTGACACTCCCACAGATGGCAAGGACAAAGGAAAGGTTGGAGTAAGTTGGAATTGCAAGGAGCAGAGGAAATGGGACAGAGGTAGCAACCCCAAAGGAAGAGAAGAAGCAGCAGTTGCCAATGGGCAGTACTATTCTGGGAAGATGTAGCATTAGTCATAATTAGCTCGCAGTCATGAGCTTCTAATAGAGATTGGATATGCACTGTGAAAACCTAAAAGAAGGGTAAATTTCCAGGCGTCTGTCTCTCATTTTTCCCTTAACATCTGTCACAGCCTGCACGTACTCCCAGTATGTTCCCAGCAGCTCTGGACATTTTTGTCCCAGTTTTCACTGCTATGTCCTTGCTGTTCAGCTCTCCATCCCCCAAACTTTAGAGCTACAGCCCCTTTAAAAAAAAAACACAGGATCTACAGCTGGATACAAGCACAAAGAATGTCTTTGGGAAGAACTACTTTTAATATGCAAAGTTTTTGAAGTGCACAAACACACCAGTGGTATCCTTGCCATCTAACGGGACATGAAAGTAGGTATGGTTAGTCTTGTGTCTAAATTTGATCTGCTGTACAGTCCCCTTGCCTTTTAACTCATCACTTGCTCTCTAATCAATAATTTAAATATTGTTCCCTGGGAAAAAACATATAGTTACATTTGCTCATGCTGCTTTTTGGCAAACATAATTGTAACTTTCCATTAATAAGTACAGACATCCTGCTGCTCAAAGAGCAAGAGTCTTTCTTTGTCTTCTTTATATTTGATATTACCTTATAGGCAATTTATGCAGGGGTGATCTCAATTTACAGTAAGTGGGGTTATTTCACCCTAAATCCAACAAGTGACTTTCACACAGCTGGCTCCTGGTTTGGAGGCATGCTACATCTAAATGGGGACTGTCTTAAGCAGTTTTTCTTGGTTACTTCCCTGTTCAGATTTCCACTTAAAGGAATTACAACATTACAAAAAATCCTGGCCAGCTTTTGTCTTTACCAGAAGAAGGGTTAGAAAGGAAGTGTGGCACTTCCTTCTCCTCTTTGTATTAAACATACTATCAGCATGGTTTGGCTTTTGAATGTGTTTCTACCAAAGCCTTTTCCAGACTGAGATGAAAATTTGTAAGTTCTCCTGCATCATCAACAGACAAATTAGGTCAAAGTAGACAAAAGTACTCTCACTTCATGTCAGAGCAAAGGCATCTTAATTTACTCATGGTTTTTAAATTGCAAAGACAAATTTGCATATGATGATGTGCCAGTTATCCACGATGTGCCTGCTCCATGCAGCTCACTTACTGTCTTCCAGTCAGTACTATTGATCAGCTGCCAAAAGTATTTACTCCATTTCCTTCTTAAGCTCATCACTACATCATTACCAAACAGCCTTTAATCCTCTTGTGATACAAAGCCCACTGAGACCATACCAGAAGCTGATAGCAGTCAGCGTATTTCTTCACTGCCTTGTTTTATTTCGACAGCTCACTTTTACCAGAACAGAGACATACCTTTATCAATGCAACTCAAGACAAAACTTTGCCTCTTAGCCTTCAAATGGATTGACACAAAGATGACTTTGGCCAACAATCAATTTTGTGTGTGCATGTGTGTGTTTCAAAGACGTATTCCAAGCGAATGACAAACGAACTATGCTACATTAAAGCAAGCCAGTCAATTATAGCTTGTACTGTGATCAGATAAATCCACACTACAGTCAGAGAGGACCTAGATTAATGAATCACAGTACCTCCACCTCATACAGGTTTAAGAAACCCTCAGTGTTTCTTTATTATATGTGATAGGCTGTTACCAGAAAAGCATCACATTAGGCCAGGGAAAGCCCTGCAGGCTGGGACCTTCCAGAAACAAATAGGCTACATAGGGGATGAACCATTTGCTTGCTCAATTGATATCCACACAAAGAACAGTATTCAAAGAAGTTTTAGATTTTATATCCAAAGAGAAATGGAAATCAGATGAAATACAACAGGACATACTGAAACATCTCTTTATCAAACAGTTTGAAACTCAGGGAAAATCAGAACTGAGAAGATTCAGTGTGCTGCCTGTCCTCTGACTCTGCCCAAGTTAATTGCAAACTCCTACTGATTTCAGTAGGACTGGGTTTTCTGATGGCACCAGTAGAGCAAACCATAAAAGATAGTAGCTTTTCTTATAGATAGAAACAACTAAAACTTTAGACTAATACCTGTTCTCAAATAGTTTAAGCTGAATTTGAAGTCCTATAGACACTGTTAGTGCTAGGAATCCTTCACATTCATTATAGATTGTATCATAGCATTGCAGGTACCTCTTTTGCCGTTACATCAGATTAGCATTTGTACTGCTCATTCATAGAAATCAACATTACACAAAGCTTAAACAGTACACACAAATAGCACAGCATTCTCTCTGGGGTAGTGCATAATTTCTGAGGTGAATGTTTCTCCACAAAGAGTATGAATATAAGCAGCAGGACAGTAATCTTATTAAAAGGAAGTAAAAATTCCATTTTTGTTTGTATGTGCAGTACATGATAGTTTTTTCAAGATAAAGATTAGGAAATTGATTGCTCTAGTATTAATGCTTAACAAGACAGAGAAGTATCAGGTCATTTGAAATCTCTAATGAAAATCAGCCAAAAGCTCTTACCCAGAGTAAAATTCAATACCTTGCTGATCATTATTTGGCTGACAGAAGCACCAGTGATCCGTCAAGTAACATTCATCTATGTGAAATAATCACAAGATGGTACATACGATGAAGGTTCTGTGCAGGGCATTTCCAAATTCTGACTCCTGGGGCTACAAGCTGAGCTGAATTTTTCTTCACTGCACACAGTATGTTTTCACTTGTGATGTGTGCTATTTCTATTGCTACAGACAAATAACAATGCTGTGATACAGTTGCCTACTGCTGTAGGCAGTACCTCAATCCATGAGGACTTTAGCAAGGATTCTCATAAAGTGATGTCTAATGCCAGGAGCATGACGTTTGTACAGACTCCCACCACCCACCACTTCTCCCACAAAGTTTTAACTTTCTTTAAAGCTGTCCTAGTCTGACTCTCATTCAATTTCATATAAAGTCAATAACGTCTTTCTGGTAATACACTGGGACAGAATATATTTCACATTGCCTCAAGGTCTATATATGTGTGCTATATGGCTTCATTTCTGTTTCTAAAAGAAACTAATTTCAGCCCATTCTAAAACCAATTTACCAAAGCTTAGCCTACACATATATTTATCCTGAGAACTGTGCATTTTACTTCTGTTAGCTAAAAGAATGTTCTTACCCAGACCAAACCTCTGGGTGTCATGACCTCATTTACTCTATCAGTCGGCATCAAACTGCTCACCTTTATCATTTTACTCCAACTCTGATGGCTTAAAGGTATCCTAACACAAATGAAAATTGATGTTATTTCTACCCTGAGGCTTCTTCCTTTGCAATAAATGATAATTGGACCCATTCTATCCACTATATATCCACACACACACAGAGCCTGAGTTTGATCCTACAAAATTCCTACAAGGTTTGAATTTTTTGAACAATAGGTGAAATTACATAGAATTTAAAAAGTAAAGACTTTCCAGAAAACAGGATCACAGAAAACTTACTGAAAAAGAAACTCCAGGATTAAGCTAAAGATAACTTGATTTACTTCAGGGCTGTGCATTGTTGGGTTTTTTTATCCTTTCTTTTCACTGTCATGACTTCAAAGTTCTTTAGACAAAAAGAAAGTTTAAAAAGTGTGTTATCCTCTGCTCAGATACTGTCTGTGAAACAAGTAGTATCATCTCTGCCTAAGGCTCACATAGATCTTCTCTCTGTCTACCATTTGAAGGACTTATTACCTTGCACTGAACAGCAAAGAGCATGTTAATCAAGAGATTTCTGATAATGACATGATAAATGACATGATAAATAAATACATCTGACATGATAAAATAACTGATGCAAATCTTTTCAGTGTTCTCTTCACAAGTGTATGCCATGGCTACTTCACTACAAGACAAAGTCTCTGAATTTAATTTCACTGTTGCTGGCTCATAACACAGTGGAACTTTCACAACTGCCATGCAGCATTTTTAGGCCAAGTTCTTTTAATTTTGTTTCAGTCTTATAGTACAAGGAAATATGTTGCAAGGAGCAAACATCAAAAATACTTTAACCCTTCAGGACACAAGCTTTTCCATATGTATGAAACTGTTTAAAATCCTGCACTGAACAGAAAATTAAGACTAGGAAAGAGGCAGCATTTCTCTAACTACTCTTCTCACATTTTCAGTCTTAAACAAGAGGCTATGATAAGTGGAAATTTTCCCTGACTGGTGTGATGTGCTATCGTTGTTCTCTGGGCTGTAAGAGTTGATTTATAATATTTCAATGATCATAACTTTAACACTTAGTAATACAGCTCTTCTACACTTTAAAAAACCTCATTTGCAAGGTATATCAGTCTCACACAAAAGAGCACACAAATTTGAGGTCACTTGGACTTTAGAAAAAATAGTATCACACAGCTAAAACAGGGAAGTTGCACAACTCATGTGGCCCGGAACAACAGCAGTACGTAGGTCAGGTAACACAGGGTAGCCCTAGAAACTTGACTGACACTTCATAGGCAGTCTAATGCATCTACTTTGTCAGCCTCTCTATTAATGATTCAGAAAATAAATCAGACACTTGGAACCCTGACACATATGTAGTCTTGCAAAGGATAGGGAAGTAGAAGTGTTTAGTTTGAATTATATTTTACTGTACACCAAAATAATGAAAAAAAGGTTTTTAAAGGATAGATTATGATTGCGTGCTCATATTAGAACAACTTCATACTTGTTCTGATTTAATCCCACAGTGAATAGGATATTGACAACAAGCCACGATTCATTTACTATGGCTTATACCAGGAGCGACTATAACATTTTTAGTATGTCCCCTAGGACAGTTATTTTATTTCCACTCTCCTCTTTTTTTTTTTTTTTTTCTTTCTTTCTCTTTCTGCAAATCTTAGGAAAGGACATTCTGCAAAAGGATGTGACTCAGCCTGTCTGTTATCTTTTGTCCAATTCATTCCTTTAGGAATGATAAGTTCTCACAGAAATGTTGCACTAGAACAACCTTTAAGTATGATTTAGTATAAGCACCTGCACTGAGGCAGAATTTAAGCAAATATGCTGACTGTTTGATTCTCATGCGTAAAGACACAATCTTGAGAACAGCTAAGGTCACTGCAACTTGTATTGACCTTAATCAACTATAAACCTTGAGTTTGTAAATAGTAGTGTCTGCATATTTCCCATTTAGAGTTAAACATCATCCAAGCAGCTGGTTCTAGAAATGCTTCACTGGTTTAAATAAAGCAATTACCTTTGACACAAAACCTCAAGCAAACTGGATTAAAATAGACCCTTTCATATGCAACACCACACAGGACTAAGTCAAGTTATGAGCAGCACTTCATCAGTTTATTTTCACTAAGAATTAAGCATTTCTTCCGGTATAATTTATCTTTCTACTCCCACTAAGAACATATCATCTTTCTGCATGTCAAGCTCTTCTGAACTCCTTAACATATTTTAGCTGAACATGCACAGAAACCCTTGTAGCCTCAAATTAGTGCCTTATCTATGACCTTAATTCCAGTGGGCTTTTCTTCCATTTCCTCTGCATTGTCTGCCTCCCAAATCCATCCCTATACGCAATTCCCTCTCACCAGCTCATCAGATGTCCCTGATAACCAACTTTTTTATTGTTCCACCAAACCCAGTTTCTACTAATTTTCCCATTTCTACCTAGCCTCTATGTGGTCCTGTAGCACTTGCACTAAAAATAAATCAAATTCAGACATTTCCTCACCACTCCATAAGCATTATTTACAGCTTTTTTTTTCCCCAAAGTTGAAATCTAGTAATTTGTCATTCCCCACATCTTAATTCTTTCCTTCCTGTCTGAGATTTCAATAATTTTAATGTCTTTAGTAGATTACCATGATATGAAGTGCTGCCATTAACCTCGTGCCATGCCAGTTACTAAAGAAAAACATTTATTCCAGCAGGACTGTGGGTATCCAGACCAATGGCTACAAAGAGGTCTTTTTGCCTTTAAGGTCACCTTTGAAAGAGAGGCCAAGACTAAGGCCAGATCTTTGTTCACTGCAAAAGAACATGATCTAATCAAGATGACCAGTGAACACGAGGTAAACACAAAGAAGCCAAAGCACCTACGTTTATCCACTAAGTAAATCTTATGCTATCTTCTTCCATACAATGGATATAGTGCTGAGCTTTCAACTGTGCTTTTTCTTTCAGGGTAGCTCATTTCATGATGAAGAGGTCAAAAAGAAAACTATTTTCTTTACTAATCAAAACAAGGCCCCAGAAATTATACCTGACAGCCTCACATCAAAGCAACAAAAGACAACAACAGCAAAACCCAATTCAAATACAGATGGCATTTTTCTTCTTTCAGATGCTGCTTTGCAGAAAAGGACCTGGGGATTACCAAGATGAACATGAGCCAGCAATGTGCCCTGATGTGAAGGTTGCAAATAGCATCCTGGGCTGCATTAAGCAAAGTATTGTCAGCAGGTCAAGGAGGTGATCCTTCCTCTGTATTCAGCACTGGTGTGCTGGTCCAGTTCTGGGTTCCTCAGTACAAGAGAGAGGTGGACATACTGGAGAGAGTCCAGCAAAGTGCCACTGTTATTAAGGAACATAGGAAACACTTTTTCACTGTGAGTGTGAGTGAGCACTGGCACAGGTTGCCTAGAAAGATGGCAGGATCTCCCTCATTAGAGACATTCATAAGCCAGTCTGGACATGGTCTTTAGCAACTGGTTCTCAGTGGCCCTGCTTGAGCAGTGGGGATGGACCAAAGGACCTCCAGAGGTCCCTTTCATCCTCAACCATTCTGTGATTCAGTGGTATATAGTCTGAAGTTTCTGCTAAGCATTTCCTAAATTAAGTGTGGTATCAGATCAGAATTTAGGTCATTAACAGAGATAGTGAAGGATATGCCACTTCTCAATATCACACCTTTCAGTCTTGGTTTCAGTGTCACCAGCAGTTTAATCATCATATGAAATGGATTAACCACTGACAACTCTAAACAGCTCTTTTTATCACACAGTATCCAGATCATTAAAAACAGGTGTTTTACACTGATTGTCAAGGGAGTATGAAGCAGGAACAGTAAAGGAAATAAGTTTGACCCAATCTGTATAGTTGTAACACTGACAAGATGGGTATTTCATACAAAAGAGAGCATGACACTATTGCTATCACAAGTTGCAAATAGACTCTTACACAGAGAAAGACAGACTGACCCACACCTGAAGAGCTGGCAGAACTATCATCTCTTGAAACCTATGTCTAATGATCATTTCACTGAAGACACATGATCGTCATTTCAGAGAGTTACATTTTGCCTCCAATAGTTTTGTCTGTTTTATACAAGCTCCTCCTTTGTGAAAGGAAGTTGCATCCAATAACATAAACAGTTGCATTATACTTTGCTTTTGAAGCTGGAAACGGCTATGACAAATGAGTGATAAAAATATGTTATAGCACTAGAATAAATGAAGTTAACAGAGGTGATTATCAGTCTCTGGTTTTCCTAACCAGCACTGACCTCATCCTTGCAAACACACATTAGAGGTCCATCTGCACTTTGCCAAATTTGCACCCTGGAGCTGCACAGATCATCCTCTAAACTTTCTTCTTTTAAACATAGGATCAGAAGGGATTGTTAACTTCTGCAGCATATGGAAGGCATAAACACGTACAGGGTGCTACTTCCAGTTTCCAGTTTTTTCTCATTGAGAACTACTAAAACATATAAGTGAGAGAAAAATTTAAGCCACAGCATAATTCTCCATCAAGTCAAAAACCAAAAATGCCCCTGATACGTTTGATTTTTGAAACAGAAATGCTTCAGAGAGATGTGCTTGTGCCACTGACAGTGTGGTTAGGGTTGTTTCTCTGGTCCACAGTAGAACTGCTGTTCAACAGCAGCCCTCCTCCCACAGTGCAGGACCTCTGACCACCGTGCCAACATGGCATACTGCAAGCTTGAGGAATTTGGCTGAGTGATGGCTATGCAGCCTTAACTTGCTCTCCATTTGTCAAGAAAGGAGGATAGCCTAGGTAGTCTTGTTTGTCTTGTTTGCAGAGCACTTACTGAGCCTGGGAGAACATGAATTGTCCCCACACAGGTATCTGCCCAAATCACTGAGACTACTGCATATATGGAGTCTCAGAAAAACACAGAAGGAGAGAGAAATGTTTTGAAAGTTTTTCATTTCATTCTATAATAGGATGAAACAAAATATGTGGATTTCTCTGTTTCCATGGAACTGAACTGCTTTTTCTAGCTATCTTTATTTTCCGAAGTTTGCAAGTCATATGACTGCAAATTTTGTGCTTGAAATAGACCAAACAGTTTCAGTGAACATCTGATAAGGCTGATGTTAAGCCAACATAGATTAATATTTTTGTATTTTGTTAAAACATGGAGACTCTTGGCCTTTGTTTGTGTGATCAATCAATAATACCAGACAAAAATGGCTAAAATCAAAGTTTCAAGATTTTCCTTACTTATCTTCCCAAGCCCTGTCAGCACTGGTCAGAATGATTCCTCCCTTTCCTGGGGTTTGCACTGTATTGTATACTGAGGTGCACACTTGTTCTTTTTAATTTACTGGGAAGTCCTACACCTCTTGTCATGGCATTTATTTGATTTAGAGATCATAAATGACTCTGCCTTAGACCCTTTAGGATTGGTTACTTGCTTTTGCACAGTGTGACCAGATTGATAGTGACAGTCTTACAAGGTAGCTCTTCTCACTAAATCATTGTGTGGGAAGAGCGTTAGAATCAACAGCCAGCAATATGCTATTGTGTTGGTTTCCTTCTGTCTTGTACACTCACATTTTGAATAAAGATAGGTTTTATTATGCTTCAGTTGGACTTTATGCACACATTTACACGGGTTACTAGTGGTTATATAAGACCAATACAGATTACATCTTCAAGGACATATTTGCTGGGAAAAGCTAGAGAAAGTTTGTGGAGACATCCACAAAATAAGAGGCAAGAACAGGACTTCAACAGTAACATCAAGACTCTAAAAAGCATAAAGTTTTTATGCCATGCTTGCTCCCAACTCAGACATAGACATAAGTGATTTTCAAGACTATGAACAAGTGCCTGCTTCCATTTTCTTCCATGGAAGCTACTGGATGCTCAACACTGAAAGAATTTATCAGACTACATGCTCCTATTTTTCACAATGCTTGGCTTAACTATTAAAACAGAAGTTCAGCTGGGCTAAACACTTTTCTATAAGCTCTTAACTTAGAGAAGTTTTATTTTCAAGATCTCAAAATAATAATGTGCAGAAATTTGTTTAGAGATATGAAAAAAACATTTTCAATGACATATAATTATTCTTTCTCTACTTATAGTGCTTGAAGCATCAAGTGTCTCCAAACTTCGTCAAACAGCCTCTTTTTACAAAACTATTTTTATTTCAAAGAGGCCATGTGGAATAAAAAAATTCCCTTTCTCCTCTCAGTCTGTTTCCTACATGACATTTTGCTCTCACCCAAACTACATTCAAGAACATAATTTTTCAACATTCTGGAAGGGAATGCTATATTTAAAATGAATAGATGAATAGAGAGTTCAAGCTGAAGTTTCTTGCAGTATAAATACATTTTCAGGATGATTCGAGGGTTAATTTTGTTATTTAAACCCAGAGCGCCTTAGAAGAGGTCATGATTGGCACAACTCATCTTAAGCACCACTCAGTTTTGATGCAGGCAGGCATGTGATCAGCAAATGGTTGCAGCAATTTAAGCCAGAAAATATCACAG
This sequence comes from Athene cunicularia, assembly GCF_003259725.1. Classification (NCBI taxonomy): domain Eukaryota; kingdom Metazoa; phylum Chordata; class Aves; order Strigiformes; family Strigidae; genus Athene; species Athene cunicularia. The sequence goes on from NW_020799095.1 coordinate 4,450,117, forward strand.
CTTAACTCAAATAATCTCTCTCAACAGTTTAAATTAAGCTGGTGAAGTTTGCACTGAATCAAACAAGGCAGATTTGGAAGTTCCCTTCTGTTGATAGGAGAAAAGAGGTGATAAATTCCAGTAAAAGGACAACTGCAAACAAATTTTGATGAGGATTGCACCTTTAGCCACCAGAGGCATCTGCTGAGTGAATGTATATCTATGCCTTGGTAAACTGGTAACTTGTTTCTCTGTTTGGAATAGGACATCATAATACTGAGACCACACTTTCCATGGGTGCTTTTCCATTGCTTTTAGCATAGACTTTAATATTAAAGTTGTTCAGGGACCACAGGCATAGAGGAATCTGATTAGAAGACAGTGCAAATGGGAGCCTCTGTAGAAGAGAGTGGGAATGGCAATGATAAATCCCAGGAAAAAATTGGCCCTTGATATTTTTAAGCAAGATGTTGGCCTTGATCAATAAAAAGCAAAGCCAATTGCAACTCACTGCATTGCAGTGAGACAGCCTGTCAGACACTCAAACTGTGCTTTCCTCAAACACCTACGCATAGTTACGGATTTGCTCAGTGTTCTCGATACTCAAAACAAAGAATCTTTCATGAAAAAATTCTATCCAGAGGAACTTTTGCTATATTGATCAGCATAGACAAAGGCAGAAAAGATTTATCTGTCTCACAGTGGTCAGCTAACAAGGTGTCCTGTTCTATGCTCATTTGGAACAAGTATTCCCCCAACAAGAAATGTGTTAAAACGTATGGGAAAAATAAATTCTAGTTGAAAGATGGACTGGCGGGCTACACAGTCTTTCAAGGAGAAACCAGTTCTTAATTCTGTTCATCATCTGTGCCCCATACCAAAGCTTTGCCTTTGAAGCCAAAGGATGCAGATATGAACTCCCAGCTCTTTAATGCATTGGAAATGAAATAGGCAGAAAGACAGTGAATACATTCTTATTTTTAGAACACTTCTTCAGAAAGTTAGAAAAATATCTCAGTGCCCTTTTAGTTACTGAACTCTCCAACAGTACCTGCTAATAGGATACTTGAGTTAAACTGGGACAAGAACAGGCCCTGTCAGCTAGCCTGTTCTTCTGTTCAAACTTTAATTAAAGGGAAAAGACACCTCAATTGCATTTTGTAGTTTAAGTTGTAGAAGCCAACTACGGTGGTATTATGAGACAGGTACTTGCTCTTTTGAGAGCACCAACAATCTGTCTTCATATTAGTTTAAAGAACTGCTTATTGCAGCCTAATAAGAGCAAATCACATTTCATCCTGAATAGTCTGTAGTACATTCAGATATAGGGTGCTTTACATTGCCTTTCAGTCCAGGCAGATACCAAGTGAAATGCAAGCTTGTTTGATTTCATGAAAATTGTTTCATTTATTGTCTCTTTTTTTTTGCTGCAAAATAAAGCCACAGGTAAAAGTCCATGGTTCTTTAGAACACCACTGTAACATCTGAGATAATTACATTGTCAGTCAAGTTTCTTTCCTGTAGCCTGGTTTTTCAGACAACGCACTAGCCATTGGAACCATTACCAGTCTGACCATAATGTACAAAATAAAGTACTAAATCATTAAACATGTTGCTCAAGTAGATATTCAGATTCATAATGTGTGGAATAAAAATACAAATGAACAGAATAAACTGATTTCTCCATATACAACTTTACCATTTCAGTCATCTTTAAGTCTTCTCACTCAAGAACTATTCACAAGCATTGTAGGCTGTTTTCTGTTATTCACCGGTCAGGAATGTTGTATGTCTGGTAGAAAAATAAAGAGGGAAGGAGAGGTGTGAATCTTGGATGAGAGTCCAGAGCAGAGATGAGGGAAAGAAAGGGAGGACCATCCTTCATCATCCTTGTGGCCTTACACTGGACTCACTCCAATAATTCCATGTCTTTCTCACACTGGGGAGCACAGAATTGGACACAGTACTCAAATGTGGCCTCAGCAATGCTGAGTAGAGGGGAAGGATCACCTCCATCAACCTGCCAGCAACTCTCTTCCTAATGCAGCCCAGGACACCGTTGGCTTTCTTTGCTGCAAGTGCACATTGCTTATGTTCAATTTGTCGTCCACTGAGACCTATAGGTCCTTCTCTGTAAAGTTGATTTCCAGCCATTTGGCCCCCAGCCACTACTAGTGCATGGGATCATTCCTCTCCAGGTTCAGGACTTTGCTGAATTTCATGAATCTCATGTCAGCCCACTGCTCCAGCCCATCAGGGTCCTTCTGAATGGCAATGTGACCATTTGTTATATTGGCCACTTCTAATTTTGTATCATCAGCAAACTTGACGAGGGTGTATTCTGTCCAGGTCATCAACGAAGAGGTTAAACACTATTGGACCCAATATTGACCCTTGGGGTACTCCACTAGTAACCAGCCTCAAGCTAGACTTTGTGCCTCTGATCACAACCTTCTATGTCTGGCAGTTCACCCTTTTTCCAAACCACCTTACTGCTCACTTACCTAGACCACAGTTCATCAGCTTGTGTATGATGATATTATGGGACACAGTGTTGAAAGCCTTACTAAAATTGAGATGAACATCCACTGTTCTCTCCTCATCCACCAAGCTAGTTAACTGTCTCAACATAGAAGGTTACCAGCTTGGTCCTGTATCTAACAGTGCCACAGGGTTCTTTTTGTTTCAACAGCAAGATTTCATTTTTGTCATAAGGACCCCTTGTTTTCATTTTCTGCAGCATATTTTTAGTTACTTGGGAAGACTCAGAAACAGAAATATATGTTCACAAGAACATTTTTTTAAAGCCAAACCTCACAGAAGCTCTCAGTGTTTAGGCTTTGCACAGGGGTGGTTTGTGACATTGTCCATGCAGAAGTGCAGTAAGTTTTATGAAAGAGTGAAAGTCTCATAAGCCAGAATGACATAAAGGCATTTCTACTAAATATTAACTCATCCCCAGACTTTTCCTTCTGTTCTAACAGACAAATATGTTTAGGAAAATCAATCAGAGGAAATGTTTGTTGATGAATAGAGGAACTTTCCATTGCAACTCCTTCAGAAAGTTCCCCTACTAACAACTGCAGATCAGAAGAGAGAACTGAAAATAAATAGAAAGAACTAGAAATAGCTGCAGCTATCTTTTTCATAAATCAGGACTCACTGAACTACACCTGAGTGCAAAAGGCAACTGTAAATAAACTCTGTGCAAATGCTGGACAGGAAAAGATCTGATATTTTAGGATTTAAATTTTATTTCACTCTTACTCGGAGCCATCCATCAACAAGTACCTCTATGTTTGACAGTCACAGTATCCCTCATATCTGATCAAGTTGTCTATACTTCAGTGGCTCCTGGCTAGTAGCTGCTCTAAGTTTAAATACTCAGCTGGCTTCAGAATTAAGACAGTTAATGAAAGTTCAGCCACAATAGAAGCAAGCTCTACAAGACCAGATTCTTGCATGGTTTGTGCCATGTTGACATGCCTTTTTGACAAGGCATAAATGAAGACAGGATGGAGAACACCATAGAAACAAGTTTCAGTACAGTTCTGGCAGTTTTGCATATGTATTAAATTTCAGACTATTCTTGTTAATGCAGTTAAGTTTAAATACAGCTTGGAGGAGCCATGTGAGATGCATTCATTTCAGTGTTGCTAGGTGGCATGATCAGATATCCAGGAAGGAGAACAGCTCGTCTAACTGCCATCCATCTACTTACGCCTGCAAAATGCATATATACTTTTCTGAGAGGGATGAGGCTGAACAGGACTGCCCACAATTGGCAGAGACGAGCAGGACAGTACAGAAAAGCTTACATAGCTGTGTGCTGCTCTGACGCTGGTAATCTGGGCATATTTTTCCTGAGTTTGCATTCTGATTCACTTCCACCAACATCCAAGAAGGATGTTAGCCCTCATATGGAGGTAAAAAGCTCTGCTGAAAGGCTGTTCCAGATGAAGGCCAGAACAGTGTACTGCTGGAAGACTAAGATCAGGAGTACCTTTACATAAGTCAGTAGCCCTATATCAAGCCAAAACAGACTCAGTGTTATCTGTATAGAAACAAGCCCACACTAAAGTTAAATAATGGGATTTTAACCTATTCAGAACACAACTTATGTGATAGAATGAATAAATTTCTGATGAGTGATAATGGAATACCACAGCCCTTTCTTCTTGAGTTGTCAGAGAAACTACTAAAACCAACTCCAGAGTGCCCAGGTTATGCAGCTTCTGACTTACAATGATGAGGTAGATATTAAAAAGTGGAAATCAAACATATCATAAGCAATGACAAAGTCCTCTTATATCTTCTAGAAACAACATAGAAAGGCAAATCCAGCAAAATTTGCCATACCAACATCTTTTTAGAACCCTCTGACAGTGAAGCCAAGGAAAAAAACAAGACTTCAGAACCCAGATCAAAGCTGTACCATATAAAGAACTGTGAAAACAAATAGGACCTGACTTCCCAAAGAAATTAATGGAAAAGTTATTATCTTTGATAGGATCACAATGCTTATCTATAAACACCACAGGCAGTCATGAGATTTGAGCCATAGCTCATTCTCATCCTCAAAGGCTTCCTAAAGGCACGTAACAAGCCTGGGTGTGGAAAGGGCAGTTCAATGCATAGGCCTTCGCCTCAGCACCTTTTGGATATATATAAAATGATCCTCCAGGCAAGTTTCCTAATGTCCCTATGTATGCATATATGATGTAGCTTCATATTTTTGTGTTAATAATTCATCATATACCCTATAGAAGAGACTATATGCCTTTTTCCCACTCATTAATTAAAGGGGTCTTGATATGCTACTTCATTTTCCACTAAACTGACATATATTATCTTATTAACTTTGAAGAATATAAACTATGTATTTAAAGTATTTTTACTCTCAGATAACTCAAATGATTGTCACTATGTGTCATTAAACTGAGGTTCTTTTTAATATACTCTGTCTTTCACATAATGAGTCTTGAAAGGTAACACCATTTTCAAGATGAGTTATAATCTTCTGTATCAAGGGCTGGTTCATAAAAGAAAAGTGAACTTCTTGATTACTCTTCCAATAGCAATTTGCTAGAATTCTTTCAGAAAAAGCTGAATCCTAACAATGCTCTTACTGTTCTGTCACACAGATCTCTGTTGGCAACACTGTTCCAAGAAAAAGGTGTGCAGTGTTGATACAAACATTGAGGAGGAAACTGTGTTTCAGGTCAGTGAAATAGCAAAATAAGGTCATAAAAGGGATTCTCCTAGATACAAGAAGTTGTGAGGTAGATTCAAGGCATCTCAACCAAAAATCCATATTTTGTCATGCTCACATATGCCATAGAATCACTATGTGTCCTTCACAGAACTGAAAGTGAGATCATGTGTGTCTGTTATTTTTTTAGATATGTAATTGATAAAGTTTACTGCAATGTCTTACAGTGGCTGTGAAACTAGACTCAAGGCAAGACTGGCTGAATAAGGAATCTGATGAATATTTAAATTAAAAAAATGTTAGGCATGGAGAGAAGAAAAATCACCTAATTCCCTACTAGATCTTTTGATATTTTATACCTAATAACTAGGACCCAGGAAGCAAAATCCCACATGAACAAGCACATCCCATATAAACCGAGTGGTTCTTGTCAGTGTAGATTAAAATGCACAGAGATATCGAAGTCTCCCTGTTTCTCAGAAAGAGATACGAGGCATCTCAGGCAACAGAAACAGGAGCGGTACCTTCTAAGATAAGAATTGCAGCTCCATTAAAGAACTGGAGTGCTCAGTGGTCTAATTGAACAGGTTTTACTTCTAACAGACTGGATCCCCAATCAGCATATTCAATATCTCAAGGCATTACAACTTTTTTAGCTGAATGAGATAGTTTCTCTTAGAGCTAAATGAATTTACAGGTAACTAATACTGCTTATTTCCATGATACATATCTCTGTGTGTTCATTTCCCTCCCTGCCTGGCTTTGAGCAGACCAGTTCTGATCAAAACTGACGGTAGTGCAAACCTCGGTGTTCAATGCCTCACAAAGAGGAGCAGCCAACCAAAAAAGTCGTGAGATTCCTCACTGTGAGAAAGAAGGTAGCGCAGGTTCCCTTTTTATTAGGCAGCTGAAAATTTAATCTCAGATACATAGCCTATACCTCCATGCAGATAAAACATCTGTAAGAAACCAGGTTCCCTTCATTCCCCTGCTCCCAAAACTGCCTGTCTGATTCAGGGATTAAATACAGCCCGCTACTTGATTTATCCATTGCATAGTCAATACAGTTGCAACAAAAGTTCCAGTAGGAGGGTTATTTTGTTGACATTTTCCAGGTAAATTACAGAACCCAGCGTTTAACTGCCAACAGAGGCTCAGAGAGCATGGTCTCACCTCCTGGGTGTCCAGCATCAAATGAATGCACTTTCCAGACCTACAGAAATGGCTCAGTGGGACTAATGCAAACTCATGTGAACTCACCTAACAGTAAAAGGATCCACCTAAATATATGAAGTCCTTTAGAAATAGGCTTGATTGTTCATGATGCCCTTGCCACCCATATGTTAGCTATTGAGCAGTTCTATTAAGTATATCAGAATTCTCACTGGGCTGCTACAAAAATATTAAAGAAACCTGCTTGGGGCCATAAGGTGGTCTGAACTGGACAGGCAATAAAACAGTGTTTGTAGTGCTCTTACTAGGCCCAATAATTCACTCAGCATCTTCAAACAAGTAATATAAAAAGTTATTTCTATTCCCAACAAGGGTAAATTTGAAGGAGTAGCAAAGACTTTCTTGCTACATATCAATACCTGCATATCACTAATGTGCTTCAGAGCTACACACAGCAAGTCTGTCCTACCAGCAAAATAGCTTTGTTCTTAGTTCACAGGGTAGTGTTAATAATGAATGTTTATTACAGCACCAGCAAATGGCTTCCTGGAGGTTTTTTCTTATCTTTTAATAGGTGAAATTTTAGTCTCTTCTTGTTCAAATTCACACTAGGAGCATTAAACACATTCAATAGTGTTCATTCATGTACAGCTTTATAAAGACATTCTACAAAATCTCACACTGGGAAGTTGTCTCTTTTGACTAAGAAAAGGCTTTGCGGCATGTACTGTGTTTCCCTTTAGGTGATATCACTGTCAACCTAGTTTGCACACGGTCAGACCTACAAAAGAAGGCTGGCTCTGGTAAACCTGGCAGAGCAAAGGTGCCTCCTCCCCCCTGCTGCTCCTTTCAGTGCAATAAAGGATGTTTCAATGTCTTACATTCTGAGGACCAGGAGGGAGCATTTTATGATAGCCACAGCACAAGAACTCCTTAGTTGCATTCTTCTGGCAAGCTCCATTTTGACCAGCTGTTTCACAGGACAGTCTGCCCTACAAAAGTCAGGGCATCAGGACTTTATTGCTACAGGGACTGAGAATTATAAAAACGTCTCTTAGACATCTCTTTTTTTTGTGGTCTAGAAGCCTGCCTACTGCAGCTGCTTTTTCCGCTCAGTTTACTAAGGACCACAGTTCTTGGAAGTATATAGCATCCTCTTTCCATTATCAAATTGACAAGATAGGACAGAAAACCAGTCAAAACAGCAGGGAAGAACAGACTCTGATATCGCCAGAATACCCACAGATAGTGGACATAAAGAGACGATACAGCAAACGGTCATGCAATTGCAGTGTGCCACATTAGTTGGGCTGATGCTGGGTGGTCATTACTGGTGCTGTTTTGTATTTAGAAAACTACCATAGTGTAATGATAAAGCCTATCTCCTCTTCATTACAAAGTAATTGTGGAAATAGAAAGCATCTCCCTGATCATTAAATTAGCTACAGTCTAAGGCTTTTGTTTTTAACTTTTTTCCTGTTTTAGTAAAGCCAGGCAAACAAAGATCCCTGCACTTCAAAATACGGCAGGTCCTCTGCCTTTTAGTATTCGTGTCTGCATTTGAACTCTCGCCCGTAAGCAGCATTCATGCTTGAAACTTCTAATGAGGTGTTTAAGACTCAAATGATGACAGATGTTATTCCTATTTTAATGGTAGCGATTATGTAGATTATACAGAAATTTACTGTAATAGGGACACACTGGAGCCTTGTCACCAAGTACTACAGCTGCTGCATTTATGTCTCCTTTTCCATCTATGTTGAGGGCAGTGTCTGCCAGTGGACTAAGCAATTTTTCTTCTGGGACAAAGATAGTCTCTGTAAATGAGCCTGAAAAGTCATACATAGATCCAGGGAGATGTATACAGAATAACTCTCCACCCTTTCAACTTCAATGTGGGAAAGAATTGGGCTTGACTGCCAGCATTGCGGCCATGTCAGAACTCAGTTTAGTCCCACCTGTGCTTGCCAAAGGCTTACCTTTATCTGACTTCAGACTTCAACATCCCCAAATTTAAAGAAACTTTGGATCAGTGCTTTGTATCAAGTTCATATCATACTACTATGCTGTCACTTCAGAAAGTCCATCGTATCAGGTTCACTGAATGTACTAAAGAATAAATAATTCATTAAATCAATATGCCTTCCACCACATCCACGCAGTGCTACAGTATAGTAAAGAGGAAACTGACTTCATAGTAATGTCCTAATTATACTTTTAAAGTATTAATAAATGTTTAATACGCAATTTTATTATTAATCAAACCTGAGATTTTTAAGTCCAAAACCCCTATAGCTTTGTTATAGATTTGTTCTGCTATATCTGTAACTGATACAATATATAGTGCTCAGGTTTGTAACATCTATTATTTGTGTATTTGTCACTGGTAAAGCATTTAGAAATGAAACATCAATGTAATATTAAAACTGAGAACCTGATCTAGAGGTTCTTTCACTGCATCTTTATTATATTGGTATCAAAGTCCTGCCATTCCATTCCTCATACTGCCACTTCACTTTCTCTCTCCCCTGAGGGAAGAGCGTTTGTCAGTGCAGCATTTTGGTTTATTCACTTTCTCTCCTGCAAATCTTAAAGACCATTAAGAGAGAGATTTATATTGTTTCCTTCTCAATCCATTCCTTATCAGTTTTACGAATGTAGAAATCCATAATAAAGTAAAAGCCCTGTCCTTATAATACCATCTTTGCCAGACAATGCTACTTTTAAGCATGAGATTAATCCTGACAGTGCATGTGCAGACACAGCTCCCACTGGGAAACTAATGTTCATGTACAAGTTAAAACAGCTGGCAATTCTGAATTTTTTATGATTGCCATGATAAGTTTACTCCCATTAGCTTCCTCACCACAGAAAGAAGGCAATACTGACACTTTGATCTGGGATTTTGGTCAAATATCATCTCTATTAGTTAAACACCCTCATAAATCACAAGACCGGATTCTAAAAGTTGCTACACAGACATAATGGCCTATGCGAAGCATTTGTAGTATTGTACAAAAAAAAAAAAAAAAAAAAAAAAAAAAAAAAAAAAAGGCAATACAAAGCCCATGTTATATGGGAGAAATGGAGAAACATCAAAAAGCAGAAATCAGTGGGACGCCAGCCCCCGGTGAAGGTACTGTCCAATAGGGTTTTGTGAGGATTGGACTGAGACTTTACTGCAGATCTAAAAAGCACATCTGCTAAAACTGTGTAGATGACAAAGATTAACAGAGTTCTACAAAGTTGTGGCCTGTATTGTGAAGAGACTCAGAGAAGCAGCTGAGCAGAGCTCTTACCATGGTTGAGGCAAAGAAGGCTTACGTGACCATTAACGGTCACCCTGGGGTACAGCAGCTGTTTTGCGAACAATATCGGTTAGGTGATTAGCACTGAAGGATTGAATTATTTTCCTTGGTTTTTAGAGCATAGAAGATCGTCAAATCATAGAATAATCTCAGAAATTAATTCATAAATTGAGAGGAATACTTTTCAATGAAAGACCTATAGTATACATTTTGTATACTATATATGACACAAACTAATGACTACAAAATGAAGCTTTAAGGCCTGAGTCTGTATCTGTGAAGAGTATTAACACATGGAATAAACTAAAGAAGGCATCAGACTCTGAATTTCAGAAAACATTTTGACAAAATCTAGATGCTGTTTGGAGGATATTTTATTGCTAAACTCTTCAACTCAGTTCAATTGGTGATGATTTATGGGCTAATATGCTCAAGAGGTTAGACTAAACAATCTAATGATCCTGTTTCACCTTCACATTCTTCTTTACAACAAGAAGAACGGTTTCAAAGATTAAAATACCAATGGATATGGCTGTCACAGCCTTTATTTGCTTGTACAAGGATATATAACCCCATCTTTTCACTCCATATAGCTGCAGGTAAGTCTTAATCTGGTAGAGGAATAAGATGCCTGTCTCTTGCTATAAGCAAGAGAACAGAAAAGGAAAAAAATGTTTCAGCTTTCCTCCCTTCTTGTGCAAGACTAGATGAGGATGGCCACAGCAAGCTGTAAGCTTCTTCTCATTAGTGGAAGAGGACATTTGGGCTCAAGGCAGGAAAACACCCTTCAAAAAGGCAGCCATGCAAAAGGCTGCAGCAGACTGGGACTCTGCTGCATTTTCCTTTCTGAGGGTTGTGCTTTAACAAACCAATTATCTCCCTCTTCAGGTGCTCTATATAGTTATATACGGTGTCCCTGCACTCCTAGAGTGCCATGCTCTGAGGTACCGAATGTCCCTCACAACTCTGAAAGATGCACAATGTGCAGCACTGAAACCTAAGGACTCAAAGAGTCTGGGTATCCAAATTTCAACAACAGTTCTCTTCAAAGTTTCTAAAAGTCACATTTCTGAATTTCTTGAAACCAAGCTGAAGACACAGTAACGGATCCTATTAGAGTCTTTGATGGGTAACTATGAGATTTCTTACCGTTTAGAGTACACTAATGACTGAAAACCTCACATTAGATTAAGAGAATGTTTTCCTGGCAGTTCTAATTACAAAAAACAAATAATCACTCCCTGTTGTCAAGTAAACAAGGCAGTATATCAAAGACATTTCTTTTTACACCAATACAACAGCTAAGACAAGCACTTAGCCCAGTGTTCATCTACTGAGCCACAGTTTAATTTCCAAAGGTGTCAGGTTTTCCTCTTAGAATGATCTTTAGGCTGTTCTGAAAAGTCAGGGGCATTAACATTTCAGTAAGTGTGTAATTGCCAACTTACATTCTTCACTGATCTTTTCCTTTACTTGCCACAAGTATAATTTCTTTCCTATAAAAGCGATTTTAAACCTCAAATTTCTATTAAAAAGAAAAGTAACTCATGGGGTAGTTTGAGGTTCCCTTTTCCCACTGCTGGAATGCTACCTGCAAGTTAAGATACTCAGTTAAAAGTATTATAAAGAAATACACAAAAGTAAAGCAAAGAAGGCTTTTCTTCATAAGGCTGTGCATGTATACACACACAAGTAAAACACACACAGATCACATATGCACTCCCTGAGGGAGCAGAAAACAGCAAAATATCGTCTATGTCTATCTATCACATCTACCTCTTCACTGATGGTTCAAAACATCTGTGACTAAACATGACTGGGGCTACCAGATTTGCCATTTAACTATAGCATACTGTAGCATACAAGAATCTCAAAACCAAAATCTCTTGTTGAGATGCTTTTGAGATTCAAAATTCTTTTTTTTTTTTTCCTTTTCTGCTTTAATTTCTCTCAATTTCCCACCTCCTAGGTAAAAAAAGCTGGGAGGTAAAAAGCACTAAATATTTCTTAACTTAATTTAAAAGTAATTCCTATCCCTTTCCCTGATGCAAAAAAAACCCACAAACAAACAAACAAACAAACAAAATGAGAGATGGCAAGGAGGAAATAGCAATATCCAAAAATGCCAAAATGAGATATTTCTATGGGAAATAAAATGAAAATACATTTATGTTCTTGTTCAGTCACTTTAAATGTCTGGGGATTACTGTCTGATTATTCTTATGGAACTCCTCTACAACTTTGATTAAACAACTGCCGATTTCCAGCCTTCATTGTAGTTCTTTAATGCACGGCTTTGACAGTTTCTTGATTTTTGTGAGATGCTGAGTATTTGTGGGTTGGAATGCAGGTGAAAGTCAGCTCCACGCTCACATCAATCTTTACGTGGAACAAAAGTAATTGAGACAATAAGTCAATTGCAGAAAACAGATTAATATAGTAATGGGGCCTAATTTTTAAAAAAAATTAGTTCAGTCTTCTTATAGCACATTTTCTGCATCTCTCATTCACACAGCAGCAAAACTATATTGATATTAAAGTAACAGTAAAGTGCTTAAAGATTTAGGTACTGTAGGAGCTTGACAGATTCACTCTTACAAAACTCATAGCTTTACATTAGGCCTAACACTGTGACTAAAGATTGCATAACAGAAACACTCTGAACGCCCTACAAAGATATTGCCATGCTTGTAACTCTGTGTGAAGGCATTACCTCACAAACTCAGGAGGATCAGCCCTTCCTCCTTAAGAGTTTCTTTAGTGAAATAGTCCAGGAGTGTTATGAAAGCAAATGACCATTCTTGAAGTGTCTTCATCCAGATGGATGTTTGGAAAGACATCAGTCAATTCCCCTTGCTCCAGACCTTTGCACTGTGTGCTCAGTGTTATGTTCACAATTCCCTCTGCCAAATCTATCTGCCACATATGGTGGGGATCATAGAATTCTGACAATTCGGCAACTCTCATATCAAGCCACAAACTGATACAGAGGCTAAAAAGAGCTTTTATGAAAAGCTTCACATCTGAAAAGCATGGAATCATTGATTCATAAATTAGTGCATCAAAGGTTAGATAGGTTTTAATGGAGAGACACGGGAGCTTTAACAGAGACCCATCTCTGGAAATTTTGGCTGGGCTTCATATCTGCCATTCTTATCTTTGGGTGATATTCATGTAAATTGAGTCTTTGGGAATCTTATGGGAATAAGTTACTGGCAGCTCACAGTTTTAAAGATTTGTACGTAGTGATAATGAGTGAACCATGTAGGATATAAAACACATGTAGTTATATAAAAACACATTTAGTTTTCTATGCTCTTTTTTTTTTCTCTTTTTTTTTTTCTTTTAAGTAACCTAGGTGTTGTGGACACCTTTGCCATTGAGGGCCTCTTGCATATATCGCCAGACATTTTACTCACAGTCATATGAACTACTCCAGCCCAAAACTAGTTCAGTATCTTGTCAGCATCCTGCCAGTGTACAAAATTTGACGCCTAAAGAATCTAAGAAAAGGGCAAGTATATTGCTATATTTCCCTTCAGAATAATTTCCCCAAGTGTCACAGTCTGTAGCTTGAATACTTCCCAAGACAGAGGTCTTTTTCAAATACTCAGCTTCTCTCAGTGTTCGTTTGCTCAGAGGACTTTCCCCAGTCTCCCAGTTCTACAATGTAGCGTCACACTGGGTAAGGAATCTCCTCCTTTCACCTTGAACCTGGCAACTGCTAGTTTCATGTGATGCTCCTCTAGTTCTTTTACTGGAGAAGGTAGCGAGCAACTGATTCCTCTTCATCCTCTCCATGCCACTTGCTATGGAAATCAAAATCATAACTTGCACTGGCAAAAGGGCCAGGAACCAAACAGACATCATGATCTAAGACCGCTCTCTTGACATCCAGGTTGAGGAACATGACATGCAGCTTTTCCAGATTGTTTCCCACTCCTAATCTTTCTGAAGAACAGCTGTACTTGAGTCATATACCCAAGTATCTATTCCAGCAACTTGCCATTGTCAATAGCTACAACAGGATGCTTAGGGAAAAGCACAAAAATAAGGCAAGCATTTCTCTCTTACATGCTTGTAGCTTCTAGCAAACTTTACTTCCAATTTGATGTGGTAGTAATTGTGATGATATCAATACATTCACTATTCTAGATCCAGAAGCACTTCACACACTGTGGGTTGCCACAGTCAGTTTACGGCCCAAAGAACAGACACGTGTAGGTGGCAGATGAGAGCAGAACCGGTACGGAATGCAGAGCTGTTTGCTTTTCCTGCATGGTGCCGTGAGCTCTGCACAGCTTAACAGGGGCGGGGGTGGGGAGCATGAGAGTCTGAGAAATGGTAAATTTCGTTTAAAACAAACTAGTTTGTGCTCATAAATAAGGGGGTTTGCTTTTATGAAGGGTCCATCAATTCTGAGGCATCTAGAACTGTGGTTGTTTCAAACTTGGCACTAACTTGCAGGATTGCAGGAACCAACAAATATTTTTTAATTAGTATGTCCAACTTACTCATGTAACCAGTTTGTGCACAGGCATAAAAATATTGGTTTTGAATTCTCATAATCAACTCCAGAAAAAGGAGCAACCCACATGAACTGACAGGACTGAAGAAGAGTTTGCTAGTATATTCACACTGAATGAGACACTGGTAAGAAACTTGGTACAGAATTCATCCAGGAGAGCATACTTCTGTAGGAATGTTATTTACAGTGAACCTCATTAAAAGTTATTCACATTCAAAGGATAAGTCTTATTTCTCAATTCTAAGCTGCCATATTTACCATCTGGGGTGCAGAGGTCTCTGACAATTTTGTACTCTATCTATTGGCACTTGATTTTTTAAAAAATATCACTAAGCAATATTTTACAAGCATTTTCATTCTCAGCATAGCTGCACCCACAGTCAATGTGCTTTGTACCTTCTCCTGGAAAAGAACAGCTTCAAAATTTCTTGCAGCTCTATTTAATCTGTCATTTTAAAACAAAAGTCCTTTTTTGCTACCAGATAGAGAAAAGACAGAGATGAGAAATTTTACCTTTTTTTTTTTTTTTTCCCCCAAGTTTCTGTCAGGATTTTTCAGGAGTTTTAAAAATCATTATAGAAGCTTGCAAATTATGTCCCTGAAGTTAATCAGATACAAATCCACTGAAACATTTGTTTGTCAAAGAACCTTAATGTTTATGTTTTTGTATAAAGAAACAAACCTAAAGATCCCTTCTAGAAGTGAATTTTAATTCCTACTAATTTTGCTCAAGAATTTCTCTATCTTGCTATTTACCTCCTTTTCACTACAACTGCCATCCATCTGAAGCTGGCTTGCTACAGCTCATCAGGATTCTTAAGCAACAACAGCCATACAGACTTTGTAAATCCGAACTCATTTTATTCATGCTGTGTGCGCTTCTAGTTGTAAAATATTAAAGCAGGACCTGTAAACATGTGAACAGTTAAAGAAGAAACTAAAAAAACCCAAGCAATCAGATTCTGCTCAAATCAATTCCACAAACTTTAGGGCCCAGAGTATACTGGGCTCACTTGAGATTTGCTCAAGTCCTTCCTTTTGTCAGTGATACTCTCATCTGAGCTGTCCCACCAAAAGGCCTCACCTGTAGTCTAATTCACCATGGCATCACTCTCAGCTCCTGTATTTCCAGCAGTTCCTTGATGTTTCTAGATGTTGTGCAGATCAGTTCCTTAACAAATCTCTCATTCTTCTCCTGAAAAAAAAAAAAAAAAAAGAAAAAAAAAGTGAATCCTCGTTATTTATTTGAGTCCAACTTTGATTCCTTAGCAAACATAAAATCCAGCTGAACAAATTTACTGCTACCACTGGAAATTTGCCAATGAAGGTGGAAAAAGTTGGCCAAAAGTGGTCAAATTCTGTAGCATCCTGCCCTCCACATAGGGACCCTCCCAAAGAAGGCAACAGAGATTAGCTCCATGTGAAATTTCTTTTGCTCCTTATTTCATACCCTGAATCAACTGTTTCACCAAGGCAAGGGTCTGCTAAAACAGCATGAAGAAGGAAAGTTTTCAGAGTTTGATGTGTCACAGCCAGGCTGATGAAGGGCTTTAGGTGCCATGTCGAGTCAGAAAACAGCATAGACTTTCAGAGGCCAGCTCTAGTACACCTCAAAGTATTCAGCATTTGACAATATGAATCTCCCTACAGACAAACAAGAAAGAAATCAGAATCAACTTGCAGTTTTCATCCCTCTATGTGATCTTCCCATTTCAGGAAGTAGTGTCCCTTTTTTTTTTGTTTTTTTGGTTTTGTTTGTTTGTTTGTTTGTTTGTTTTTGTTTTTGGCAGGCATAGTTACACATCCAACTAAATCAAGACTATTCAAACCGTAACAGAAGGATCAAGAGGAACATCAGCAGCAGAGTTTTCCTATGACATCTGTGTTGACAGAGGCAAGAGTCACCTAGACAGAGAAGGAGACTACTCAAGGGGCTCTAGCAGAAGAGGTGTTCTCCTTACACTTAATAATCTATTAGAGAAAATAGAAGAGGCCTCAGGGGGAGGCTGCCTGGGTGGGCTATCAGGAGCAGAGCAACCCAGCCATGGAGCAAGGTACAGTGCTCTGTGCCACTGCTGTGATAATTGGGCTGTATTCCAGTATTGTGAGCAGACTCCAGAATTTCTGAGCTGATGCCTTTAAAGCAAAAGGAAGTAAGACTGATTTTTGATATCAGTACCCATCCATATCACCCACTGGTATCCTGTTCCAGCTGAGATGTAAGACTGGAGCAGTAGGATATGGATGAAATGAAAGTGCTTAAAGACAATAATCAGAAATTCTAAGAGAAATATGAAGCTTAGTGTGGGTGTACTTTGATGTATAGAATCACAGAATAGTTTGGGCTGGAAGGGACCTTTAAAGATCATCTAGTCCAACCCCCTGCAATGGGCAGGGACATCTTCAACTCGATCTGGTTGCTCAGAGCCCCAACTCAGAGTCCAGCCTGGCCTTGAATGTTTCCAGGGATGGGACATCTACCACCCCTCTGGGCACCCATTCCAGTGTTTCATCACCCTCATCATAAAAAATTTCTTCCTTATATCTAGTCTGAATATACCTTCATTTAATTTAAGAACATTACCCTTTGTTCTGCCACAACAGGGACCTATCTGTTTGTCCCCATCTTTCTTACAGACCCCCATTCTTTTCATTCTTAGCCTGAAAATTTAAGGAACCTAGCAACTTCTCCCTTTATGTTAATTTAGGTACTTCTTTTTTTAAAGGAAAAAAAAAAACAAAACAGTATGTTCCTTGGTTTCCTGAAATCACTAAAAGCCAAGCTTGAAGTCAGTCTCTTGTGTACGATTAGGGCTATCACCCAACAAACAACTGAGTATCTATCCTCCTTTGGATTACTTTGATATGATGTCATCACTTTCTCCAGTGTGTCCCTTAAACTGTACTATTAGTCAGAAAATCACAACTGAAATGCCACCTTTGCTAAGCCCAAGGCAGGTTGATGAACAAATCAAAGACAGGAATGTGTCTACCAAGGCCCAGATTCTGCAGACATTAAATGTATCAAATTTGGTCATAAGCAATTTACTGGGATTAACCCTCACAAAAGTCACCTAGGTGAATAAAGGATTCATAAGAACAGGGTAAGATCCATTTCCTGAATAATTTTCCAGTCCCTAGATGGGGTGGATCTATAATATATATTTTAAGTATGATTAATGTTGGAAATAAATGTATTAATTCAGCAGGAAAACTCCCATTCGTGTTGATAAGCTTTGAGTTTGTCATCTTGTTCACTGTATTTTTACAAGGTACTTCCCAAAAGACTTTAAGATGTACAAATCCAGAGAAGAGATTTGGAGAAAAGACTTGCAGAGTCAGATCACAGCTGAGGTTGGAAGATCACCAAGTCCAACCACCCTAACTCAAAGCAGGGTGGACTACAGAAGGTTGCTCAGGTTTTGAGGATTTCTAAGGACAGAGACTCCACAACCTCTGAGCAACCTATTCCAGTGTTTGACTGGAATTTAGAAACAAAACATACTGTTCTTATGTTTAAATGGAATTTCCTGTAATTTCCTGTGTTTCAGTTTGCAGACATTTCATCTTGTTCTCTTGTCCTGGGAAGCACTGGGAAGAGTTTGCTCCATCTTTTCTTCTCCCATCTTTTCAAGTTTATACACCTTGATAAGTTATGCTTGAGCCTTCTCTTCTCCAGACTATACAGTCCCAGCTCTCAGCCTCGCTTTGTATGACATGCTCCAAGCCTTTATTCATCTTCATGGTCCTTCTCTGGACTTGCTCCATTATGGCCATTTGTCTCTTGGACTGTGGAACCCAGGACTGGGACACAGCACTCCAGATGTGGCCCCACCAGTGCTGAGCAGAGAAGGATCACCTCCCTCAATCTGGCAATTTCTAATGCAGCCCAGGAAGTTGTTGGTATTCTAGCTACAAGGGTGCATTTCTGGCTTGTTGCCCCCCAGGAACCCCTAGGTCCTTTTCACTATCACATTTTCTTTGGATTTCATACTGCAAATTTCTGTCTTAAAATGGAAGCACCAATAAAGTCTCCTTTGTTCATGACCTGCATTACCTGCATTAGCCTCAAAATGGCTAAAAACTTCAGTGTGTACTAAGTCAGTGAAAATGCTTTTAAAAAGCCTAGTATAGCTACAGTTACAAGAACATGGTGATACAAGAGTAATTTTTATTGTACAGTTAATTTTTATTTGAATTAGTAACGCCCTCTATAGGGTTATAAGTGCATCTGCATGCTAATATTTACATGGCAAGTTCATGCACTAGGCTGACTTGCTGCTAATAAATCAGGTATACCTTCTTCCATCAGCTAATGATCCACTGACATACAAAAATATCTTCCTGGAACAACAATTCCTAAGATTCCCCCACCCTGACTTAGTTTCACAGATAACAGTTCTTAGCCAGAAAGCAACAAGGATAACATTCAGAGAATACAATAGCAAAGTCAGGGGAAGCAGAATATTCATCCTTATTTCCTTCAGTTTTAAAGGAAACCAAGTTCTTAAATGCTTCAGTGTAATTTGTGGATGATCCACTTCAGTGTATATACTCACATTGCCATAGTTTCAGAAGAACTGTCACAATACCATCAGCAGGACTGTTTGGTTATCCAGACTTACTCCCATTTCAACCAGACTTATTCCCTTTTCACTGGGAACATATGGAGCTAGGACCCAGTGCAAACAGAAATAAGGCATCAAATTTTCTCCAACAGATGTTTAAATAGAGAACAGAATTAAAAATACAGATGTCTAACAATGAGGATATTTAATTTAGAGAATAAATGTTGTGCTGGAGTGCTTGTGTTCCTATATTTTTGGTCTCTGCCTACAGAAAGTCAAATATTGCAGTATTCAGCCACAGCTCCCATTGCTGAATCTTGGACCAAGTTTAGCTATGAATTCAGAGCTCTAGAAATACTCACTCTCGTGAGCTGTCCAATCACAACCATTACTAGCAGCTCACCTTTTCCCACACCAGCTTGCTTAGTCCCCTTCCCCCAAACATTACAGTAATTCCAGAAAATTTATTTCATAAAATAGTTTCACTGTTACAGAATATTTAAAAACCACAGGATTTTGGTTCATAAATGCTCTTGAAAATTCTACTCACACATTTCCTTGCTAACTTCACAGTGAATAAATGTGTTTCTAATTGCTCAAAATTAAGAGTTTCTCCTGTGTGCACAAATAAGATAGTTCTGTAATAAGAACTGGATTTGTTAGGTTCATAGTTCTGAAACTGTCAGCTAGACATGTCTGAAATACAGGTTGAAGTTACATTAAATACTAGGACAGAAAACAGTGTGAGGACAAATGCTGACAGTTTAAAACCAAGTTAAATACTTTTTTCTCCCCAAGTCTTCATTTTACTATTACTTTTAGTGCACTACTGACAATCCATTCTGCCTCAACAGATCCAAGAGGACATTATTTACAACTGATGTCCACGATTGCCAAGGACTTTTGGAAATCACATTGCTGGATTTTCTACATAGAACAGTGGACAGAATATGACATTGGAGCAATACACATTTATGCAAGCACCAGAAGTGACAACCTCCCAATCACATAGTGTTAGCAGGAGCAAAACTACAGTCTACAACTGTCAAAACATTTATCTATCCCCAAACATGACTACCTAACAAGGGTTCACCCCCTGCCCTGTGCTTGTACATGTATGCAGGGGGCTGCTTCCTCTTTTTCCGCACCTCCTCCACCACCTCTTCCTTTTCACTATCCCATGTCTGACTCCTGCAGGGTTTGCCCTTACACCAGTGCTCTGTCATTCTCATTTACTGAGACTCCAGTTTCCCAAATGAAAAGTCCCTGTGCTCCTGCCCTCCGCATCACAGCCGTTTTTTGATCCTCATGCTAGAGAGGGAATTTGTTTCCACTAACCTTCCCGGAAAGCACCCTGTTTGTGTCCCAGTCCTCTCCTGTTACAAGCCTTTTCATACCTCTCCCCATCAAGGTTTCCTTATCTTCCCTCCTACCTCTTGTGGGGAGATGCCCATGTGGGATCCTATTCGCTATATACCAGCCTCTCCCCTTGACCCGGTTATGCCCCTAAGTCTCTCTCAGCAACCTTCTAAAACTTTCCCCACATACAGCTCATACTCCCACAAGTTTGTGAGCTTCTCACATCAAAGCCACCCAGTATTCCCAAATCCAGCTTTTCTCTGCTATTTTTTATATTCTTACCATAACCATCCTTTCCCCTTGCACTCCACACAAGGTGCCTCCTGCTCCTGCACTTTAGAAGACCCTATGGGGACTCCATACCCAGCCTCACCAAGGATTTCCTGTCATATACTTTAAGCTATGGTTCTTCTTTCTGCAACTCTCCCAGCCCCTGCTTCTCTGTTTGGAGAGTTAAAGTAGCTTTGAGGTTGCTAAAGCAAATGCACAGAAGACACTTGGGTCCTTCACTGTCTCTTAAACTTCCTCCTTTTCCGTAAAGCAAATTTATTGCACACCAATGACTCCCTGAAAATTTGCAGTAAAGAAGCTGCTGTAGACATTCACCTAGAGACGCAATGAACTGCAGAGTTTCCTCACACAATGTCAGTTTTACGGGCAAAAATCACATTGAGTGGATTGTGGAGCTTTGGCTGTATTGATAGTACAGATATTGTCAGAAGCTCAGAGTCCAGAAAAGGCCTCTTTTGCCAGTAGGAAATAACAGTATTCCTGTATCATTAGAAATTCTTACGTGACATAAACTGTACAGAGCCAAACTCTGCCTTCTGCCTTGACTTCAACTGGAGTAATAAGGCTGATACTAATTGTCTTTGAAAACTTCTCAGGACTGTTTTCGGTACAAAGCACCTTGCCCTTCTGGGCATATTCTTGTGCAGTATGTGACCATTTTCCTTTTTCAGATAATTGTGCTTGAGCTTAGTGCCATGAAAACAGTAGTCAAGAATCTTTGTTATATCCATGCTTCTCTTTTAGCACTTAAAGACTATATGTTACTTCAGAAACTTTTGCTATTACCATTATTCTGTCCATCACACTTTATGGTCAAAAAGGCAAAACCGAAGGCACAAATGGGGCTGCTGCATGCGGTTGAGCAGGCTGTGGGTTTGAAAGACTGAGCAATAGGGCAATTTTTTGTACTGTAGGAAACCATTTGAAAAATCATGGTAAATTTGCCAGCACTGGGAGATGAAAAAAAAAAACCAAACCAAAACAACAACCAAAAGACATGAGAGGGGTGTACTGTCTGTTCACAGTATGATTTGCTGTGAGTTAAGCCTTCCCTGTGACCATATACCACAGACTCATCCTACTTATGTTGCAGGATTCACTAGCTTTAGCCTTGTTTTTTAAAATTTTTTTTAAAAAAATCTCCTCCAATATAATACAATTTCTTTTTATCATAAATATCATCACCTTTCACAGAGGTAGTGTGAAGTATCATCACTTATTTTATTCTTGCAGGGCTCTTTTTTCCTCTGGACAGCTCACCATAGCTACAGACCTTCTCAGAAATGGTTCTTGTGGGAAATCTTCACAGCTGAGGAGAAAAACAACAGAAAACAGTGTTTGAAAGCAATTGTTGGAGTACACAGTGTTGTCAAAAGCTTACTGCAGAAGACAATTTGCACAGGCACATAAAAGCTAGATCAGATTCAGAGTGGTAAGTACCTAACAATTGGAACTGTTTATTCTTCTCCTTTAATATTATCCTTTATTCTTCATTTAGATTCACTGTGTATTTTCTTGTCATTTTTATATAAAAGGACATTCTGATTTGTTAGAACTTTGTACTCATGAAAAAAAGAAAAAAAACTGACTGCCCTCTAGTTTCATTTTACCTGTAGGAGAGCAGCCGGAGCAGAGCAATTCCACAAGGGATAACAAGCCAGGAACCAAAGGTGACCACAACACTGGAAGTGCCCTCACTCACCCGAGAGCACTCCCAGAGTGTTTGAACAGGGCAGGCAGCATGGTGGTAATAACAGGGTCCATCGACAATCCCAGACAAGGCACGGTAATGAACCAGATCCAGGATCCAACCTGGCGACTCACACAGGAGATAAGGCCAGAGACAAGGCTGGAGATAATGCTGCAATATGGATCCAATATTCATCCACAAGAAAGGACTAGGGACAACCTACCTATCAATAAAATACTGGCTCGGGGTCCCTCAAGGAAATAAGGCCAGAGACAGGTCTGGAGACAGATATACCCATTACATAGCCCAGGTCAGGACTGAATGCCCAAGCCTGAGCTTAAATGGAGCTACTGGCATCATGGGCAGAAGGCATGAGCGGAGGTCCCAGATGAGGCTGGTCAGGGACATTAAGGACTATTAGTGCCCTCCTGTCCTAGTCATAGTCAGTGGTTCAGTGTCAGGTTATCACTGGTGCGAATACTCAGTATCTTTCCCAGCAACTTAAATGATGGAACAAGATGGAGCCTCAGCAAATCTGTTCAGAGCAGTTAAGGTGTAGTAGTCCCTCAAAGCAATGATATTGCTCCAGCCTGAGGTTGTGAACATCTGCTCGCACAGTGCTATGTCTGGAGCATACACTACTCATCCTGGGAGCTGAGCTGCCTGCACTTCAGGCCAGCTTCCTAAGAAGAGAGAGCTGTTTGAGAAACCTTGGCCAGATGTGGAGCTTATTGAGCAGATCCCCACCTCACCCTCCATCTCAAGGCTCCTGCCCTTGCCTGCCTTGCTGTTGTGCTAGCTTACAGTTTTTTCTCCCTTACGGAGAAGAATCAGCCCCTGCTGCTACATGGACACATTGATGCTCATGGGCAAGAATCCCAGTCTACATGAGCATGTCCTGGGAGCAGCTCAAGGCCAACTCAATTCTTGGCTGTTGTACTGAGTTTCTCAGTAAGTGCCATAGACATTGTGCTGTGGGACCTGAAGAGTATTGCACTGGAAAATATATAGCTCTTACAAATTATGGCTAAATTTCAGAGCATGCTCATGCTTTCCACCTTCAGGATTCAAGCAGGCCTTGGTTCTACATGGGATGAGACACAAGTGGGCATCATAGCCCCTTCTCTTTCTGCACCCATGATTTACAGAGGCAGACAGGCAGAAGGGAGCTGTGCGATGTACTGCACCATGTCTCTCATCTGTGTGGCAAGCAGAACAACACCCCAGCAAATACAATTCTCCACAGCTGATGTATGACCACTGAGACAACTCACTGTGAGTGTCCAAAGCTAATTCAGTTAGTAAAATGCCCCAAGAGCTATATGGAGGAAAGGTTCCAGACATAGTTGAAACTAAACTAAAATATAGAATAGAATGACAGAATCACAGAATAGTTTGGGCTGGAAGGGACCATTAAAGGTCATCTAGTCCAACTCCCCTGCAATGGGCAGGGACATCTTCAACTCAGTCAGGTTGCTCAGAGCCCCATCCAGCCTAGCCTTGAATGTTTCCAGGGATGGGGCATCTACCACTTCTCTGGGCACCTGTTTCAGTGTTTCACCACCCTCATCATAAAAAATTTCTGCCTTATATCTAGTCTGAATATACCCTCTTTTTAGATTAAAACCATTACCTCATGTCCTATCACTACAGGCCCTACTAAAATGTCTGTCCCCATCTCTCTTATAAGCCCCCTTTAGGTACTGAAAGGCAGCATTAAGGTCTTCTCAGAGCTTTCTCTTCTCCAGGCTGAAAGCCCCAACTCTCTCAGCCTTTCTTCACAGGAGAGGTTTTACATCCCACTGATCATTTTTGTAGTGTCCTCTGGACCCACTCCAACAGGTCCATGTCTTTCCTTTGCTGAGGCCTCCAGAGTTGGAAACAGCACTACAGGTGGGGCCTCATGAGAGTGGAGTAAAGGGGCAGAATCACCTCCTTCAACCTGCTGGTCACACTTCTTTTGACGCAGCCCAGGATACAGTTGGCTTTCTGGGCTGCGAGTGCACATTGTCAGCTCATGTCCAGCTTTTCACTCACCAGTACCCCCAAGTCCTTCTCCACAGGGCTGCTTTCAATCCCTTCATCCCCCAGTCTGTAGTGATAGCAGGGTTTGCCCTGACCCAGGTGCAGGACCTTGCACTTAGCCTTGTTGAACCTCAAGAGGTTCACATGTACCCACTTCTTGAGCTTGTCCAGGTCCCTCTGGATGGCATCCCATCCCTCAGGTGTGTCAATTGCACCACACAGCATTCTCCTGGCAAAACTGGCTGCTCGAGGCTTGGATGGGCACACACTTTGCTGGGTAATAAACTGTCTGGATGGCCGGGCCCAAAGGGTTGTGGTGAACGGAGTTAAATCCAGTTGGTGACCGGTCACGAGTGGTGTCCCCCAGGGCTCGGTGTTGGGGCCACTCCTGTTTAACATCTTTATTGATGATCTAGACGAGGGGATCGAGTGCACCCTCAGTCAGTTTGCAGATGACACCCAGTTGGGTGGGAGTGTTGATCTGCTCGAGGGTAGGGAGGCTCTGCAGAGAGACCTGGACAGGCTGGAGCCATGGGCTGAGCCCAACTGGGGGAGTTTCCATAAGGCCAAATGCCGGGGGCTGCCCTTGGGCCACAACAACCCCCAGCAGCGCTACAGGCTTGGGGAGGAGTGGATGGAGAGCTGCCAGTCAGAGAGGGACCTGGGGGTGTTGATTGACAGCCGGCTGAACAGGAGCCAGCAGTGTGCCCAGGGGGCCAAGAAGGCCAATGGCATCCTGGCTTGTGTCAGCAATAGCGTGGCCAGCAGGGACAGGGAAGGGATCTGACCCCTGGACTCGGCACTGGTGAGGCCGCCCCTCGATTCCTGTGTTCAGTTTTGGGCCCCTCACTACAAAAAGGACATTGAATGACTTGAGCGTGTCCAGAGAAGGGCAACGGAGCTGGTGCAGGGTCTGGAGCACAGGTCGTACGGGGAGCGGCTGAGGGAACTGGGTGTGTTTAGTCTGGAGAAGAGGAGGCTGAGGGGAGACCTCATCGCCCTCTACAGCTCCCTGAAAGGAGGGTGCAGAGAGCTGGGGATGAGTCTCTTGAACCAAGTAACAAGCGACAGGACAAGAGGTAATGGCCTCAAGTTGCACCAGGGAAGGTTTAGACTGGATATTAGGAAGCATTTCTTTCCAGAAGGCGCTGTTAGGTGTTGGAATGGGCTGCCCAGGGAGGTGGTGGAGTTCCCATCCCTGGAGGTGTTTAAGAGTCAGGTTGACTTGGCGCTGAGGGATACGGTGTAGTTGGGAACTGTCAATGTTAGGTGCATGGTTGGACTGGATGATCTTCAAGGTCTTTTCTAACCTAGACGATTCTGTGATTCTGTGGCATCTGCAAACTTGCTGAGGGTGCACTCTATCCCACTGTCTGTGTCACTGATTAGGAAATTAAACAGTAATGGTCCCAGCAGAGACCCTGAGGGACACCACTTATCACTGATATCTATCCAGACTTTGAGCCATTGACCACTACTCTCCGGATATGACCATCCAGCTTTATCCACTGAGTAGTCTACCCATTAAATCCACCTCTCGAATTTAGAGAGAAGGATGTGGTGGAGGACTGTGTCAAAGGCCTTACAGAAGTCCAGATAGATGACATACGTAGCTCTTCCCTTGTCCACAGATGTAGTCATTCCATATATGCTGGATGAGACAGAAAGGGGTGTGGGGAGCTGCATGGAGGAGTACTCGTTGAGAAAGGGAATACAGCTCTCTTCCTCCTCTGGCACATTTGCCTGAGAGAGTAAGATATGAAGCCAGTAGCTGCACTACATTCAGAATTAATAAATTCAAACAGCTTCTACTATAAACAGGAGTCTGATGTAACATAAAAGGTCACTGAGCACTGCCTTGTACAATCCCAACAAAGGGCTCTACAGCTTATTTCTTCTGCACTGATTCTCTTAGAAAAGTAATGTACTTGCTTCACTTGAAGAACCTTCAGCTTTGTTATCAAAGATCAACCTTTGCAAATTTTCATGAATTTATTCTTGGGATTAAGCATAGTCTTTCAAATTAATTAGGTAGCACAACAAATGCTTGTGGAATTTGAATGTCCTGAAGGACTTGAAAGGAATGTCAAATGGGTTTGGACAGACTATTAAAATCAAGTAATTTTGGAGTGAGCTGGTGATTTAAAAGTCTAAGTCTCCACCATGACTTCTGAAGAATATTAGTGCTTTCATGCAAGAAGGCTCACTTTATCTTCCCCTCATTCCTTCCCTTGCCATCAAACTGTGCTCAGTTTCAAGCAATTGAAGCCACTATCTGACACAGACATGACAAGTGAAAGTTCTCTGATTATTTTAGAGCCTCGGATTTAAGGTCTCATTCTTGCTTGTATTTGTGGAAGTAAATTAGGTAGAACCCAGAAACAAACTGCTTCACCCCCAATATATTAATACTCCATTCATCAGCAGCTTTCTGTCCAGATGTGGAGATACTGGCTGGTAAATAATGATAAGGCACTTCCATTCCAAAAAGGAGCCTGTTTTCAGCATTTGACAATAGGCAATGGCCAGCTAGGGTGAATCATGGCACAGCAAGAAGTGATCCCATCTATGTCACTTCATTCTACCCTGGTAGACCATGGATATATCATTGAGGGACTGGCTTCCACTGAGAGGGAGAAGATCTATAAAACAGGTGCAGACCTGCTCTGCAGACACATTTGAGCTTGATTATTAGCTCTTCCTATCTAAATCATTGTTTGGCTCAGCCTTTACTAGGCACTTAAGAATTCACACCAAAAGAGGGGCAAAAATATGCAGATTTCTTTGCCCCTGCAGCTCAGTCTGCCGGCTGGATGGAATCCCTTGCTCTGCATTTTGGGTGGCAGATGGAGAGACTTTTAGCTTTACAGACCATCAGTCTAGTTTGAGCTGATGGGAATAGGAGAAAGGCAGTGTGTATTCTCCCATTATGGTCCAAGACTTTCAAGGGAAGGAGCAGATTTTGCAGGTTTTACGTACATCTGCAAAGCTTATTTTTCCTGCAAAGCAGGAAAAGCCTGTGATTCAGACACTCAACATAAGCAACTAGTTTGTTTTTGTCTAGAAATAAGTCATTCCACAGCCAGATTTTTTCTCCGTTTCTCAGAGGTAGATAGGACAAGAAAATAGCTGAAAGTTAGGAGAGGATTTTTAGATTTTACACAAACTTAAATCAGGTGCCTGAGCCCATGAGTTTCTGTTCATCTTTTCTGTGCATTCAAATACAGAGTACAAACAAGGGAGTGAGAAGGCATTTATCTTCCCTTGACAGCTGATTACATTTCTTGGTAAATCTCAGTAAAGTAAAACCGTAAGTATGGTCTGCCTAAAAGACCACAAGGGACCATTTTAGGTAAAAGTGGTGAGTTAACCTTGGTTGGCTGCCAGGTGCCCACCAAGCCACTCTCTAACTCCCCCTCCTTAGCATGACAAAGGGAGAAAATAAAATGAAAAAGCTCATGGCCTGAGATAAGGACCAGGAAATTACTCATCGATTATTGTCATGGGCAAAATAGACTCGGCTTGGGGAAGATTAATTTAATTCATTGCCAATTAAAAATAGAGTAGGATAGTAAGAAAGAACACACCCCACCCCACCCCCCAAACAAACCAAACCAAAACTAAACCCACCTTTCTCCCACCCCTGTCTTCCCAGGCTCAACTTCACTCCTGACTCTACTACCTCCTCCCCCTGCCCTGAGCAGCCCAGGGGGATGGAGAATGGGGTTTGTGGTCTGTTCATAACGCTCCACCTCTGCCACTCTTTCCTCTTCACACTCTTCACCTGCTTCAGCATGGGATCCCTCCCACAGGATACAGTCTTTCACTAACTGCTCCAATGTGGGTCCTTCTCGTGGGCTGCAGTTCTTCAAGAACTGCTGCATCACAGGTCCTTTCCACAGGGTGCAGTCCTTTAGGAACAGACTGCTCCAGCATGAGTCCCCTATGGCCATGGGTCTTTCTGGAAAATCTGCTCCTGCCAGGAGACTGCTCCAGTGTGGGCTCTCCAGAGGCTGCAGCTTCTTTCAGGGTACATGCACCTGCTCTGCAGGCTGCAGGTGGACAAGCTGCTTCACCATGGTCTTCTCCACGGGCTGCAGGAAAATTTTCACTTGTATTTGAAGCATCTCCTCCCTCTCCTCCTTCTCTGACCTTGGTGCTGCAGGGCTGTTTCTCTTCCATTTTTCTCACTCCTCTCTCACAGGTGTTGCACAGTGTATTTTACCCTTTCTTAAATACGTTATCGCAGAGGTACTACTAGTGTCACTGATGGGCTCAGCTTTGGCCACCAGTAGGTCCATTTTATGGCCGTCTGGAACTAGGTTGGTCTGACGTGGTGGCAGCCCCTGGTCTCTTCTCGCAGAAGCCACCCCTGTAGCCACACCGCTACAAAAACCTTGGTATGTAAACCCAACATAGTAAGGTAGATGACAATGAAAATAAGAAGATATGGCTGAAATAGGGTATGTATGATCATATATATATGGCTTGTCTACATCAGACAAATACATGCAAAATGACTAGTGTTTATCTTTAAAAATGGTAGAGTTGGCTGAATATCAGAGTGGTAAAGTCAAAGAGAAAAGGAAGTCCACTGATGTAAACATCCAGATCAACTTGCAGCAGCATGAAATATTCATGTGGATTGACAGAGCCAAAGAAGGGAAATTATTTATCAGTCTATAGATAGGGCAACAATTTTATGTGACTGAGACAGCTATGAAAGAAAACCACATTAGCACAGTGGTGGGGCACTGCAAATCAAACAGTCCAGGCAGACACTGGAATCGCTGACTAGGTAAATCATTAAGAAAGCTTTTGGTTGCTTGGGAGAATGTTTCAGTAAAACACACAAGAATTATTCAGTCATGTCCTTATATTGTTAATGTTGTGGAAGTAAATCCAGAAAGAGAAACCATAATATTCTTGTTACTTACTTCAGATCACTTTCAATACACTAGCAATGTGTTTAAAAACAAAACAAACAAACAAAAACAACAACAAAAACAAACAAACAAACAAAACAAACTAAAAAACCAACAGTGCAGATCAGGACTCTCATTTGAAAAGCAAGTGGTACAGGTACTGCAAGCAAACTGTAGTACCATATTTACCCACTGATCTACAGCACTTTCTTGGTTGGTCACGTTACCACATTTCTAATTGCCTTCAACCTTTGTCTAGCACATCTACTTACTGTAAATCTTCAGAGAATGTGTTATTTCTGTAAAAGTGTTGACTTGGAAAGTAATATAACCCAAGACCCACATACATGCTCCATCGGAACTGTTTTTTCTGGGAAGGACACAATGCACAGATAGTTTTCCATAGCAACAGACATACTTGATAGAAACAAAACTAGTCCAAATATCAGGAGTGATAGGCACCCCAGTCTGCTATGTACCTAACAAAGGCTTCTTATAATTCCTGCTAAGATCAATGGAAAGATTCAAGGGAAAATATTGACAGCAGTGACTACATTCTGTATAAATTCTCATTCACATTCCCTCATATTTAAACAAAGCAGAAACAGACACTTTGTCAGGTTTTGAGGAAGATAGTTAAAAAATGCAGAATTTAGGGGTCCCACTTTGACACAAATAGAGTGAGGTTAGAATGCTCATGTGCCTTTGCAAATCCTTTCCTAGCCAAATACACCTATTTTTCCACTGTGCAATTATTTATGTAATAAAGTCAAAAAATATAATTTTCTCCAAGGACAAATAAAGCCCCAACTCTCAAATGTACTCTGTGACATTTGTGTCTCTAACTACATCTCAGCATCTCTTGCAGCAGGTCTGGAGTGTGCCCTTGCATGTCAAGCCACTCCCACATTGTCCTTGGCTACATGAGTAGAATGGGCCATGATGTCTACAGCTGTACAAGTAAGACCAGGGGTAGCATGGCCAGCTCATTCCCTCCAAACTACCTGGAAAAAAAGAACTATGCAACACATGAATTTCACCCCTTGCATACTTTCAGGCCATGCCAACATGAGCACCTTTGCAGCTCAGGCTGGTGACACAGACTTTCTGCACTTCCATGCTGTTGTTACCCAATTAACAAAACTAGGACAGGAAAACAGTAGAAAACTGTTCCACCACACAGGAACTAACTGCATTTTCAGGACAGTTGTCAATCCTTTCAAACAAGCATGCACACAAAAAAATAATCCGGTTAGGTAACTGCAGATTCTTCAGGAAGAACAACATCACAGCACAGGGAAGACACAGTTTAATGATAAAAGAGTTCTGGTTTAACGATGTTAGCAACAGATCTCAGAGCTAGATGATTAATGAAATAGTCCCCTTCCTTCAACAAAAGCTAAAATATGATGAGCTACCAGAAATACACAGTACTCTTAAAAGTTACATGAAGAACAGCTGCCTTGGGAAGTGAGAAGCTTTAATTATTTTTAAGGCTGCTGTACCTCTCAGAGTTCAAATGAACAATAAAGGTGGTAAGAGTGAAGCATCTTATCAAAACAGAGATTCCTAAAATCTTTGCTAAAAGTGAGATATAGAGAGCAGAACTGTTTGTTAAAGAGACAGAGAGCATCAGTCAATGCCTTGCCTACATCTCTCATGACCAAAGGTCACCCCTTTGCAGCTTCTAAGTATCAGTTTTTCACCAAAGTGACAGTGTTTGAAATGATACAGGGAACACATTCTCTGAAGGCACTACTTATCTATGGATCCACCAGATTTGAACTATGTGAGCAAAGGTTTCAGCTGATGGTTCTTTGACCAAGTGAGCAGAGAACAAGAGAGAAAGAAGGGGATGCCACCAAAGACAGACTGAAAAGCAATCTCCAGAAATAGCCTGGATCAGCACTGAGAAAATAGCTTTTGGACAATACAAGCTGACTGAGAGATTTGGAATTGTAAGTGAACACATTGCCTCCTTGTTTTCTTCTTTCTTTAAAGAAAGAGAACCTTGCACACTTTTCAAAAATGAGGGGTACACAGCCTGAGTGAAAATACTGCAGAATTTGTACACTCAGCAAACATGACTGTCATTTTCTAATTGTCTTGTTGGTGCCTGGTAAAACATGTTGCCTTGTGCTGAAGCTTCTATCCTATTTGCATGTAACACAGGAAAAAGAATTCCACAGATAAGGCAAAGCAGAGGGAGGCAAAAACATACATCAGTGTGCCTGAGCTTTAAACATAGAGTAAACTAGCAAAAGGTAAGCACTGTACCAATGCTCATTCTCACAGTCTGGCTACACAGGGAAAGAAAACATAAATGAGAGAGAAAACTAGTGGAATATTACCCAAAACTTTACAGGGAAGGGGCCATGTGCAAAGCATATGCAGTTTACCAGGCATCACTGCCAAAATGCATTTGCACTCAATCTAGTGGGCGAACAGTGCCAAATAACCCTTCTGCCTGCTGTCAGCAGAACATAGGAAATGTTGAGAGGGCACTGGGGGACAGAAAGGAAGAAAAATGCTACAAGCTCCTTCTGTTTCAGCTAGAATGCTGTTGAAAGCTATAAAACGTGTAGTAGAACTACTGCAAAATACAAATCTAGGGATGTAGATGGTTACACAGTACTTAGAGCATGTGCTAGTAGGAAAAAGAATGTAAAGAAAGAACATAAAGAATATGTTTTTCTTTTCCTCTTTCTTTTCTGTTTTATATATTTATTCCACCACATTCTTCTGTTTCCTTTCTCTGCTCTGCTAGCTCCAGGCTTCTTTCTAGCACTATTTTCTTTCTAGAATATTTCCTTCTTATTCTTTCTTGTGCTCCTTCTGGTTTTGCATTTATCTTAGTTTTCCATTATTTTTATCTTGGCTTCCCATGGTTTCTTTTCACTGCCTTTCTCCTGAATTTCTCCCCTCCCCTCTCCCTGCAGTCGAGTCAGCAGCTGAGAAGCTGTGCCAGCACTGGCCTCCACACTGGCCACCCATCAGGAATGTAATTGACTGCTTCACACCTTTGCAATGAATTCCACACACAGCAGAAATCAACTGGTAAATCCCAGGGCAGTGCTACATAGGCTCAGCGGGGTGGTAGGGAAAGGAATGCAGGTGCCTCAGCACCAACCTTCCAGTAAAATCCCATGAATGAGTGATGAAAGCACAGACAAAACCCCTGGACAGGGTCAGGACAACACCAGGAAGCCAAAGCTATGGGGAGGAGCCAGGAGAGTTGTGAGGCATGGCAGGATGCAGAATGCTTTTAATATCTACGAATGAAGAACAAATGCAGATGGAAGAAAACTGTTATCTAAAAATCTCTCAGTAACTGCTGATTTTCTCTAACATGGTTGAAACATGGAGAACAGGTTTGCTAAACTACATTTTTACTCGCAAACCAGACATACACTGACCATAGGCTCGAGCACGGTCTCGCAGTCATTGATACAGTCCAACTTGTTAGTACACCACCAGGCACAGTTTTGGCCCAGGCCACCTAGCAGCCACTCTCACCTCTCAGGAGGAAGCATATGCCAGACATTGCTCCCAGCATGCAGCACAGATGAAGCTACTGTGTTCAGGAGTGGGGAGAGAATTTAGCTGGTATGGACATGACCTATGCCACACCACTTGCCTGGGAGCCAGAGAACTAGCTGTGGATCTTTTTATTTACTAGTGTCAGTCACAGAATCATATAATGGTTGAGGTTGGCAGGGACCTCTGGAGGTCATTTTGTCCAACCCCCTACTCAAGCAGGGCCACCTAAAGACAGTTGCCAAGGTCCATGTCCAGATGGCTTTGACTATCTCCAAGGATGGAGATTCCACAACCTATCTTGGCAACCTGTGCCAGTGCTCAGTCACCCCCACAGTAGAAAAAGCATTTCCTGAAGTTCAGGGGTGACCACCTGTGTTTCAATTTGTGCCCATTGTCTCTGGTCCTGTCACTGGGCATCACTGAAAAGCCTGCCTCTGTCCTTGGTGTGCCCTCCTTTCAGGTATTCATATATATTAATAAGATCACCTCAAACCATCTCTTCTCCAGGCAGAACCATCTGAGTTCTCTTAGCCTTTCCTCATAGGAGAGATGCTCTGATCCCCTAATCATCTCAATGGCCCTTCAACTGAATCTTTCCAGCATGTCCATCTTTCTTTTGTACTGGAGAGCCCATAACCAGACACAGGACTCCAGGTGTGGCCTCACCAGTGCTGAATATAGAGGAAGGATCATCTCCCTCAGCCTGCTGACAATACTTTGTCCAATACAATCCAGGATACCATTCACCTTCTTTGCAGCAAGGGCACATTTTTGGCTTGTGTTCAATCTGGTGTCCACCAGAATCCCCAGGTCCTTTTCTACCAAGCTGCTTTCCAGCTGGAGACCACCAGCATGTACTGGTGCATGGAGATACATATACAGCATGTAAATGTCTTCATTCCTTAGTCCACCCAGTGGGCACTAGGGATAAGACTGCACCAGCCTGGCCTTGTGCTGTCCCCAGTCCTCCAAGACTATCATACTATCCACCATCCTCAGCCTTAGTGCTACCTTGCAGGGCACATAAAACAGATCCTCAGTTTTATGCTTAGAAGCACCGCTATGAGGGTTGCAGCCCAGATCTCCCATATCCATATACTCTGAAGAAAACAAAGAACAGCAAGGCCACAGAGGCATCTCCCATCAGGCCCAGAGAAAACTCAGAGTCAAGTGCTTTCTGGCATATATACAAACACAAATGACTGATGGAAGAGTTAGAGGAAGCCAAAGGAAGTCAACAGTCCTGTCCCCTCACCAGGAAGCAGTCCCTCTGCATTGATGTGCAATACTGGGCATGTTTATTTGGATTCCTCAAGCTCTTTATTCCATTTAATCTCAGAATGAAATTGATGGCTTGAGGAATTATTATTTTTCCCCAAGTAGAAATAAAGCCTCAGAAAGCAAACCTGACTTTTTTTCAGAGCCCATAAACAAGTTATTTTGTGTGTTTCTTTGCTGGGAAAAGAGCCAAAACCCAGTGATAAAAGTTCAACGTTAAAATGCACTCAACTGTTTGCTACTATAAAAGCTGATTTAACGCAGTTAGTGTTAGAAGTTGTTAACTAACGGAAAACTGTACTGCCATGTAGTTCTCTGTCATGGTAGACATTTATTTCATTGTTCATTAATGCTTTTATCATATGAACCTTTATAAACTATTAGAGGTTATTGTCTCTTCCTGTTTAATCCTCAGTGAGAATATTCATGAAGAATTTTATTTCCCTCCAGGGCCTATACAGAAACAAAAGGGAAGCCAGGATGACAATGGGGGAGATCACTTGGGACAACTTCACTTGTAGAGGATCAACAATGGCCCCAAAGAAGGAACCTTCCAAATCCTTGTTCTGATCTAAGACATAAGGTACAAAAGGAAGAATCTGTTCAATGAGAGGTGAACAACCTTTAACACTACAGGTCACTAATCAAACTCTTCAACTAGCAAAGACCCTCATGGCCAAGGCTCAGCAAATTCATGAGAGGGGAACTCCAGGAGCAGCTTTTCATCAGCATACAACCCTGGTGTCCTTGGAAACCATTCTGCAGTCAGCTGGGGCAGCAGAGGTGTGCAGTGAAGACCCATGGCAGTACGATGGCATAAGCTCCTGCAGCCACCACAACCCAATACCCTCCTAACAGAGGACTCGGCTTTTTCAGCAGTCCTCACACCAACACAGTGCTGCCACCACTCAGCTGATACAGCTGCACTTCAGCTGCCCCTGATCTCCCAGCCTTAGGATGTGACACTGTACTGATGTACTAAGACTGGAAAATACAGAATTATTTTTTCCTAGGAAATTCCAGAATTTCAAAGATAAAAAAATCATTCAGAATCAGTATGTAAGTCAGAATTTCCTGGGGAACAGGAGCAGCTAGGCCAAAACATACTGTTAAGACAACAACTTTGAAAGCACAATGTGTAGAATACTAACTACAAAATCTAAAGGGAAATAAAAAGGATAGTTGAAGCTAAATGCCTTGAAGTTTCTGACTCAGAAGAAGACAATGTTTAGAGTGGTAAAAGGTGGATGATATCATACTGCATGCATCATAAACAGGAGAAGAGAGATCTGGTCATGTGTTCTGGTCTTGTGTCTGCAGTCAGGGAGCCAAAGCTGGTGAAGGAATGATGAGGGAGCATGTAATCAAGTGCATACACCCCACTGTAGCCTCCAGACTTCCTCCTTTAAGACTGATAGAATGTAAAACTCAGACCAATGTTACAACAAAGAAGAACTGAAAACTAACCTTCTCATTCCAGTAGGTGTTGGATCAGGTTATAGATACAGAAATCAGTATTTGGTTTACTTGCATGCCTTTATACTTAGAGTACAGAATTAAGCACATAAAAAATACAGTGTAGTTTACAAAGAAAACAATAAATAACAGGTTTATGTTCTCCATTTTATGTATGCCACATTTTGAAAGTGCTTTTGTATGTTTCTTTGGTGCAGTATAGTACACAGTAGCTAAAGTATACTTACCACACAATGGAACTAATTATACTCTGAATGATTTCAAGAAGAGAGCTACTCCAGTGTTCCAGAAATAGTGATAGCAGTATTAGTACTGCAGTATGTTACACTCTTAGCTGATAATCTGGGATAATCCTGTAACACAAAACCCAAGAATGTCCTAATACACAACTACCTACTACTGTTAGATAGTAGTATGAAGTAGACTGGATTTGGATATCCAATAACTGAGTTCATGTAACGACTCTGATATTTTTGAAAAATAAAATTTAAAAATTAGAATTGTACATCAAGAAAGACACTGACTTATATGCCCTAGACTGGTAGACAGTCTTCCAACATGCAAGATTGTCTACCAGTCTTCCCAACATGGACCCAGTGTTGGTACCTGGCTACCTGTCAAATAGAGAAAGAAAGAAAGCAGAAAGGAACAGGATACATCTAGTACATAGTAATAAGCGAAAATCTGGGATCGGCCAACATTAGAATTGCCACATTGTTCTGCGTCAGAACACAGGTCCACCCAGTCTAGTACTCTGTATCTAGTACCTGTGACACAAGAGAGAACAGGGCAAACATGTCATGCTGTCTCCCCCAGACTTAAAGAACTGGGGAATTGGGGATTTCCAGAGTCAGAGTGGAGTCTTCATATTTAGTAGCCTGCACAGATAGTTCTGCAAACTCGTCCATTTGCTCTTTAAACCCAAGTAAACTCTTAGCATTCACAACATCCTTGGCATCCATAGCATAACTGCATGACATGGTGGTAAAAAGCCACTTTGTTTTTTCGATTTCGAACAGGCAGTGTGGTACTTTCAGTCACATCTTGAATTTTTATAGTGGAAAAAACAGTTAATAGTTTGTTCTCTAGTTATTTTTTTTTCCATACCACTAACAATTTTGTAGATCTCTAGCTACAAAGTTCCTGGAATTATGGAAAGAACTATGCTGTGATCCACATGCTTAAAGAGCTGGTTAGGTATCCTTATAAAAAAGCTGCTGAGGATCAGCCAAATTGGTTTCTGTTCCAGATTACCCTTACAATGATGGTAAACTAGCTTTACTTTATTGACTAGTGTTTTTTTCTTTATCTCATCACAGTTACTGACATTCATCTTCCACTACTTTTATATGGCTCAATAACATTTCAAAGAGTTGGCAGACAGTGTGCTGGCTTGTTTCACCCTCTTTGAGAAAATCACTTCAAGCGCATCATGATGCAGATGCATGTAAGGTAGATCCACTTCTCCAAGAAAACATTTGACTTTCAAAATTACTCACAAACTATCCCATTATGGTCCGCAATCTACAGCACAGCAGAGTATTAATGTTGAAACGAGGTAAAACAATATACAGAGAATAGATATGCGAGCATAGTCAGCACTGTATTACATATCATACATATAGCCTCCCTTTCAATGGCAGAAAACGTTTTTTTCATTTCTCTGAAGTGAAGAAATAAAACAAACAGCAGTGAGAATAGAAACTGTCCTAGTGGGAGTTTTGTCAGGAACAATCTGTTTCGAGTTTGTGTCTTGCCTGAAGAGACTGAAACAATCCATCTTTCTTGCCAAAACCCTGTTTTCAATGGAGGTCTTTAGACTAACATTGCCACCACTATCACAAGGGCAGAGAAGTGGTGGGGAAACAGAAAGGCTCAGGTATTTGCATTTATGGCTAAAGTTAAGAGTTGGAGTTAACAGGGTTCTTTTCTTGTTCTCCAACTCTCTTTTCATGGTCTTAAGAGATTTGTTTTCACTGTCAACAGATTTGTTTTCACTTTATGATTCATTTTAACTATTTTAAAAACAATTATCTGCTCCTTGTTCTTCATTTAATCTAATACAAGCTAACTCATTCAGAATGTAAACTCCGTGTGTTATCCAGATCTCTGTTCAATTCCTGACCTCTGAAGTAAGACAGACTGTCTTCACAGTCTTGCTGTGAGCTCCCTAGACCATTCATCACCTGTCTTTCATGTATTTTCACAGAACTTAACAAAATAGCACTCTGATCTCACAAGGGGTTTCTAACTAACCTCAAAATACCATCACCATTCTATTAGGCAAATAAACTAAACCTTCAGCCTTCATACAAAACCAGAGTTCATTTCACTCATCAAAAGGCCCAGCTATGAACCCCTTATCTATTGAGATTTCCAATTTTTCCATCTCATTTTATTTCAAATTAAGTCCTGTGTGTGCATGTATGTGTTTAAGTTCTTGCTAACATACTTGTTGCACATTCAGCCCTAAAAGATGTACCAGCAACATAAGATTCGGAAGCATTTTATCATTAGCTAAGAAAGGGAGGTCTCTTCTGCATGGCATTGATTTTTCTGCTAAATACCCCCATTTGTAATGTCTTTATTAAAAAAACAAAACCAAAACCAACCAACCAAAAAAATCATTAAACAGATGCTTTTCTTTATTATTCAGCTAGATAGGAACCAGTTTATAACTTCTCCAGGAAAGAAAGACAAAAAATGTGTTGCAATGCAGCAGATGTAAAACAATCAGAAACCTGTGAAAAGGACAGGTCTGCATTTTGTATAATACAGACTTTCATCTTGATAGCGAATGAATTGAAAAGCAAAGGAGAAATGAATACAACAGGCAAAAGCTGGTACTTTAGATCAGGAGTGATAAACTAAGCAGCTTCCCTCCTCCGATAAGAGGTTGAAAAAGCAAGTTCCACTTACCTCTCAATACAGGTAAATGGGAACGCATGCATTCCCATTTCTGCACAACAGCGGTCCCGTGAAAAGTGCCCACAAATCACAGTTATTAGAGAATGTGAGATGCCTCCTTCCTATTGTTACTCACTTATCTGGTACCCAAATGGCATCTTCTCATCTACCAATGAAATGTAAGATATAAATTTTATAGTTACCATTAGTTTCACTTGCAAAAAAAGAGGAAAGAATATTACTGAGTTGAGAAAGATTTATTTTGTCCCTGAAAACTTCTTTACACAGCTACATTTATTAAACTAGGCTAGGGGAAGATCTGCACTCATATGAAAGCATGAAGGATACAAATCTTGTGGCAGATGAAAAGTGTTCAGTGCACAAAGATAGCATCAAACCTTTCAAAATGAATCTTGATATTTGGGTAAGAGACTGGAGTCTAATGAGGGGATTGGGTGATTTGTGTGAATGATCCTCCCTTGATTTGTATCAAAAATATAAATCACTAACCAGATTTACATGCATTTAACCTACACTTTCACAGAACAATCACTGAGCTTTATCTAAAAATTATAAGCTGATTTGCCTGTGTGGATATTCATACCATATCGCTACTCGTTTCTCTGAATCTGTAGTGGAGTAAAGATAACTGATGATTATCTGTTGGTTGGGAGAAAGAACTACCTCATGCTCTCATGAAAAGCACTGCATTATCAGCAAATTATAGGAAGGACAAAGTCCCGCTACAGAGGTCAAGATACAAATAATTTTTGTAATTTTCATTTCAATAAGTAGTTGAATCACTCCAGTAAGGTTAACCCTGTGTTCTCAAATAATGATCATGTTCATGTTCATGATGCATGACCGTTGAGCAGACTGCTGAAACCTGGGATACTTCCGATGTATAAAACATGGTAGCATACTTATATAAATATAATTATTATATAAATATAAAAAATTTATAGATACACATACATGTTATATAAATATATACATAAAAAACAACAGCTGGAAAACTCAAAAACTCATACCCTTCCAATCTCATCTTTCAGATGAAGCTAGAGGAGGTAGAATCCACACCCTAACAGTCTTTAAAAGTCTCAGATTATTAAATTGCTCACCCAACAACTTCAGCTACTACAGAGAATTCTGATACCTGACGCAAAGGCTAAAAACAATGTATTTTTTTAAAGTGTATAAATGTGCACATAAAATAATACAAATAATTTTAATTAAACTTCTATTCATGTTTTTCTCCCTGTATGAAGTCAGCCCTTCCTGGCCATAGCCTCAACTTCATACTTGCAGAGAACCCTCTCGCTCTCCACATACTTCACAAATCATGAAGTACCAATTTCACATAAATTATTACAGAAAGAATACAGTCATATAGTCCCAGGTTTGTGTGTGACATTGGTTCCCTTTCCTGTATCCTCATGCCCCTGTATCAACCTTGACAAATGTCTTCTCATATTGAGAAGATGGTTCTCTCCCACCTGAAAGACTGCCACACGCCCCCCTGTGACTCTCTTATACTAAGGAATAGCGTTGCACTGCAGCACAGTACACCTGTTCAGGTTCACAACAGCAAGGAACAGATTTACCTTAAAATTCTACTAGCATGGACTTTGTATAGGCATCCGAGTGCAAATAACAGCACACAGCTTTGGCTGAAATATCTAGCATGCTTGGAAATTGTAACAAAAATGCATAAATGATAAAGACAAAAGAGTGGGAAAATTAATGTGAATGATGGTAAGACCCATACGGGAGAAAAATGGTAAAATATTATCTTTTTTGGCTGCATTTCCACAATATGTTTTATCTTTAGTTTAAACAAGACCTTTCTTCACTGCATTTCCACAGTATTATTCAATCTTCAGTTTAAAGACAATTTCTGCAGATCTGAATAGTCATATAAATGATCTGCTGCTAATCGTTTATTGCTTAGCAATAATAATTGTATATGACTTGTTAGAAATTCAATAGCATCTAATAATAGGATTCTATTCTGTACATTTTTTGCTGGTTGGTTATTCATTGTATGTGTTAAGATTGTTCTTTGGTTTTTTTTTATGTAAAATGTGTATTTTCATTCCATTCAGCCAAGTGATTTGAACAATCACAATCAGTCCAGAATGCTCTTGGCATGAAGACCTTCAAAAGAGGTTTAAGCTGCAATGCAGGGCAAATGAAATTGCATTTGAATTAGGTTTTATGAGGCCATAATAGTATTTTGAGACTTCGATGCATTTATCAAAACTATATGAGCAAACCGTAAAAGAACTGTACAGTTACAAATCCACAGGAGGAGAGCATCTCCCTTATGTGACCATTTGCACACTGCCTATACTATATTCCATGGATCCACATTTGTTAAAAATCTTTTTCCTTTCTTCTTCTGAAGTGATATCAAGCTGGCTTGCTTTGAAAAGTTATCATTCTCATACCAGCTGTCATTTAGATACAATTAGAGCTCACACACACACACACACACACAAGAATATACTGTATAGATAATTACTTCCCACTTACAAATTACTTACTTCCCACTGAAGAATGCTGTTCTGTCAAAAATGAATGTAGAAAATGACATTTCCGGAAACATTGGTTTTGATTAAAATGCATCAGATTGGGGATGGAATCTGGAGCTGGACAAAGTAACTCTGCAGCTAGGTAATTCAGAGAGAATGGATGGAAAGTAGGTTACAGCCCCCGTTTTACTTGATTTGAAGCACAGGCTGAAAAACACAGGTGTCTCAAATCATGACATTGTTCACTATTCGTATCATTTGGAATACTCACTCTCTAGCATCATCAGCTTCTCTCCATCTATGTCTTGGCTTCATTTTCATGCTAAACTTTTTTTTTTTTTTAACATTTTCTATGAAATGGAATTACTGTGGTTTTCTGGTCTGTGCTGGATACATTTTTTTAAACTTGGCTTCTAAATAGTTAATGACATCAACAATTTGTGAAGAGACAATATTCTGCTGTTGTAAATCAATGTTCCTGCGACAGTTTCATTGGAGGTCCATTGATTCATAGTAGTTGATCTTCTGACAAATGTATCTCAGTCAGAGAACAGACAAGACAATGTAGGACCTTAACACAGCAAGAAGCAATAAAGTCACATCATGAGAAAGTCTAGTAAAAAAACGTATCTTGGGAAATGGCTGGGCAAAGACTATAAACCTCCTCTGCTTATTAAATAGAAAGAGGCAGCTATATCTAGGACTGGAAGGTCACGCAATATTTATTCTTTCCTTTAATAAACATTGATTATAGGCTTGAAGGCACATCCTCTGTTCAATATCAAATAATATGTGAATGCAGATTTCCCCTTTATATATGCTTTCGTATCCTCTGGACCCCCACCACCATCAAAAACTGAACGCATGCTACCAAATGTGGCTGGCTAAACTTTGCATTTAAAACCAAGCTGGCAATACTTAATATGAAATAGACACAAAATCAAAGAAAGAAATACTCCAGTGAGAAATTAATACCTTGGTCCTACACAAGACAGTCCAGAAAGCTTGTTTAAAGTGCCAGATATTCGTGTTGGCTACCATGCTAGTAATTTCTACATCTGTAACTACAGGAATTTTTCCTGATGCATACAGGGAACAGTGCTAGAAAGCTGAATTACACGGGTTGCTACAACTAAGTATTGACCTGTGCAGAGTCAGATCCTGTCTTGCCATTTTAAATAACACTCATTTTTCTTGCATATGCAAGGGAGGCAAGAGGATGACAAAAGGGGAGAGGCTTTTACTCATCCCGTTACTGTCTAGGTTTTTACAAAATTTTATCAGAACTAGTACTTGTTCTGGGGATTAAAATTACGCTATAAATCCCCAATTCTTCTTGTTCTCCAACAAAAGAAGCACTACATTTAGTTGTATTTCAGTCTTCTGGTATATCCTCTGTCATTCATGAATCTTCAGTATAACTCAAATAGCTTTGGTCAACTGTTCAACAGAGACAGAGGTTGTCATCAGTCTTAAAATGTCAGATGTATCTTAGTACTGTTTGGCCTGGTCTACCTGGTGTAAAGGCTCGGATTGCCTTCATCTGTCATTAGTATCAATTGTGAAAGATTGCCATTGAGCTTTAAGTGAAGAGTGATACAAAAGAAAC
The DNA here is from genome assembly GCF_003259725.1 of Athene cunicularia. NCBI lineage: Eukaryota > Metazoa > Chordata > Aves > Strigiformes > Strigidae > Athene > Athene cunicularia. The sequence goes on from NW_020799095.1 coordinate 4,492,519, forward strand.
ACCTTTAACATTTACCCTCAGAGTCAGTAGTGAACAAACTTTTCTTGTTCTTTGTCTTATCACAAATGTATTTTTCGTGTGATTTCCAGTCACTTCTGATGTACCTAACTGCATCTCATTTTGTTCACTGACCCTTCTGATTTTTTTCCTCTGCCTATCCACATTGCACTTTGAGACTTGTCCTAGCTACCTGATCTGCACTCCAACTTCTGTATTCTTCTTCCTTATGTTAAAGGTCAATGAGGAACTTACAGTTTAGCCAAGTTGGATTCTTTCTACAGTTGTCTTTCCACTGTACCTTCAATATTATTTCACCAGTTGTGAGTTATTTTCGTCTCTTTTTCCTTCAAATTTGACTCTCACAAAACATCCTATGAACTCTCAAAGATTACTGAGATTTACCTTCTCAAACACCACTGTTTCAATTTTCCTATTTCTGCTTTGGCCCTTCCCAGAGGATGATAAATACTGCAATTTCATGATCAAATCTATACATTTGATATATGTGCTAATTTTCAGTCAGTCAAAAAGTAACTGCTGAAAAAAAATACTTTTACCCATTTTGGTTCTGAAACATACCTAGTACTAGTGAACTCCTTATCTCCCACTCTCAGAGTACGCCTACACTGAGAAATTCCTCACACGTTGCTTGCCAGCTAGTATTCATATTTAGCCTCTGAGAGCTCCTTGAAACTTTTACTGACTGTTGCAGCCAATCCCTATATCTCTACTGTACATGGGGAAAGCAGACTTCCAAAGAGAAAGACGAGATCAATTTAACTTGCTTCCTTCCAGTTTCAGTTACAGACTTTGCAACACAATGGTGAAGATTTGCAGTCTACTCCTTGTTTTTTCATGCATGTGTAGGCACACTAAACTTTTGAAAAATGGTGTGATCTTGAGCAACCACGGACTTGTGTCATCAGTTGGAGAGGGATGGAGCAAAAGCAAATAAGTTCTGTCAGATACTTCAGAGCATCCTCAGACATGGGTTGAACTCACAGCTGTAAGAATATGAAAGACTCATGTAGATACAATTACAAGAGATTCCATTATTTATCATGTCCAGTCATCCACATCCTGTTACAGAAAAAAAAAAAAAAAGTACATTTTTACTATATAGTCCAAGCACTATCACAAATTAAACAAAGCAAAATACCTGTGTGGATGAGAGAGCAACAAATCTTGTATCAGCTGAACTTCAAACCTGCCCTGGCATGATCTGTTGACTCCAGCCTAGTACAGTGTGCTTGACCCAGTAACAACTGACTTGGGAACCTTAAAATTGCTTCAGAATTGTTTGACTAAAAAGTTCCTGGTTCCTAGAGCAGAACCCAAAATGCTTAGTGAGACAACTACTGTCCACACAGATCTTGCAAAGAAAGCCATCTGCAGCAATCAGAAAGTGGAGAAAGCCACGTGAAGTTCAGCATTGTGTTGTTTTGAGCATATAAACAATGCAATACAAAAGGACAAGGGTGCCTTTTAAATTTTTTCCTTCTCAGAGGTGGTAGACAGATGTCTTCTATAGCTTGGGATCTAGAGTCCTTACCCTGCTCCTACGTATGGACTTCATCTCAAAGCCATAAAGCAAAATTCTTATTCTGAAGCAAAGTAAAAGAGGGAAATGTCAGTGGCAGAGGTTGTACAAATTTATATGCGCAGAGGTTGTGTATAGTCTGGATGTGGCAGTAATACCCATTCTTCTTAAACTTTTATTAGCAAATAATTCCAGATACATTAAGCTAAGGATGGAGAGTACAGTGTAAGATTGTATTTTGTAGCCTGTACCAGGGACAAAGCAGAATAATATTCATTGACAGAAAATAACTGTGCAAGACTAAAAGAAGATAATTTACTGCTTATCTGGGAGAAAAACCATGAGCCCTAGCTGGCTTCATTATCCTTGGGCTAGCAAGCAAAATCAAACTGATCCATGAAGGTCTTCCTCCCATTTCTCTCCCACTTCATACATTTCACTGTGCTAGGTAATGATAGCAAACTATTTGTCATTTTCCCCCTAATTAGCCACTTTTAATAAAGTTAACTAGCAAGTCAAAGAACCAAGAAAGAAGTGAAAAAACCACAACATTCAACTTTAGAAAAGGTTGAGGGGTAACCCCAGAGCTGTTACAAAAGCAAGGGGAAAATGAGAGCTCTACAGCAAAGAGCTATGTGAAAATGCATTAAAGCCGTTGTGAGCACAGATTTTAGAGACACAGAGATTTTCTCCTGTGGCTCATGATTCCCATATTCAGAGGTGCTCAAACCTTGCCAAGGATGTCTGCAACATCTACAGTTTTTAGTGACCTTCTGAGGAATGCATGTGAGTAAATATGCCTTGTAGTGTAAGGTCTTACAGGTAACTATTTGACTAGGACATATGATTAAGTTTGTTCGTAAAATGGCATTATGAAACACTATTGATTTCCTACCTTGTTATTGGGCAGTATATTAGACAAAATGCATAATGCATGATACTATGTACACTGTATCTATCTTTGCAAGGCATTATTACTGTTAGGAGAATGTTTTTCAGTTTCTTGTGACTATAGGTCTGTCTTTTGAATAGTGGATGTTTGTTTTTCTTGTACAAAATTTTGTACTTGGAAGAAAACATCCTAAATCCATCTTAACAGTAAGTGCCCTCAGGGGTATAGAAGAACAGATACATCTAAAAGCCCAGCAAAACTTTTACAATAGCAAATACTGATAAACTGCAATTTTATCTCTAATATCATTATACAGCAAGGTTAATAACATCTTACACTTCTGCTATTGTGGTTTTCTGACTAAGGAATAAAGCAGAGCCAACACTCTTTTCAACACTAAAACTATTATTCCACTGTGTAAACCACTTCAGAGACAATGTAGTCATGCTGCAAAAATCTTATTCCCTTTTGAAATATCTGTTATTCATACTCCAGGTTTGTGTGCAGCCTCTCATAAAGCACGTTGGAACCTTGTCATCATTCAGAACACCTCCAAATTTAAGAATGCCTACAGATGTAGGGTTTTAGATTAGATATTTGCAATTTTTAACAGTATGGTAAACCAAATCAGGCAAGAATGTTCAAGAACTTGAAGATTCAGAAGCCTTGCATCCATCTTCACTTAACCATCCGTGTCAAAGCTCCAACATGTCTACGTCAATGCAGTAAATGGCTTGTAGGCCCCTAATTCACTGGGGCATTCTTAAAAATAAATTACTTTAGCCACATATTAGAAGGCCTCAACAGGGCAAAATATTAATAGCAGTAAAGTCTGCTTGAGAATGTTTCCTCTCCTTTTGTTTTGAACAAAATAATTAATACCAAACACTGCAAAGTCTGTAAAATAGCAACCTGCCTGCAAAGATCGCATTTCTATAAACCATTCCAGTGCATTTTAATGTGAAATACCTTGTACTCTCTGTATAAATGAAAATCCATTTTGGCATGGAAAAAAACACACATGCAAATGTTCTGCTTAAGATGAAAAAAGAAAAGGATGACGAGAGAATCAGCCCCATGAGTACTCTCATGGACTGGAAAGAAAACATGATGCCAAGGAAACCTCAGTTACCACCTTCCTGCACACCCACACATGTGTGCACACCACTGCTTAGCCTTAATGAAACTTCTATTTGCCAGTATTCTAAAGGAGCAGGATTTGGCCCTTAATCAAAGTATGTCAAATCTTATATGCAACGTATATTAGAAATAAGAAGAAAAAAAAAAAAGAAGCTAGCATAAAATGGTGCATAGATTGGCTACTCCACAGAGCAGTTTGGAAGGACCTGTAATACTGTGGTTCTAAAATTACAGAAAGGCAATCTGCTTCTGTCTTCAGGTGCAAACCTTGGCTCTCTGCACTCAGATACTGTTTCTTTATGAAAGAGGCTCTTGGATATTACCCACAAGAACTGGCATATTGTGCCACTGCTGCTGACACATCACAAAAAGCTACCAAACTGCTGAAATAGGTGAATATGGCCACACAGATGTCTGAAAAACAATTTAGTTCAGCCAAAAGTGAAGGTCTTTCAGTTCAGAAACATTCCTTTTTATGGGAATCTCTCTATAACGCTCTCACTAAATCTGTAGTTCAGTTGTTTCATACCTACACACTCCCTGTGAGCTTCAGAGTCCTCACCAAGGATAGAATACAGCTGGGATACATATGAGAAACCATTTTTTTCTCCAAGGAGAGAGGCCATCAAGGGAGTTCAAAAAATTATACATTCCATGGAGGAAAGCTGAAGTATAACTCACCCAAACTACAGCATTCCTGAAGTATTATAAAGTGTTTGACCCACGCTTGGGGGCTTGGGCTGAAACACTGTTCACTGTAGAATGAGAGTAATGAATCAAGCACATCATAATCAAGGAAAGCAATAGAAAAATAATGAAAATCAAGGTAAAATGTAAATAGTTTCCACCAAAAATTTTAATTTTATATTTCTAGCAAGATAATATGATTCTAATGAAACATGATCATTTGAATTTCTATTAGTCTTATGAAAGGTTTTTTGCTTTTTGCTTTCATTAGTAGTGAAAATACAGCAGTCAATATTCATCAGATAAATGAATATTCAGGAGTTATTCTCACAAATACAATAAATAAATATATGAAGATCGACATTCCAATTTAATTGTGCACTTCTAGCAATTATCTTAATAGCATTATTTAAAAATGAAAGGATTGGCTTTGAATAAATTCCAGATAGTGATTCAAACTCATAAGAGGGGAGAGAGTTTTAGACAAAACTAACAAATTAACCTGAATTAATCTCTCTTATGTTAAAATACACCTGAAGTATTAGATATTGATTAATCTGAAGTGTGGACCTTATGTTCAATACTGTCCTAGGATTTGGTTGCTGATTCCACTTCAAAATGTTCTGATCAAACAGTCTATCACCCTATTATTTATAGCTGGAGACAATAGCATGTATTCTGATATACTAGTAACCAACTTGAAATCTCTGCCCCTCACAAAGCCTGAAGAGATTTAACACAATTTTACTGGATGCAAATAAGGATTTGAGCATATGTTGTTCATGACCTGAACTCTCTATGAGGAGAATGTCACAGAATGCCAAGCAATCTACTGCAATCAGTGGTAAGTTCAGCAAGACCATCATCAGATCCAACACTACCTGGACACTGATGAATGTTTCAGGTATGGATTATCCTGATTGAGTAGCCAACAACCATTTAGCAGAGCCTACACACATCCAAACAGTGGATGCTCTATTATATTGCCAGAACAAGAGGACAATGCGTACAGCTCTTATGAAGTTGACAGTTATAATGCATCTGTTTTGCTGTCCTCCCACTGGTATTACCTCACAAAGAACATGCCTGTATGACTGTCTCTCCATACGGGTCACGCTGGGAACCCCAGCATCCTTGTGAACAGCTCTGTGTGGGACACTTCAATGAATCCCAAAAAATGAAGTACTGAATGTATATCACCATGCAGGCAACCACCACTGTCAATCAGGTGGGGTCAAAGGTGGTATGGCTAGGCTACGGGACACCCAGTCTGCTTCTCTTAAACACAAATCACAGCAGGTTCCTAATGCTCTGAGCTCAGTCGACCTCCAGCAGCCTGCTCCACACAGCACTTACCTTTCCCTGCAGCCACCTCTCCAGTCTCACCACTCCTTCACCCCCATGCTCTGCTTAGGCTTTGAGCTGGCACTTCTCACATGCCTTGACTAGGCCCTGCGAGCCCACACTTTCCTTGGCCTCCTCTCTGAACAGGTTATACCAAAAGCATAACACCCTGACGCAATCTCAGAGCTATGTTAGTGACTGCATACAAGTGGCAGAAATCCTCTTTCAGCCTGGATGGCTTATTTCAGACTATGATGAAGTAAAGGGAGGAGGGGAATCATAAGAAAACAAAAAGAAGTGATGTGCATTTCCATATTTTCAGTAGAAATACACGGAGGAAAAGAAAATGCAGTCACTGTAGTTCCCCTCCATTTTACACACTTAACACACTTCACAGCACCTTTTCACCACTTCACCAGGGCCTCAGTAGACTGTAAATAAACAAGCCACCACGTTACACCAGCAAAGTCATCAGTAACCCTGCTCATTTCAAGAGAAAATTTGATCCAGAGAACTCAGAACCATCCCATTCTGTTGGGATTCTAGGGGACTTTCTGCGAGACAACGGCCATGTGAGCACTCCTGCATGAGAACAAGACTGATAAGAGCCTCAGCTTGAGCAAGAACGCCATAAAGATGTGACCCTGAATGAGGGGGGAGAAACGACGAGACAAACAACCCCCAGAAGGGTTTGGGATGGAAGAGGAAGTTACCCAAGGCAGGAAGCCTGGCAAGGCTGATGTGGCACTTTTTATCCAATCGTAAGAAGGTTTAAAGCGCAGGCTAAGTTAACTGTCCAATCCTGAGGACTTGTACTGCATGTTACTCACGTGTGTGAGAGAACAGTATAAAAGGGCTTTCTTAGTTGTAATAAAGGGGCATTGCTTGATCACATTGGTCGTGTGCGTGCTCAGCTCTTCCGCACCATTCCAACATTTTTATTCCTGTTTCCACAAGTAAACCCTAATGAGGCAGTCCTGTGAGAAGCATGGGGTTGGACTTGATGATCCTTATGGGCCCCTTTCAACTTGAGATATTCTATGATTCTGTGATTCTAGGGAAGTACAGCCAGGACCATGGGCTAGCTCTTACCCTGAGGAATCTTTTGATAGAGCTCATTGATTTGGCCTGAGACCATGCTAAATAAAATACAACTGGTAAGGTGTTGAATAACATATATATATATATATATATGTGTGTGTGTGTGTGTGTGTGTATTATCAAACAGTGAACCTAAAACATCATTACCATACAGAAAAATCCTAATAATTAGTCTCTGTTGATTTTAGGAAGTCAACGTGAAAACATACTTACTTAAAGTGTAGTTGAGAACGCTTCAGTGTTAGGTTAATGGTTGGACTAGATCATCCTCAAGGTCATTTCCAACTTAGATGATTCTGTGATTCTGTGAAATGCCCCATAAAGCTGTGTCTTTCATGCCACACAGCACTGTGTAGAACATCTGATTTTAAGTAATTCCAGGTTCTACTCTGAATATAGTAAATCTTTTTTATTTAGAAAAACCTAATTTAGAGACAGACAGCTAGAAACAATAAAAAGTGAGCAGTATATATTAAGGTTTCTCTGCTTCCAAAGAATTATTCCCCTTAGATTTAGTTACTCTGTCTGGGTGATAATTCTTTTCTATCATGTGTGTTCTTAGTTCCTAGTGCTTTCAAATTACATTTATACCTAACAATTCAGTAAAATAGCTTAATTTAGAAGTCTTCCTTCTGCTTTTTTTTAAGAGAAGGCTCACTTACTAAGGGGCGGCTGAGAGGTATTTAAATCAGAGCCCTGAGTCCCTTTTTCCTCAGCCTTTGAATAACTTGAACAGGTTGAATCAGTTTGACCTCCTGGAGGCTCTAATTCAGTTATGGCAGTCACAAAGACAGGTATTTCTGAACACGGAAATACTATGCCACAAAAAGTTAAATGTTAGACTACACAGCCTCCTGGCTAATGCTTTTTTTCATGGCAAGTAACCCTCCTCCAGTACATCCAAGAGATATTGCAGAGCAACCAGTAAAGGAGCAGCCTTGTAAAAAGTGGGAAATAGAGACTTCATCCAGTGGGCAATCCCTAGGACATCCAAGTAGCTTCGTTACAATATTCTTATATTCCTTCCAGCAGCTCACTGCAATGCAGAGTTGCTATCCAAAGATCACCATTGTACTTTCATTCCATTCTAGCCATTCGAACAGCTACGTAGCATCCACAACTCCCATAGACATTTCTGGCATTTCCATTTAAATAGGAATTGTCAGAATAACAACTCATATTTTGCAACCAGGTTAATTCAATTTCCTTCCATATTACAAAGTATAATTTACAGTAGAAGTGAAATAACAAGACTCCAGCTGTCCTATCCACTTATACATCAAAGAGAAAGCCCCTATCTCTTCTGAAGGACCTTTATTGGCTGTTCAATCTGTCCAGTGTCAAATTACTTTGCTATTCTTAAATTCTGGTTCTAGTTTTAGCATAGGTGAAATCATGCAAATATTTGGAAGATGAGAGGCTAATACTTCATACTTGTCATTTATAGAACTTCTTTTTGGGGATTTCAAATTGTATGACAAATATTGATTAGCCAGACATTCCCCATTCCCAGGGGAGGACTGTGGAGCAAACACCATGTCCTACAGGATTCCATTATTGCCACACAGCCAAAAAGATACTTTTTGTCTGGGTCCAGGCAGCAAAGTGGAGAGCACATCTGAAAAGTACAAAGTATTTGAAAGGTGCAATGTATTTCCTTTCTGTACTAGGGTATTTTTATAATAAATGAACTAATATATATACATTGAAGTGAGTTGGACTGGTTTCTCCTACATAAAAGGAGATATTAACTATGGAATAAACCACAATTATTTAAAACAATAAATAATCCCATCAATGTAAAACAGATTCCAGTACTTGTGAATATGTATTTTAGTTTCACAGACAAGAGTGCTATCACAGCTGCTTTCTCAAAAAAATATTTCTCAAAAAAGACTTCAAGTCTGCATGGCAGACAACACAAGGTCTGTTAAGAACCTCTCCTCTGAAGAAGGGCAAGGACTCTCCTGAGGTGCACGACATACATCTAAGGTAACAACAAGCAAGAGAAGCTGAATGAAATTTTGAATTTTAGACATTAAAATGTGACAAAATCTGGGAGATCACAGCCCTAAGGTCTCAAAACAGCAAACAACAAGTTCAAAGAACAAGTGGTCTTTATGAGTGTTGTGACAGAATATGTAGGGACATATTTAAAGGTGTGTCATCCCTCTCTGGCTTACAAACCACACATGCAGGGGATTAAGAACATGCTTAAACAACTCACAGGAGTAGGGATTTAGAAGCACATTGCTAAGAATAAATTCACATGATTTAGGCACAGCTAGCGCAAGTTGTCATTTTCTTCTTCTTTCTACATTGATGCATGACACTTATTATTTGTTTTCATCCATTTTTAGTTGAAATGTACATGTAACATAGGTATGTCACAGACAATAAAGGAAAAGGAAGGCGAGTACTAAATGCCAAACCGTTCCACGAAGCAGGAATTAAACAGACTTGCCATTCTGCATGACAGAATAGTTACCGTCCTTTTATTTTGTGCTTGACAACAAAGGCCTTTATATTCCTAACTTTTCAAACTCTACCATACTTCTCAAAGTATAGATGAAATCAGAGAGAATTTTCCAGGAAAAAACACTTTATATATATTTCTTTGTCATTTTTTTTTTTTAGTACTTTGATTCTCTTTTCCAGTTTTCAACTTGCACTAAAGCCTCTATCCTGTGGTCAGCTTGGTAAATACATGGCAAATATCCACAGAACATCAATTTGGTCTTTCAGAGAGAAAACCCAACCAAACAAAAACCATACCAAAAAGCAAGTGATTTGGGATTGGGTGGTCTCCTAGAAAGTATATCTGGATTTTTCTCTGTTCTACTTTCCCATATCTTCTTGAAACCACAGGAAACCAAATTTGAAGACATCATACGAGTAAGTTTTCCTGTTGATCTGTAGGGAGCTTGCACACCAACTGTTGGAACTGAAATCTGATTTTCTAAACAATACAACCCTACTCCTAGGCAAGGAGATTTTTCCTCTTATTTTCCTTTTTCAGATAACTGCACACAACTAATGTGTAATTCTAAAACAACAAGTGAATTGACATTAGTGCACATAGTTCATACCAAAAGTACACTTTTGAAACAGACTTCCTGATCATTCCCACTCGTTGCTTTTTGGTTTCCATTGCAGAGCAGTCTGTGAGTGTCCAATCATCCTCAGCACCAGCTCTGCTAATTTGCTTCTACTAGACCCTTCCTTATGTCTGATATCTTCAGGACTAATATATTAGAGGCGTTGCTCTGTGAAAGGAAGCAGAGGACCCTTATAATTCCAGGCAGTGCTGCTGTTCGCTTGTCAAGGACCAAAATTTCTCAGTTTCTGGGTTGACTCCAAGCAAAGTATATCTTCCTGTCAAGTGGGATGCAAATTCAGAGAAAAGAGACTAGAGTGAAAGCATTTAGGTAATTTGATAGAAATTATTGAATTAAAATTCAAAACATTTGAAAAAACAAAATGCCAAAAATTTAATGTCTGAATCAACACCCACAGAAATAGCAGCAGAACAATGTGCTGTCTTAAAATACATTCAAGACTCTGTTTTACATCTACAATCCATGCAGTTCGTCCAAAGAATATATTCACTAATTTGTTCATTACTGTACTGCTCCCTTCCCTGTTATTCTATGCCAATTATTCCTGCATCATTGTAATCCTCCAGACTGCCACTCCATCAGTTTCAGAGAAAAAAACCACATTAATTTGCCCCAACATATCAAAGAACATTACTCTTAAGTATCAGGGTCCAGAGAAAAGTGTGATTTTTTTATCCTTCATGATCTAAAATCCCAGTATACCTATACTTGGCAGTATACTGCTCCATATTTAATATTCAGCCTAAATGCCTTGGATTCCAAAGCCATGCAATAATGCTGAGTAATATCCATATGTTTTATTTTATTTACAGGGATTTTTTTGCTAAAAAGGTATCAAACATAGGCATCATAAGTTGCTATGCTGTCCACATGACAACCATTCTATTGCAAACCGCATATGATGTTGCCAAGAATAATATACACTCTAGAGACAAAAGTCACATGGACAGAAATGAAACATTGTGAGGCACTTGTATGCTTACCGCTGTAGGGAAGAGGAGGGCATTGCCAAGCTGACCACCACTGTGACACTCAGAGACAAGCTCTGCTTCATCTCACAGCAGAGAGAGATCAAGATGTCAACACAGCACCCTGCTGTACTCCAATTATTGGCACCGGTCACCTCCATTGTGGAACACACCTAAGAAAATATCTCCACTCTGTTCTCATGCTGCTTTCTTGCTCCAAACCCTACTCCAGGCTTTGTTCTGGAATAGCACAAAATGAATGCTCAGCCACACATTCTCTTTAGCCACTTCAGCTACACAGGAGAAAACGTTTGGCAGATAAATAGAGAAAGCAGTTGAGGATAGAGATATCTTGACCATCATGGGGAAAAAGTTAGAGAAAATCAAATCTTTTAACAGACTCTTGCCAGAAAAAAACGATTTTTAAAAGTGTGTAGCCTCTAAACCATGGTATCATCCAGCTTCTACCTTAGGGATGCATCTATATTAGCATTTACTGCATTGCAGGGTTCACTTAACATTTACATGTTGTTTGCATCTATACTTGGGAGTCTTGCAATATCGCTCAAGCTCTGGTACAGTCAAAGACCTCTCCTTCTTGGTGAACAGAAGCTTAAGTCAGCATTAGAGCAACATCTGTCTCACCCCACCTGTGACGGTGGCACAAGGCCCTCCTGGGGTTAACACTACACAGCCATGGTGCACGCCCAGGCCCAGCAACTGGTGAAAACACTGGTCTGGGAACCTAACAGGTCATTGCAAACCAAATCCTGATTCTTTCCTCTTTGTGCCACCATTAGTCAGTAGCACGCAGCCTGAGTTTCTGCAGGCAACTCACCTCAGATTCCTGCTATCATACTGCTCAAGCTGAACAGGCCTTCTGGTCTTTTAGCTCTGCCCAAAACAATTCTAAAACGCCATTAATTAACATGTATTTAGCAAGGACTGGAACTTACAGCTTCAAACTTTCACCAAAGAGAACATGAGTAAGACAGAAAACGAACTCCAAGGACTGTACATACTAGTATTAAGGAATTCAGTGAGGAAAATCTAGTGTTCAAAAGTCTTTAACCAAAGTTATAGATGGTGCAGAACTGCTGACTTTAACGATTTCCCATCATGCTGAAGCCTCATTAATTTTCTTCAGGTAGTACAATGTCTAAATAGGAAAAACAAACAGGCATTTGCCATCAGTGTAGAGATTGTGTAGGTAGAATGAGGCAAAAAACTTCATGCTGAGCTTACACTGTTGAGTTCCTGGCCCTCTCACCACAAACACCACAGTTTGATCAGTTCAGAGGTACAATGCAAAAGCTAGTGTATGATCTTATAAAGGCACAGAGATCCCACAGAAATAGATACATGTAGCTGTCTGGCAAAATTCCCGTCTCCTGTATTCGATTTTGCACGTTGTTGCCTTTCTGTATGCTCACGAACACAAAGTAGTAAGTCTGGCTGCCACACGTACGCACCCACATGCACGGGCACGCATCTCTCACTCCGTTTGGGCAGTCCTGAGTACACTTGTAAGTGAACCAGTATTTCAAATCAGCTCAACGTAAATGAACTCCTATAGCGTATATTTGCTCAACCAGGCAAATAAGTCAGCCCTAAGTGCCTGCCTTTATATTTATACCTCTGTGCTATGAATTATTTATATGCATATCTTAGTGAGCTTTCCGTCTTCCTCTTCTGTTAAGCTCTGGGCTGGTCCCCTGGGAACTCATTATCTACAGCGAGTTTCACAAGGGCTTGATGCGACCCTACCAGAACTGTTATCGCATTGCACCTTCCCAGAAAGACCGTGATACTTTTCCCAGACACCTCCAGTTCAATTCGGCGTGGGCTATTTAATTGTCTAATAGCAGCGAGCATTTTTCCACCAAGCCAAAATAGCGAAATTGAATTCTCAGGGATATTACTTCGCTTTTTCTCCAGAGACAGGCAGAGCCATTAAACTAGCGCTTGGACGGGGCCTGCTGGAACGGATTCAGTGTCGGCCTTTCCCTGGCAATCCGCTTCCGCTTACTTCCCTGTTTTCAAGGCAGGTTCGGATTTTGCCTTTTCCTTCCCGCCTGGGGATGGCAACTTTGCCCGATGCCGGGGGCGGAAGGCGGCCCCCGCCCAGCGAC